>NW_017731393.1:949958-953921 GCF_001890085.2 Hipposideros armiger
CTCTCTCTCTCTCTCTCTCTCTCTCTCTCTCTCTCTCTCTCTCGCTCTCTCTCGCTCTCTCTCGCTCTCTCGCTCTCTCGCTCTCAGTACCACCTCCCCTCCCTCCCTCTCTTTCTCCTCCCTCTCTCCCTGTCCCTCTCCCTGTCCACTGCCCCCCTACTTCTAATCCATGAGCAGGTCCTGTCACCTCAGTTTACAATCACTGGATTACAATCACCTCTGCCCTCGCCCTGTGACCTCAGTCGACCCCCGGTGCCCTGCCTGGACCGAGGCCCCTGACTTCTGCCTGCATGCTGAGCCCTGGTGTCCACCCTCCTCGATGGCCTTGTTATTCTCTCTCATTTGACAAAGCTCCCCTCCAACACACACACACAAACCGAGCTGCCCCCACCTCTCCGGCTCTGCACCTCTAGCTGCCCCCTTGGCCCTCAGGACCCCCAAACTCAGGACTCCCTGTCTTACCTTAAGATGCAGGAGGCCCCGGCTTGAAAGCAGCTTGCTTGGGGCTGGGGTTGGACAGGGGTTTCTTGCCTTCATGTTGCCTTTAGATTTAAACATCTCCTGTGTCAGATAGAAACGTGCAGTTCACAGGCAGAAACGCAAACGGGTCGCGACCTGGGGGAAGGGGCCGAAACCCCGTCCAGGAGAAACGCTAATGAGGGCCAGACTGAGGCACACGTCCCGCCTATCAGACTGCAGGAAGTCCAGGCCGAACAGCACATCCCGTCTGCAAGGCTGAGAGAAACGGCTGAGACGATGCTGGCAGGACAGACAGGGTCCAGCTCCCACTGGGGGCTGACGAGATCTGAGCAAGCGCAGGTGCAGCCACCCTGCGGGGAACCCGCCTCAGAGGCACACGGACGCCACAGAAGGTGCCGGACTCCTCGTAGCAACACAAGACAGGAATTGCCATGTGTGCCCTCGTCACGGGGCGTCTGATGGCGGGATAAACACGACACCACGTCCACGTGATGGGACAGCGGTCCCCTGAAACCTGGAGTGAGGACGCTCAGGTACTCTGTCCTCCACGATGGAACAGTGTTTAAGTTCAATAGCCAGCAGAAGAACTGTGCGATTACTATGTCACCTTTCATTTAAGAAAGGGAGAATTTGGAGAATAAACTGAAACGAACAGAAACGGTTGTCGTTAAGAGGAGGGAGGGTCAGGGAAGGAAGTCCAACCTTTCTGAACGTGACCTTCTTCACGGGTTTGACTTCAGAATCTTGTAAATATTTCAAATCATTGTACAACCAAATTAGATCATAAAACTTCTGCTCTGTGAAAGACACTGTTAAGACGGGGAAGAAATCTTTGCAAAAGGTGTATCTCATACAGGACTGGTATCTGAAATACACAAAACCAGTTAAAACTTAGTAAGAAAACAAAGGCTCCAATTAAAACATGGGCTAAAGACCTAAACGGATACCTCATCAGAGGAGACACACAGATGGGAAAGAAATACAGGGGAAGATGCCTAATGCTATGTCACCAGGAGTCGCAAGTAACGCAACAATAATGATAACAACATCACTGCACACCTTTCAGAGTCCAGGACAGCGGCCCACCAATGCTGGCGAGGATGTGGGGCCACAGGCTCTCTGTCCCTGTCGTTGGGGGTGCAAATGACTAAAAATAAAAACAAGTGCGCTCCAGTCAAGATGGTGGAATATGTAAGCGCCGTGCTCGCCTCCTCCCAGGACCACATCAAAATTACGACTAACCCACAGAACAACCATCATTGAGAATCGCCTGAAGCCTAGCTGAACTGAAGCCCTACAACTACGAACACAGAGAAGAAGCCACCTGGAGACTGGGAGGAGGGGCAGAGATGCGGAACGGGCTGGTCCAACACCCACCTGTGACCATTAACAATCGGGAGGGATATCTCAGCTGCAAAGGTCCCCCCCTGGAGGAGCAAGGGGTCCAAGCTCCACACAGGGGTCCCCAGCCCAGGGCTCCAATGCTGGCCAGAGAAGTCCCCATAACTCCTGGCTGTGAAAACCAGCACAGGTTGTGAGTGAGACGGGAGGGTGGCTGCACGCTCAGGTGCTCCTCTTAAAGGGCCCACACATGGACCTGCCTGCTGACAGAATCACTCACCCTGAGCTCCAGTGCAGAAAACACCCACTCGGAACAGAAAAAAGAAAAAAGAATCCAAAAAAATGAGGAGAGTTTAAGGGGCCTCTGGGACAACCTCAAGCATACCAACATTTGCATCAGAGGGGAACCAGGAGGAGAAGAGAGAGGGCAAGGAGTTGAAAACCTATTTGAAGAAATAATGATGGAAAACTTACCTAACCTGAGGAAGAAAATACACATGCAAGCCCAGGAAGCACAGAGTCCCAACCAGGATGAACCCAACAGGCCTGCACCAAGACACGTTATAATTAAAATGGCAAAGATTAAAGACAAAGAGAGAATCCCAAAAGCAGCAAGAGAAAGGCAACAACCCTGCTTCCCCGAAAATGATACCTAGCTGGAAAATAAGTCCTCGCATGATTTTAGATGCCAAAATATGGTACCTGGGCATACTCAATATTCTAAGCTGAAGGATTTTGTGGAAAAGGCGCCCTTCTCCCTGAAACAAGTCATAAAACCCTCATGTGAGGGGCGCGTGCCCTCCACATCCTGGAGGAATCATGCTAGGGCTTCTTCTCTGACTAGGTCTTATTTTTGGGGAAGCATGGTAGTAACTTATAAGGGAGCCCCAATAAGATTGTCAGCTAATTTCTCAACAGAAAGTTTGCAGATCAGAAGGGATTGGCACAAAATATTCAGTGTGATGAAAAACAAGGACCTACAACCAAGATTACCCAGCAGAGCTATCATTTAGAATCAAAGGACAGATAAAGAGCTTCCCAGACATGACAAAGCTAAAAGAGTTCATCACCACCAACGCAGTATTAGAAGGAATGTTAGGGGGACTTCTTTAAGATGGAAAAATATATCAATAATATGAATAATAAAATGGCAATAACTACATACCTATCAACAATTACTTTCAATGTAAATGGGTTAAATGCTCCAATCAAAAGATAGGGGGGCTGAATGGATAAAAAAACCCAAAATCCTTACATATGCTGCCTACAAGAGACTCACTTCAGATCAAAAGACACACACAGACTAAAAATAAAGGGATGGGAAAAAGATATTTCATGAAAATGGAAATGACAAATAAAGCTGGAGTAGCAATACTTATATCAGACAAAGCAGACTTTAAAACAAAAGTTATAACAAGAGACAAAGAAGGGCCCAGTAATCCCACTTCTGGGTATTTATCTGAAGAAACCCAAAATGCTATTTGGAGGGGCACATGTGCATCCATATGTTCATTGCAGCATTGTTTACCATGACCAAGATGTGAAGACAGCCTGGGTGTCCCTGAATGAATCAATGGATAAAGAAGAGGTGGTACAAATATACAACAGAATGTTACTCAGCTGTAAAAAAATAATGAAATCTTCCCATCCGCAGTGGCATGGATGGACCTGGAGGGTGTTGTGCTGAGTGGAGTGTCAGACAGAGAAAGACAGATGAAATGTGATTTTGCTTACTTGTGGAATCTAAAGAACAGAATAAACAAACAAAAGAGAAACAAACTCATAGATATAGAGAACAAACTGATGGTTGTCAGATGGGAGGGGGTTTAGGGGTGTGGGTGAAAAAGCGGAAGAGATTAGGAAGTAAAAACTGGTTGTTACCCAGTAGT
Organism: Hipposideros armiger; assembly: GCF_001890085.2. Taxonomy (NCBI): domain Eukaryota; kingdom Metazoa; phylum Chordata; class Mammalia; order Chiroptera; family Hipposideridae; genus Hipposideros; species Hipposideros armiger. The sequence goes on from NW_017731393.1 coordinate 953,669, forward strand.
CATGGGGATGTAGGGTGTAGCATAAGGAATACAGTCAATGAGATGGTAATAACTATGTATAGTGCCAGGTGGGTACTAGACTAGTCAGGGGATTGCTTTGTAAATTATATAAATGTCTAACCACTATGCTGTACACCTGAAATTAATGTAAAATAATACTGAAGGGCCGGCTGAGTGGCGCGATGGTTAAGAACTGGCTTGGGACGCCAGAGGGCCCCGGTTCGGATCCCACATATGAGGGCCAGTGACACTG
>NW_017731393.1:955421-1002209 GCF_001890085.2 Hipposideros armiger
AGTGAAGCAACGTCCTCCACAACTAGACTGAAGAACAAAACGACAGCAACTTGTCTGTTCCCCTTCCCCCAATTCCCCAGCGCTGTTCCCATCCCCTCAATTTCCCAATAAAAAAATCTTTAAAAAAAAAGAAAGTCTGTTAATTTAAAAAATTCAATAAAATAAAGAAATGCAAAATAATTAAATCGTAATAAAAAAGCAATCTCTAAAAATCAAAATGAAACAAACGAATCCGTGTAGCAAGTCAGCGGCTTAACCATGCAGAGAAGACTAATTTCAAATGACTTTAACAAATGGTCATGTGACCATGGACCCCTAGTGGAACATGTCCTAAGGACAAAAAGAACAATAAAGAAATCTGAAACTATTTTCAGTGATCTGATTGGCAGTGCTATTAGGAGCGCTATTGTGGAGCTGTGATGGACTTGTATCATATAGGGATGAGTCAGCTCTCTACTGCTGCATAACAAACCCCTCCACAGCTTTGTGGCTGTTCCTCACGGTTTTGTGGGTCGCATGGCCAGTTCCTCTGCTGACTGTACCTGGCCTCACATGTGGCTGTGATCTCCTGCAGGCTCAGCTGGGCTAGAAGGTCCAGGATGGCCTCAGTCATATGTCTGGTAGTAGGCGCTGGCTGTCAGCTGGGGCACCTGAGCTCTCCTCCGAGCAACCTCGTATACTCCAGCAGGAGTACTCCCCTTTTACCCCAGTAGGAATACTCCTCTTATACTCCAGTAGGAGTATTTCCCTTATATTCTAGCAGGCTACAATGACTTCCACATACTGAGGTCACAGAGAAGCATCCCAAGAAAGTGAAGATGGAAGCTTCAGGGCCTTTTAAACGCCTGGCCTCAAAAGTGTACGATGTCACTTCCACTACATTCTATTGGTCAAAGCAAGTCAGGAGGCCAGCCCAAATTCAAGCTATGAGGAAATAGATCCCACTTTTGTTGGGGTTGGGGTAATGCCAGGCCACAAAGGAGCATGGAAACAGGGAAATGTGATTCATGTGGGGGCGAGGGTCACTACTGCAACAATCTACTGTAGCCCCCCTCTGGTCCCAGTGACGCATGTCCCTCCCAGGACCTCCAAGGTCTCATCCAATCATGGGATGAGGTGCAGATGTGGATACGGCTCCTCCAGTGTGGTGCCCTGGGTGCAGTGACTTTGAGTACAGATTCTCTTAATGTAGGGACCTCTGAGCTAAGCATGGCAGTTATCGGTCCCCCACACACCCGGTACACAATGGTGAGACAGGGACAAGAAAATTCAGTAGGCTGTCCCCTTCAGAAAGGGAAGGGACAGGAAGCACATAGTCTCTGGTCCAAGGAGCTATGAAATCCAGCCAGTTTCTCTTCTCGGGTAGCGAAGCGCTCCTCGGTGAGGTCCAGCTCCCCTCCGGGGGCGTGGTTCTCTGACACATTGTTCTCCTTTGCTCTGGGCTGCATCCTCTGAGAAATCTTTCCTTTTCCATAAAAAGTATCCCATATTTGCAGCTCAGAAACTTTCTCAACCTGTTTCCTTCCCAGGAGCCTCGTCCACGTCGAACTGTCTGTCTTCTTTCGTCCAAGCTGGCAGTGTTTTCGCCAGTACAACTCTCTTTATAACTTGGTGGATTCTCTATGAATCCAACGGAAGTTTGCTCCATACCCCAAAGCCACATTCACACTTCTCTTTTGGGACAGATTTCTCTCGGGCCATACATGAGGCTCTTGTAGAACGAAACTCTTAGGATTCCTAAAACCCCATTTGTCTGGCTGACAGGCCCTACTAGGCTCTGCCTCAAATCTCCCAAAGGCATCTCGCAGACACGGCCCTGCCTGGGCTGACTTCACTTTGTGTATTTTGACCAGTTGGAGATACGAGGTATAAGAGACAGTCCAGGACCTTCTGTCTTTAAAGCCTGCTTACAGATTGAGTCCTTCTTCAGCTCCTCTCTCTCTCTGTACTTCATCACACGCAGCTAGAAGAGGCCAAGCGGCACTTGTAACACTCTGTCTGGAGAGCTCTTTAGCCGCATTCTACAAGTTTGTTAGTACTGTTTTATCTTCCAAGTTACCACAGGTGACAGTTTGTCATTTATTCGTAACAAAAGACATCCTTTCCCCAGTCGCCAACAGCCCCTTCACCACCTTCCCAACTTCCACCCACTCCAATGTCACCAGATTCAGGATTTTTTTTTATAAAGTCCAACTTGTCAAAAAATTTTTAAAGATTTTATTGGGGAATTGGGGAAGGGGAACATTGTGTTTTTTCAGGACCCGTTAGCTCCAAGTCAACTTGTTGTCCTTCAATATTAGTTGTGGAGGGTGCAGTTCAGCTCCAAGTCCAGTTGCAACTTTCAATCTAGTTGCAGGGGACCCAGCCCACCATCCCATGCGGGAATTGAACTGGCATCCTTGTTGTTAAGAGCAGGTGTTCTAACCAACTGAGCCATCCGGCCGCCCGTTGGCAACTCGCGACCGCTCAGCTCAAGGTGCCGTGTTCAATCTTAGTTGGGAGGGTCGCAGCCCACCATCCCATGTGGGAATCAAACTGGCGACCCTGTTGCTCAGAGCTCGTGTCTAACCAACTGAGCCACCCGGGGGCTCCCCACGTTTTTTTAAGGCATCGTTCTGCTCCTGGTAGCAACCAACATCTGTACCACTTATCTATTGCTGTGTAACACACCACCCCAAATGTGATGGCCACAAGTAACAGCAATTTAGACTTCTTGCAATGCTGTGGGTCAGCTCTGGGTCCCCTCCCTACTGACCTCACCTGGGCTCCCTCACCTGCATTTAGCAGTAGCTGGATGCCAGGCTTACCTAGAGGGGCTGGGACAGCTGGTCTACCTCCCCATGGTTTTTATCCGAGGCTTCCTTGTGGCGTGGTGGTCCCAGGATCCCTTGCCTTGAAGTCACGCCACATCACCGCCACTGCATTTCCTTGGTCCAAGTGCGTCCTAAGACCAGCCCAGCTTCAAAATATGGGAAAACAGACTCCCCCTCTTGACGGGGGCATAGCAAAAAATGTGTCCAAGCTGAGTCTACCAGAGTACGTTATGATTATACAGATCATGTTAGTGAGATAAAGCGAGTAAGCGATTATGGAGATGTCATTAGGAAGCACCATTTCCGACATAAGAGCAGAGAAATGTAAATATAAAATCAAAGAAGCTACACGAAAACACTCTAATCTTACATTTAAATTGGAAATAATTAGTATAAATGCATGATGTACTTTCCTCTTGCAGAAAATCACGTGTCTTTCCCAAACTTGGCCATAGAAAAGCTTAGAAGCAGTGACCCCCTTCCTTAGCTGTCAGGCTGTGATCATGAAATACCATTTTCCACTAAAAGGAACCAGGGTCCTGAGAGAAATGGCCAATTTGAGGCTTCGAGCAGGAAGCGCACAAGAGGAGCCTGGAGCGTCTTATCATCCGAGAAAGCAAGGGAGCCCTCAGCGTTCAGAGGGGACAGTCAGGGGGCGCCCGGGACGCCTCCCTTGGGCCACACATGGAATAATTTGCACATCAACAAAATCTATACTATTTACTGTTGTGTATGTGCTCGTCACATATGACTGCAATGAACTGAAACCAAATCCAGCGGTCCCGTAACGACACCACAGGAAAGAGAAGGTTCCTGGCCACCTGGGAAGCTGCTGAGGCACCATGTCATTATTGCAAAAAGCGCCACATGGAAAGAATCAGACATGGATTCTGCCTTTTCTGGATGAACCGCGTGTTAAGACAACTAACTAGTGTCAAGGAAACTCTTTAATGGGAGAATGACAGGCAATAACCTCAGTGTGTTAACACGGCCACTGCCCAGACCATCCCCTGAGTCAGTCTGACCCGGCCTTCAGGGCCCGCCGCTGGTTCAGGAAACACAGAGGACAAAAGGACAAGGTCAAAGGCCCCCCTGGGACACAGCCTGCAAGGCACCGTGGGACATTCTGCAGGTCAATCCACCTGGTTTCTCCAACAAATAAACGGCCAGATGAGAAGGAGGCATGAGGACTGTTACAGAGATAAGTAACCGTCAGCCAAATGCTACAGGTGAATTCTTGGATCCGGTTCAGACAAAGTAACCAAAATGGCTCTGAGTAATCAGTGGGTCTAGAACACTGACGTCGTGTTCAGGGACAGTAAGGAAGTACTGCGATTATTTTTAGGTGTGAAATGGTACTGAACGTACATTTCGGAAGGCTCCCATCTCTTACAGGTACTGAGGAATTTCAATATGAAACAATTTGCTTTAGAATAACCCAGCGGGGATCTGGGTTCAGGTGTCGAGATGAAACAAATTTGGCTTGGTGTTGGGAATTATCAAAGCGGGAGTGGGGGTTGGGGGCGCAAGCGTTACCGGGGCTATTCCCTCTCATGAAACTGCTTCTGTATACATTTTGTTAACTTCATATTGAAATGCTCAAAACAAACAAAAGATGCATTGTGAATAATGCTGAGTCAGCCAACACTTTCCAGGTGACAGAGCCGAGGTCGTTCCAGAAGCTGCTGCGGACGAAGGTGTAGGAATGAGCAAGGGCCAGCTGGAGACCCCGTGTAGGGGTTCCGGAGGGTTCTAACCCAGCAGTAGAGGTCGATCCCGTGATGCGCACAGTGGGGCCTCGTGGGCCAGGCTCTGAACTGGAGGAGCTGCTTTGAGGCTCGGACTCTGCAGGTTCCCGAAGGAGTGATGGAGCGGGTTGGGGCGGGCCTGGGGGGGGGTGGCATTGTCTGGTTAGGGAAGAGCCCGTCTCTACCGCACAGAACTCGGACCCTCAGGAAGGACCCTAGAGGAGTCTGCATGACATCTGGGTGTGCTCCCTTCCATGCGTGTTCCTGTGTGTGTGAGCGCATGAGCACAGCCGTGTAAGGTTTCATCTGTCGGTAGGGGCCCCCCAAGCAGGGCTGACTAAAGGAGGTGGATGAAGGAGGGGAGCAGTGTTAAGGGGAGGACAGGGCCTGCTGACCCCCGGGTGGTAACAGCAGCCCTGGGCACCCTGGAGCCTGAAGGGACAAGGGTAGGATGGGCCAGCAATGGCCATGGCCTCGGAATAAGGGCCACCCAGCACCAGCTGCAGTTGTCACTGTCATCATTCGAGGTTGTGGCTGGAATGTGAGCAAGACAGGGTGGGGGCAGGGGGGTAAATCCCCAGGCCCCTCTCCCTCCAGGACTGCCTGGGGCCTCCTGGGGCCTGCACCCAGGAAGCTGGAGGCAAGAGCCCACCACAGCCAGCCTCCCGGGCACAGAGCTGGCAGGCGGGGTGGGCTGGGGGGGAGGTCAGGGGTCACGGATGGCGACGACCAGGACACACTGGCGGGCACTTTTTATAAAAGCAGGACGATGCTGTGCGGACGATTTGAAATCCGCTTTCTCCCACCTGCACCAACTCACGGTGCCAGCCCACGCCTGTGGCTACAGCGCCAGCCCTCACATACCCTGTGTGGCGGCTGGGTTTGCAGAGGGAGGCTACCCCTGGCTGGCTCCCGCGGACGGGCGTCTCTCACACTAACAAGCCAGCGGGGCTGCATCCTCAGAGATACATTTTTACTTGTTGTTCTGATCCGCGCCCCCGGGGTAAATTCCACGAGTTTTTCCTGCCAGTCTCCCTCCTAATAAGAGGCTCACGGAGGCCCCGAGGAGTAAATGGCCAGCTAGACGCCCCGAGGAGTAAATGGCTGGCCACAGGACAAGTGCCCATTGTCTGCCCCTGACCTCTCCTCGCCGGTCACTGCTCTGTCCCCACGTCCCCGGCCCGACCGTGGCTCGTGTTGAGCCCTGTATGCTGGCAGGCATCGGAGGCAAGCCCAGCTGGTCCAGTCAGCACCGGCGGTGCCCCTCTGGCAAAGACCCCAATGCAGGACTACAGGGGAATATGGGCCAGGATGAAGCAGGCAGGGGCAAGGCAACACCTGACCTCACGGAGGAAGAACCTTCCAGAACGACATGGAAGGTGGGGCGCCCGCACTGCCTGCCCGTCCCAGACCTGGGTCCCATCCTCACCAAGACCAGGAAGCCTCGGGGACCAGCACTGGTTCCATGCCCGGATGCGTGGGCTGGAAGCCGGCTCTACACAAGAAACTCGCCTGCTGGTGTAGCCGTGATTCCAGAAAGCACAGACCTGGTTGCTATGTAATTAACTCGAGATGTAATGAGCAATAAAAGTGCCATGATACTCCTGTAATGCATTAACCCCGTGCTTCCTTAATCCACTCAAAGCCTCTGTGCCTGTTCCGAGGAGAGAATACAAAGAGGAATGAGGGGAACAGGTGGCCCCAGAGTCCGCCCAGGGCGATGCTGCCCACCACCAAGGGGGAGGGCGGGGCTATGAGGACCCTGCCTCCTGTTGGAGCAGCAGGGGCCGAACCTGCCCACAGGAGCAGGAGGGAACGTGGAGGCGGGAGGGAGAGCCGGACCCACACACCCGAGTCCACGGCGCACATCCCGGGGCCCCAGGAGTCAGGCAAACGCGCGTGCACACGGACACACACACGTGTCTCTCACAGGCGTGTCTGCGTGCATGAGCATATTCACAGTAGCTCCGTGGAGGGGTGAGGGGGTCACTGAATGTGCTCTGTCCACGCAGGGACCATTATTTGGCCGTAAAGAGACGCAGCATGAACCCGCTGCAGCCCTACGTGAGTGGGAGGGGCCACGCGTGCTCTGTGGGCCCACGTGCAAGTCCAGAGGGGCCAATCCATGCACAGAGGGCAGGCGGGGGGGTGGCAGGGCTGGGGCAGGAGGTGGGTATGGGGGGGATTTCTTTTCAGGGTATGGCAAGGATCTAAATTAACTAGTGATGGTTACACCTACCTGCGAATCTGCTAAAAACCATTGAATGGCATTCCTTAAAAGGGTGGATTGTTGGTATATGGATTTTACGTAAATAAAGCTGTTTTTAAAGAAAGGCTGAAGGAGATGGGGTGGACAGGCTTTAGGGGTGCGGAAGAGGAGGCCTAGAGGTGGGGGTGCAGGGACGGTGGTTGTGGGCCTTTCCCCACTGCTCTCAGGGCCGGCCTGCCCCCCATGCCAGGGAAGGAAGCCTTCAGGATGCACTGATGGGGCTCACAGGTGCAGCAGGGGCGGGCTCCAGGCCCCCAGGGAGCCTAGGCTCCCCTTTGGGAAGGGGGTCACAGCCGTCAGGTCCTCATGTCCCACCTTGATGTTGCATGCTGCATTTTGCATCTGGAGACAGCCATGTGACGCAGCATGTCCGTAAGCTCGCCAAGCCTCAGTTTCCCCACCTGTGACATGGAAAGTCCCACAGTCCTGCCAGGTGGGGCCTATTAGGAGCTAGAGCCTGGCAGAGTCTGCCCCCAGGAGAGAAGCCACCGTCACCACGGGCACTGCTGGAGGCAGCTGCGCCTTCTCCCTTCCTGGTGACACCTGTTAGTGTCCTCACGAGGGCAGGATGAACACCACCATCACTTCCCAGCTGAGCGGACGGGACATGGAATCGGACCAGCAGTCCTGCCGCCAAGTCAGACAACCCAGAAAGTTCTGGGTGCTGGGCAGGGAGCTTGGATAGGTCAGTGAGTGAGTGAGTGTGTGTGTGTGTGTGTGTGTGTGTGTGTGTGTGTGTGTGTGTAGCCAGGTTCAGGGGGGCCTGGGCGGTGGGACGCATCTGGTGAGAATCCTCTGCGGGAGGTGAGGACGGAGCCCGCGCTGCACGGTTGCAGCCATCCAAGTGTGACATTGATCAAACCCGCGGCTGGAAAACTGCTCGCAAGGTCACTTTTACAAGAAAGTTGTGCTGCCTGGATTTACTGCTGTGCACAGACAGGATTTTAATTACCACGTTTTAAGAGGTGTCATTATCTCCGTGGCAGGCGCTGCACAAAACACTCGAAGACCCACCACACCGCTGCGCTGTTGGCACAGCCCCAGGGCTTGGAGAGACCTTTCTGGTTTTGTGCCCACCTCCCTGTCCCAGCAGGACATGGGCAGTCCCCCCACCGCCAGCACACTCCCTTACCAGTGCACTGTCACCTCTCATGTTCTGCATCCTAAGGATGCAGCCTTGGACTGGGCGGTGCCAGCCCCGGGTCTCCCACGGGCGCTGGGGTCAGAACCTGGACGGGAGGAGCTCTGGCTGGCAGCCGGCATGGCAGGGAGCTGAGGGGAAGCACCGTAGCGCTGAGATCCTGACTCTCTGCCTCCTCCAGCTACGAGCAGGTGCCGTCAGGGTGCTCTCCACGCGACCAGGTTTCACAGGGGCTTTTCTTATTATTTTATTTGCAATTAAAGGTTATCCTTGACAAACGTCCCCTGTAAAAAGGCTTCACTAATTTAAAACCCATTCTTTTCTCTGTGCATTTTAAAGTGCGGGGAGTTTGATGCATTCTAAAAGACCCAGAGCGGCCGGGAGGGGGGGGCAAGGTAGGTTGGGGGGAGCGGGTCTGGGAGCGGTTCCAGCACCAGATTCTGGGGCCTTCGCGCTTCCCTCCTCCGTAGGCTGGGCTATGGAAAGGGTCTGAGACAGGTGGGGCCTCCTGGGCCGGGAGGAGATGGCCCTAGGGGGCTGGGAGAGACGTCCAGAGGGGTACAGTGCAGGCGAGGGGGACACTGAGGGAGGAAGGGGGTGCCTGGCTTCCTGGCCTCCCATCTCCTTCCAGCGGAAGTCCGGTTTACCGGGGACTCACGAGGAGTTTGGGCACAGCCGGGCATCCCGGGAGGCGCGGTTAGCCAAGGAGTGTTCCCACGTGCCCACCCAGAGCTGCGGCTACCAGGTGTGGACACGGGGCTCGTCAGATGGGAGGTGGCCAAGCCACACGCATGAATGAAGGCCAGGGGGGCCCCGGCTGACCAGGCCCCCCCTGCACCGCCGGGAGCCCTCTCAGCTCACCTGGAGATCTCAAGGCTCAGACAGCACCAGGGATGAGGGCCCCCGCCTGGCGCCTCCCTGGCCTCAGTCTCCGCACCGCTCTGACTCAACAGGGAGGCCACCCACACAGACGCCCACCTGTGTGCCCCGCAGCTGTAGCAGCCTTTGGGGTCGGCAGGAGGACGGTACCTGAGGTGAGGCAAGGGCGCTAAGCTCCGGGCCTGGGGTGCCCGTCTTCACGCAGGAGCCGCTGTGGCATATCAGTTATCTACTCATAATGTGCATGTTCCACCCAGCAAAGGCTCTGGCTGCAGACGCCAGGGAACAGCGTCACTGGGGCTCCCCTGCACAGCGGTGCAGGGACACACAGGAGCCGACGGGGCCACCGACACGCCAGGCCAGGCACAGAGTGCGGGGTGACGGGCCCAGGCCGCAGCTGAGCCACCCACCATGCTCCTTTTGTCCCATCACTGCGCATTCCAGGTGCAAGGGGGGTCAGGACCCCAGAGCCCTCCCCTCCTGCGTCCCTCTCTGTGCCTAGGCTGCAGAGTGCCGAGTGAGGCCACCAATCTGGAGACCACCTGGGGGGACGGGCCACGCCTCATGCCCCAGCCGGGCAGCTGCCAGGGCCTTCCGGACAAGCCTCTCTGCTCGCCTCCCAGGAAGGGGCCCCCCAGAAACTGCACGCATCTCCATGTGCTCGCTGAATTACAGCGTGTCCCCTGACAGGGGCCGTGGTGGGCAGTGTCAGCCGGGCGCCTTATTAGTGATATATCCCTTCGATAATTCAACACTAAATGCATCAGGTTGGTTCACTGATAAAACTGTGAAAACCCTTTAGTGACCAAAATCATTACAGGGCTTTGGGTAACAAAAAGCCGTCTGCTCCAGGAGGTCTGAAGGCGAAGGTGGCAGTGGGGGCAGTTGGGCAGGACTGTCCTCGGTGAGGACCCCAGGACAGGCAGCGCCCTCTGCTTTCCTCACTGCTCTGCAGGCGTCCGCAGCCCCTCTCTCCAGGAACCTCCACGTGAGCAGGACCGCCACTCCTCGGGGCCGTGGGGGGACACAGGCCCTGCCTTGGGGGCCAGGCTGGGAGGCAGGCCTGGCGCCCTGTCAACCCCTCCATGAGGCCCCAGGGCCCCAGGAGTCCAGCCCAGCTTCTCACTCTGCTGGCAGAATTAACTGAATTTCCAACCCAGAGATGCGTGCAAAGGAAGGGTGAGGTGGTGCCGGGGGCGACAGGCGGCGGCCGGGCTGGCGGCTGAACCCTGCCGACACGCACGGGCCTCCCCCAGCACTCCGCCTCCACCTGTCAGGTCTCATTACCTGGGCAGTCACCAGCGTCACCCACCGCTTCGACCTTGAAGCCTGCATCCCAGCAGAGGAGACAGAGGCAGTGGCCACCCGCCGAGTGGCAGCTGCGATCAGACGCCAGGGAGCAGAGGTGGGAGCTATCAGCCGCAGTGCCACAGACGCCAGGCGTCCTTGTCGGGCCCGAGGTCGGGGGGGGGGGGCTCCTGGCCACCGCAGGAGGGCTGGGATGGTCCTGGACAAGCCCTCTGCCGACCCTCACAGGGGCCTGCACTGCCTGCCCAACACCCTCGGTGAGGACCAGCCCCTCTGCTGGGCATCGGGAGGTGGCCCTGGAGTGAGGTGGGGGTCAGCCAGGCATGAAGGCAAAGCGAGGTGAGCAAGGCTGAGCCTGAGTCCATGTGGGATGTCCCAGCAGCCCTTCTTTGGAACCTCAGAACATTCAAACCATAGAAGCCCTGGCCTGCGTGGGGGTGCCTCAGCCAGCCCCACTCCCTGGTCACTGTGAACCCCAAGCCAGCTGCCCCCTGCTGTCTCCAGCCATGTTCAGCCCTGTTTGCGAGCCGCCCGCTCTCCCCAGAAAGCTTCATCCTGTGAGAGACAAGCCTTCTGGACCTCTGGTGCCCGGGGCGTCATCAGCCTCGACATCCGGACCGACGTCAGGTAGGGGAGGCCATCCCGCATCTCCGAGACGGCCACCACAACGGGCACAGGCTCCCAGCCTCCACAGCGGCAAGGCCAGCGCTGGCAGCCACGGCCAAGGCCAGGTCTGCCCACTGGGACACACACGGGCCTGGGCTCGAGGCTGGGTGCTGGTCTCAGTTTCATTCTAAGCTGGTCTCAGGATAGAGTTTTTCAAAATGCTTCCCCAAGTAGAAGAAAAAAAGGGCAGAGACAGGACGCCCAGGCGTGTGGTTGGGTGGGCGTGGCTGGGGAGGGGGCGGGGAGGAGGCTGCTGGGACGCTGTTGGGCCCTTTGCGGCCTTGGGGCTTCCTTTCCTGGCTCACAGGGCGGAGGTAGCTCTCATGGGAACTCCCTCACCCCCCGCCCCCCCACTAGAGACCTAGGCAAAAAGCCAGGCAAGCCTGCAGAAGCCCTCTGATTCTGACACCAGTGCTGCCTCGGGGCAGAGGGCAGCCTCCTGCGAGAACCACGGGGCTGCAGACAGGACCCCGGGTGCCGAGGCCCCCGCCCTGCCCGCTGCACACTTGAGGCCCCCGCCCTGCCCGCTGCACACTTGGGGACCTCGCCAAGTGCCTCTGTCTACATCCAATCTCCTTATCCGAGCATCTCTTTATTTTTTAATTTGCTTTGCAAATAACCCTGAATTAAAAACCATATATATCTATTTTTAAAAACCTGGTCTTTAACTTCCTTAATTAAATTTCCACAAGATATTTTTCCCCAGGAAAATTCAATTAGGTTTTAATTTTAGTCATCTACAAGGCACTGGTGATTTGAGTATTGGATTTTTATGCCCTTCATAGGGCGTTCCAGGGGAAGCGTTGAGGGCAGGCACCGCAGCCTGGCCACGTAGGAACGGCAGCTGGGGCGGGTGGCCACCGGGACAGGCGTGCTGTCAGCGGGCAGCTCGGGCCACAGGGACCGTCGCTCCGATCCCTTCACCAGCAGCCCCACAGCATGCTCAGTTCTGATCCTGGGGTGAAAGCACTCCCAGCTGGGTGTGGGTGGGCACAGAATGCCGGAGAAAAGCGAGCCAGCAAGTGAGGCCCGAGGGCCGGCCTGGACTCGAGGGGCTGGTGTCGGCGGCCTCCCGTCCTGTGTGGGGGCAGCTCCGAACCTGTGTCTCAGGGGCCCTGGTAGGAGAGGGCCGCAGCCCAGACCCGCGGGGACCGGTGGGTCGGCACGAGCCCTGCTGCGCAGCATTGCTGGAGGTGAGCGGTGATGTCTGCCCTTCTCCGTGGCTTCCATCTGTCTGGCATGGGCCACCCCGCCCCGCCAGTGCCCGCAGGCTGCTGCTGAGGCTGGGACCCCCTGGGAGCTCCCAGGCAAGGGGACCGCAGGCGTGAGCATGAGGGCTACACAGCCATGGCCGGGTGGGGCGCCGAGGAGACCCACCTGGTGGGAGATGCTTAGTGGAGTTCGGGGAAGCCCAGGCCTCTCTGGGCTGGCAGTATGTGTCCCCGGATGTTGGGGACCAGGAGGGTTCTTGGGGTCTCCTGGGTCCTTAGCTGTCCCCAGCCAGCCTCTGTCCAGCGATGCAGGTGGCCGAATGCCCTTTGACTGGTAGCAAATCACCTCTCCGCTTGTGAGAATAAGCCAATTACTTGACAGCGCTTTTCCAGTGCTCACAACATCTGTCACTGCCGTGTAATTTAGAGTCACCGATTAGTAACAACAGTTTCTGCCTCTCTGCAGTGCCCGGCAGGGTAGGGGCCCTGATTGTGCTGTTATCTCACAGGCCCCGAGTGCCCTTTGCAGGGAGGCTGGCAGCTCCTGGGGGGTGCAGCCAGCTTTGGGGGGCCACCCACTAGCCAGCAGGGCTCCAGGACTGGTGTCCCTCCCTAAGATGAGGCTGTGAGCCCGTCAGCTATCTGCTCTCTATGGTGGACGGCCAAGGGGGAGGCCTGTGGTGGCTGCCTCGGGGACATTGTGGTCTGGCCCCAAGGCCTCTGCCTTCTCCTCTCAGGCAGGAAGTGAGCGCGCGTCCCTGGAGGCATGGGCGCTGCCCCATGGTTGGATGTGACCTGGATGACCTTGGGGTCCCATCACCTTGTGACTGCACCCCTGTGCCACATAAGCTTAAACAGCCGGTGAGCAGGGTCACAGGACGGCAGGCCCAGGTGAGAGGACCCCGCTGAGAGCAGTGCCGGTGTGACCTGGGGCTGGCAAGGGCTTTCCCGGAGGAGTCCCTGGGCGCCCCATGGCTGACAGCCACCTGCAGCTCTTCACAGGCTGCACTACTGGCCTGAGGAAGTTCCCCAGGCCCCAGACGTGTCCCCAACAGCCTGGACCTGTATGAGGGCTCTCTGCCCAGGGCAGCAGCGGCCCCAAAGTGGCAAACTCCTGCCCGCCCTCTAGGACCCCCACAAACGTCCACCCTCCGTGATGCCCGAGTGGGCCCGTCTTGTGTCCCACCAGGGGGAGCTGCTCGGTGGCTCTGGAAAGGTCCGCCCGGGGTTGGGGTGAGAGCTGCAGCACCAGTGACCCGCACTTGTGGGCCCCAGGCCCGGGGCAGTGCCAGCGGTCACCGGAGGCACCCCGTCCTTCTGCCCCAGCCTCCACACGTGTTTCTCCCCAGCGATCCCCAGCGTTCGGGTAATTTCCAGTTTCCACCCATGGTTGCTGGCTGCTGCTGTCTGTCTCAGGCTGGACTCGTTTCCTGGTCCATCTGGATAAACAGGTCCAGCCCTGATAGGCCTGAGGAAGGGCGCGGGGCGGGGCAGAGGTGGGGCAGGAAGCCAGGGAGGGGCGAATGGAAAAGCGAGGTGCCGGTCAGGGGATCTGCCAGGGATGGGGTCCAGGCACCGCCCAGTGTGTGCCCCCAGGGCAGATGGGGCAGCCCTCTGCCCACCCTGCCTGCTCAGGCTGCCGGTCGCCGGGGGCTGGGGTTCCGGCCTTCGCCTCTTGGGGCCCTGCCCACACGCTGCCTCCTGCACGCAGGTGCCTGGTCTGATCCAATGCCCAAATGCAGGCGTGAAAACCCAAGCTTCCCGCACCTGGCGGAGGGTTTTTCATTCTCCGTCACCAAACCACATGCCTGCCTTTTATAAAAAGAGAAATGGATGACGCTGGCGACAGTGCTCCTGGAGATGTAAGCACACGGCTGGCCCCTGGCGGGCCCTGCCCACGCCTTCCTCCCTGCGCCGGTGGGACAGGTTGAAGCCCCTCTTCCGCCTCAGGAGCAGCCGCTTACAGCCTCGATTCCCATCAGAGCCAAGAGGGCAGCTGGGTGTCCGCCCGTGCGAGGCGTGGTGCAGGCCCCGTCACCAAGCCTGCTGTGGCAATGACCGCGACCATGATGGGCGGCCAAAGAAGCAAGGAGTGGACGGGCACACGCGGGAAACACCGGGGATTAACTCTGACTCGGCCCAGAGTGGCCACATGGCACCTGGGGCTGGCCAGCGGGTCACCCCCTGCCCAGGGAAATGCAGGCTGGCCTGGCGCCCAGCCTCCGAGGTCCTGTCTGAGCCCAAAGTGGCAGGGAGCTCAGGCTGGCTGGTGGCCAGCGGCACTGGGGAAGGGATGAAGCACCGCCTGGCGGCGATGCCCACGGGCCGCAGTGTGGGCTGCAGGACGGGAGGGACGGCAGACAGCGCTCCTGGGGGTAGAGAAGATTCCGGAAACCTCCGCTTCGGCAACACCTGACGGCAGCACCTAATTGCTTCTCCCTGGTGTTGCTGGATGTTTCTGGAGCTCTGGGAAGGATAAATTGACATTTACTGTCAGAGTTATTTAAATCCTGGCCCACTCGTCCGCGATAATGTAATGATCGCATGAATACCAGCTGAGAGCTTTCGGGGCACTGTCCTGGCGTTTCGTGCTCGTAACCCTCACACCAGCCTCAGGAGGCAGGTGCTGCCACTTCCCCCACTTCACAGAGGAGCAGATGGAAGCTCAGAGATGGTACGCAATGTGCCTGAGGCCACACAGCTGGCACGAGGCGGAGCTGGGATTTGAGCCAGGCGTCTGCACACAGAGCCCGTGCTGTTAACAGGCTGGGCTCAGCAGAGTGCCAGCGCTCCGTTTGGTCACTTTGGGTCTGCCACCCGCTGCATCCTCACCTGAGACAAGGACACCCAGCGTCTCACATCCCCTGAGAGACCTGCCATCACCTGCCTGCTCTGGTCTCCTCTCAGGTGGCCTCATAAAAGCCAGAAGCTGCCTCAGAGAAAGGGACAAAGCTCCATTAACAAAGTGTCCCCTTCCGTCAGGGAGGCCCCACCGGACTCCTGGTGTGAACCTGCGGGGCGGCCTGGAGCAGAGGAGCCTCCAGGGCACACACGGGGCTCACACACTCGGGCAGGCGGGAACCGCTGTCAGGCATGTGCACAGCGCGCACCCCCGTGTGAGCTCACGCGGGCACCAGGCCTGCCCACACACACTCCTATGTGAGCACACCTGCACCGGTGTGTCACCTCCGGGCAGGTGATGGCACCTGCAGCAGCTGAGCCCATCCCAGCCTGTGGCAGGTGGAGCCAAGCACCACGTGACATGGGGTTGGAAATTAGCACTTTGAACATGCTGGCAATGTCTGCCGTAAAGTAAGTGTTCAGGGTTGTCAGGAATTGGCTCAGGTGACCATGCGCCCTCCCTGCAGCAGAGAATTTTCCTGCTAAGACCACCCAGGCCCTGGGGCTGGGCATAAGGGCAGGCAAACCCTGGTGGGCCCTCACCCTGCCAAATGGGACGTGCCTGCTGTAGAGGCCCACCTGGTGGTCCCAGCGCCCAGGTCCCTGGGCATTGGCTCTCTGGGAGGAGCACAGGCCCAGGTCTGCCAGGGCCCCATCCCTGCCCGTGTGGCCTCTGCACTCGTCCTGATGCCCCTGGGGCAGCTACCCTGGCTGTAAAGTGGGAACACGACCTGGCCTCGGGGCAGCTGCCCTGGCTGTAAAGTGGGAACACGACCTGGCCTCCCAGGGGCACGGAGCAGGGTCTGCTGCCTAGAAAGCCCTGTAGGGATTAGGTGCGGTTAAGTTTGTCACTGTTGCCAGCGGTGGTCATCGTCACAGTCATCGTCACCATCGCAGCAGCGGCGGCAGTGGTGGTAACAGAAGTTAGTAGCAGCATCGGCAGCAGTCGTGATGCCAATAGTCATGGTAATGGCAGCAGTGGAGGTGGTGGCAGCAGCAACGGCGGGCATGGTGACAGCAGCAGCAGCAGCGGTATTGGTAATGGCATTAGAGTGGCACCAGCAACAGCAGCCATAGAGGAACCAGTGGTGGGCGGCATGGGCTCTGCCCTCCGTGGCCTCTCTCAGGGCAGAAGCTCAGGACGTGCCATCTCCCACCCGTGCCCTCCGCGCGTGACTGCCTCCATCCCCACCCCTCTCCTGGGAGACCCAGGATTCCCTGAGCGTCTCCTGCTTGGGTGGCCCCTGTGTCCCCACCACCCAGCCCTCCACCCGGGGCCCAGGAGTGCGCCCCCCAGGCCTGGAGACAAGCCGCCCTGAGGAGGGTGCGAGGGGTCCCCCATCGCCAAGTGCGTGGAGCTCTTCACAGTCCAGCCAGCTCTGAAGGGCGGCTGCTCAGTGGAGACAGTAAATATTCACTGTTGAAGTGTCATCGCTTGTAAAGCCTGAGCGCACAGGTCCCAGCTGTCACACCAGCCCCGGGCCCGGGTCAGTCGTTAAAGCGAAAGGTCAGTGTTGCCCCTTGGTGGCGTTTTAATCGCAGTCTTCCGGCTTCCGTCAGGGCTGGCCAGGCCGGGGCCTCATTAAAGCAGATGAGGGAGGAAGATGACATCATTTACATGTAATTGTCTTGTTTGTCCGCTGGCTCTGTGGTTGTTTTAATAAAGGGCAGAGGCAGATAAAGGGGACATTTGCATCCTGGGAGGGGGTTTCTGACAAGCTCTCCTGCTGCTGACATTTATTGTTTGCAAATGAGATAATCCAATAACCGAGAGCCTGCTCACCCCAAGCCCCTTGCCCACCCTCCTCCCACAGGCCGCCAGCGCGGAAGGTGGCCTCTCCCCTCTCTCAGGACACCTGAGGAGCTATTGGGCCCAGCCACCTGCAAGCTCGAATCAGCGTCCCCATGTTGCCAAGGAGAAAGCTGCGGCTCAGACAGCTCAAGTGTCTTTCCCAAAGTCACACAGCTGAAAGGTGGGCAGAGCTGGGTGGTCACCGGCACTCCCTGAACTTGGTCCTCTGCCGTTGGGCGTATCAGACCTTTGTGACCAAGGCATCTGTACTCATTCAGTGTTTTTTATTAAAATTATTGTTAGTATGGTGTTTGCACCTACCCTGTTTCTACCCACCTCTGGGGAACCGGTTCTGGTGCCAGGCCTTCCAAGGAACCTTCTAAGACGTTGTTAGAGCTGCGCGAACTCTGTTTTCCAGACTCAAATTAGGATTCTGGCAAAGGATTAGTGTTGCGATCGTAACTCTTACCCTCCTGAAACTTCTTACAAAGGATTGACATGTCAAGTTTAATGACACATTTCACGGGCGACTTATTTGAAAGGAATATCACTGCCAGCCATCTGGGGCCAGGGGCCTCCTCTGAGCTACCAGAGCCCCCCTACCCCCAAACTACCCTCTGCACGGTCAGGACGCTGTGGACACTGAACCGTCACTGGACCTGAGGCCAGGACAAGAGCAGAATTCCAGTGAGTGTTGGATGGACGGATGGAAAGGTGGGTGGATGGATGGATGACGGATGGATGGAAGGGTTGGATAGATAGATAACGGGTGGATGGAAGGATGCATGGATGGATCCAACTCTCCACCCCACCCCACTGCCCAGGGTCCAGGTTCTAGGAAGATTATTCAGGGGAGGACAGCGTCTTGCGTCCTGGGGTTATGGCCTCTGCCAGAGCACGTGGGGAGCCCTGCACAGCCCACCTGCAGGGCCAGCTCCTCCCTGTGCCCCCTCAACAGCTCGCAGGGAGCTCATCAGTACAAACAGTGCCCAGGAGTCCTTTCCGGTGGGGCCTCACACAGATCCCCCCGCCCCTAAGCTTGAACACAACCCCCCATAAATCCCCAAAGCTCAGCTAAGTCCAGGGCAGAGTGAGCAGTCAGAGTGATCAGCAGAAGGTTCTGGAAAGTGGAGTTACCAGCAGGAGGAAAACCAGATGTGGGTGGGGGGAGACGGTACCCAGAGGCCTCTCCTCCCTGGGCCTGGGCCTGGGGCTCCGAGGGCTATGACCTGCCCGCTGCCCCCAGGCCTGGATGGAGGGGAGACCCGTAACCCCAGGGAGGTACAGTCCCGGAACATGGCATCACTCTGCCTCCAGCTCAGGCACGGCAGGCAGCACCCAGGCCGGTTCTCAGAGGACCTTGTCCCCCTCCCACTCTGCCCCAGGTGTCAGGGGTCATGTGCCTCGGACACGGACACATGCCTTCAGGGACCCCAAACCTGCCTCAGTGCACCTTTGTCCTGAACCTGAGGAATGGGCAGCCTTCCGGAAAGTGGCAAGTGCTGAGTGAACGCCAAGCCCACGGGTCAGGTCTCACGGCTGCCCCACCCCAGAGGCTGCCCCCACCCCAGAGGCTGCCCCCACCCCAGAGGCTGCCCCCACCCCAGAGGCTGCCCAGAGGCCAGGAGGGCACGGTGACGCCATGTCTCTGTTAAAAGGGTCCCACTTCCCCTCGAAGGAGGGGCCGCGTGTTAATTCACCCATAGCCAGGGATCAGTCATTGGCAAATGAGATTAAACGCTCTTGAAATGGAATTAAAATGACGTCAAACTGCAGAACATCATTTTCTTAACTCTGCCTGCCAGCCGTTTCCGGCTTTAACCCCTCGTTGGCCATTTCTCACTGCCTAGAGTAAACGCCCCAGGAGCAGGGACACCGGAGGCCCCTCTGTGCTCCTGTGCCAGCTCAGGGGCCACCAAGAATACAGCCCAGGGTTGTCCCTGCAGACTCCTTCCCAACCTTTTGAGTCCTTGAAATAGCAGATGGCGTCTCAGGCCTCAAGCCACAGCTGGCAGGACCTGCAGCCCGAAACCTTGCCGCCAGAGGCCCAGCACCTCCTCAGGGCCTGGGGACACAGCAGGACCGGAGCCAGTCAGGTCTTTCCTCCTTGCTAGCACACCCCTACACGGCCTTCCCCGGGGACCCCATGCACGGCTGCCTGGAGTGGGGGCGGCAGGACTCATCTCCACCAACGCCACTTCTCTGTCGATCCTGGAAGAGAAGAGAGGACCGCTGATGCGGGGTGCCAGTCCCTGGGAGGCCATGGTGAACAGCCACCAGCTCCAGGAATGACCACGTCCCCCATGGGCCACACAAATGCGCCCATTTCTCCGAGCCACCCTGGGGGTCCGGAGCCCCCCACTGCCAGCACCCCTGCCCAGCCTCTGCCCCTCCCCCAGGATGTCTTTTTGGGGAATAATGCCATTGGCAACGCGTCCGTTTGGGGGCCCCGAGCACGGGAGGAGCCGAGAGGCTGCACGAAGTGGCTGGGAGGCCTTCTCAGCAGTCCGTTGCAGCCTGATCGTTACTTCTCATTTTCGCTGAAACAATTGTGTGTCGGGAGCGTGGTCGGTGATCTGTCAATTCATCCTGTCGGGCTGCAGCGGCAGCCTGGCCCCGTGCACGCACAGCCCAGGGGTCGATGGGCCACATTCGCGTCCGTCAATAGCTGTAAATGGTGAGATTTATGAGACAAGCCATGACAGCCTCCTGCCGGCCACAGTCCCTAGAGCTGCCGGGCTCAGGGTGGGGCGGTGCGTCCTATGTACAAGGAAGACCTGATCCCTGAGGGCCTGGCCCGCCAGGAGCCGTGCTGCACCCACCCGTCCGCATTCCTTGTTCCTCGGAGCCTGCCTCATTCCTCCGCTGAGCTGGCCCAGAATTCTGTGGCTCCAGAAATGATCGCAGGCCTCAGGGGTCCAGGCAGGACCCCTCGGTGCCCCTCACCAACTGCCCGCCCAGCGACAGGCCTCTTGGTTGCCCCTCTCCTGAAAATGGGGCTCCATCCCTCGGCCCAGAGCAGCCTGTCCCACCGGCCCATCCCAGCGCCATCCCAGACCAGCCCTCCTCCCCGCACCACAGCCCTCAGCTCCCTGACAGCCTCTCCCCGGAAGTCTGCTCAGATGACCTTCAAACGTCTCTCCCCAGCCTGTAGTGCTGTGGGCTCCACCCAGGGCGTGCCCTCCGCTAACCTGTCACTCACGCTCGAAGTCCAGCTCGGGAACTGAGCTGCACCTGTGGCAGGTAGAGTGGAAAATGCTGGGGTGGTCATCTCCTTCGCCCCAGACCCCACATCTCCATTAGAGCAACCCTCAGGGCTAAGTAGGGTGCACTCGCGCGTGCGCGCGCATAGAGATTTATTTTAGGAATTGGCTTGTGATTACAGAGGCTGAGAAGTCGGCAGGCCACAGGCCCCGGCAGAGGCGATGTTTCAGTTCATGTCTAAAGCAGGAAAAAAACGATGTCCCAGCACGAAGTCAGGCAGCAAGAATCCCCTTATTCAGGGTGTCGGCCTTTTGTTCTAATCAAGCCTTCGCCTGATTGGGGGAGGCCCGCCCACACTGGGGAGGGCACCCCGCTTTACTCAGTCCACCAGTTCAGATGAACTCACATCTGACACACCCAGAGTCACGTTTACCAAATATCTGGCCACCTTGTGGCCCAGCCAAGTTGACATATAAAATTTACCACATCAGCACCTCTCCGCCCGTCCCCTGGCCCTGTCCCCCAGTGGTTGGTTCATGTCCTCGCCACGTGGTCAGGCGATCTTTTCTTTAATACCCGGGGACGGCTGCAGGCCCTCGGGAGAGGCCAGGGCATCTCCTTCCTTCTTCCTCCTGCAACCTGGGACCCCAGCCCTGTGAGACATCGATGCAGCACAAGGCCAAGCCAGAGGCCCCTCCGAGCAGCCCAAGCTGCCCTGAAATGCCCCATCCAGCCTGGAGAGGCAGCAGGTGTCCCCAGACTCATCAGGGCCCTTCTGCAGCCTTCTCTGCTGACGAGGGTGAGTGGCAGGCTCCCACGGGGAACACCCACACCCCATTATGACCAGTGTGGCCACAGAGACTGGACACTGAGCTGTGAAGGGCCCCTTTCTCACAGGGGAGCACTGCCAGGCTTCCCTGCCCCCTCCGCAGACACGTGCCCCAGGCCACAGCGTGCACAGAGGCTCCCTGTGCACAGTGCAGGAGGTGCCTTTGCTTTGGGGGGGCACTGCAGGAAGGGAGTGCTGAGACCCCCCAGCCTGAGGGACCAGGCCAGGCCTGCCCTCAGTCATCAGGAGCAGCTCCCCGGCTGGTTCACCCTGTAACTGTAGCTGTCCCCCAACAGCCAGCTTTGCTGAGCACGTACTGAGCCCCAGCACAGAAGCAGGGAACCATTGCAATGCGGGGTCACCTTGTGAGCAGTTTAGAGATGAGAAAACGAGGCCCCAAGGTGCAGCCCTGAGCCCTGCGCTTCAGCGAGCTGACCGCTGCGCCATCCTGCCTCAGAGGGGCCGGCCTGGCCTCCTGCCCTGGGCTGTTCTCCGTGCTCACCTCTGCCACACACGCCAGGCTGGGCGTGCCAGGCAGGAAGTCCCCCGGCCGGGGGCTCCTGGGTCCCTCAGCTACCGCAGAAGTGGCACCTATCCTGGCTCATCAACAGGTTCCATGAAGCAGGGGTTGCTGGGGCCCTTGGTATGAGCGCCCCTGAGGGGCAGGGCAGCCTCCTCACAGAGAGGCACCGAGAAACAGAGCAGGCTCTGGGTGCTGGAGAGACAGTCGGGAAAGCGAGTCTGCAGAGGGCAGCTTGGCGTGCTCCGGACCTCTGCTCAGGACCTCCCGTGACCCCCCCCTTCTGCTCCCCGCTCCTCCCCTTGCCCTTTCTCCCCTCCCCCGTACCATGCGCTCCCCTCAGCTACTTCTTGGTTCTCCTACCCCAGGACCATCACCCAAAGGGTCCTATCAAGGACCCCAACCTGAGCTGCAGGAGGAGCTCCCCCCCCCCGCCCCCCGCCAGTGGGAGAGCAACTGGCCTGTCACTCACATGTTAACACCGACCAGTCCCTGACGTGTATCGGGCGTCTAGGGCAGCACCTGTCCATGGAAGGCCAGGAAAATGCTGGTGGCTCTAATGCAATGCCACTGTGGGGATGGGGTCTTTCCTGACTGGGGGTCCTCAAGGTGGCCCGAGGGGACAGCATGGCCTCGCTTCTCATTTACACTCTCTCTTACCCCCGCCACCTCCGACCACCGTGTAATCTGTTCCAGCTTCTTTTCTTTTTAAATCTGCAAGTGGTTTGCGAATAAATTGTGTCATGAAAATTCAGACCGTGCAGACACAGAAAGCCCCTTAGTCCTCCTCCCCGGGGGGAACTGCCATTCTCTGTTGGGAACTTTCTCTTTGCACTTGCATGTGTGCATGCTTGCACACACGTGTGCGTGTGCACGTGTGTGTGTTTATAGGCATACAGCTCTGCTTCATGTACTTTTCCACAGATGGCATCACGCTGCACTGCAGTCTGTGCTGGTTTTTCTTCTTTCTCAGTCACTCGGTCTTGGGGACCCCTGGGGAGATGGCCAACTGCCCACGGTGCTAGTGGCATTGTGCCAGGCTGCAAGGCTGCCCATCGCAGTTGGGGGGCAGTTCCAGGTCCTCTCAATCCATCCTTTCCCTCTGTTGGCAGACGTGAGGCCCCTGGGTGGCACAGCCTGTGTGGGAGGACCCGGGGTCCTGAGTCACCCCCCACTAGGAAGACCACTGGAGCTGCGCCACCAGCAAGGTTCCACTGCCAGGTGCCGAGACGTCGGTCGGGCCTGTTCATTGCCACAGCGATGCCTCTGCTCAGACAGCCGCCTCTGTGCCCTCTCGTCTGCCATGTGCTCCGGAGACCTGGTCCGTCTTATCCTGCTCTCCTCAGCCCAGCACACGCAGGCTGCTTCTCAGTCACGCACGTCTCAAAGCCTGTGGGTTTCGGCCCCCTTCCTCTGTAGCCCCCCGGCCGTGCGTTCTACTGGGCCTTAGTCTCCCAGCCAGAGCTCTGAGTGGCCTCCACAGCTGGGGACAGACAGTGACCGCCCCCCTGGTCCAGGACACCACACAGTGAAGCAAAGATTCCAAACGTGGCCCTTCCCACGCCTCCCTTTTCTCTCGCACCCCCATTGTGTCTGGACAATTTGGTCCAATGAGGAGCAGAGAATCCATCCACACCTGAGAGCCGGGAGACAAAGACCCCACGTGCCTACTGACACTGTCACTTGGCTGCACGCGACACCAGGCCACCCAGTCTGGAGAAATCAGGCCCGATTTGTGCTGAGATGATATCAAATTACAGCTTTCAGACTCTGCACGTGCTCTCATTGTCTGCCTGTCCCTATTGTCCCAGACACGACCGGCCCCTCCCTCGCGCTGAGTGTGTGGAGCTCTCGGCTGGACTGTGGGTCCCAGATAAGCCTGGACCCGCCACTGCTCTCAGCCCCATCTTGGCCTCCAGAGCTGCAGTGGCCTTGGAGCCCGGCCAGGCCTTGGGGGGTCCAGCTGGTTGTCCTAGCGTAAGTGTGAGTGAGGGTGAGAGCCGGTCCCTCCCCGTCTGAGGTGGCCTGGGACTGCAGATCATAACCTACGTTTTCCTCCGTCTTTGCTCAGGGTCCTATGTCATTGCTCAGGGGCCCTGCGTGCACCTTCGCGGCCTCCCTCCATAGGAGGTGGGCAGGTTGGGCCCAGGGCTATGTAAGCGGTTGGGCCTCAGGGCCTGGTCTGTCCTTCTGGGAACAGTAATAATTCAGAGACCCAGGTCCTGTGGCCACAGGACGAATAACCCTGGTCCTCACTTCTCTGTGTCCTGTCCTTAAACTGGGCCGAGGTGCTGGAGCATTTGGGGCTCGTGGCCCCCGACCTGGAGCTCTGGGACTGCGGCCTGCTGGAGGCCATCTGTTCCCTGGCTCCTGGGGACCCGTGCTCTGCACCAGGCACGTGGCAAACTCCCTGCACCCTCCCAATGGCCAGTCAGGGCCGCCACCATTGTAGCCCCGTTCTGCAGATGAGGAAACTGAGGCACCGACAGAGGAAGGCCCCAGTCAACAGAGAAAAGAGACAGGACGAAAGCCAGCATCTGCTCTCAGAGGACGCGGACTCATACTTTTGAGTCTAAAGTGATTTGCCCAAAGGCGCTCAGATGGGAAGGGGAGCCAGCAGCGGCCCGAGGGCAAGGGGGCTGGCTTGGGGGACCCCAGGGTGGCCGGCACACTGGCCTGGCAGAGATCTGGCTGAAACTGAGCCAGGGCTGACACTGCCACAGAGCTGCACATAGTAGGTGCACAGCAAATGCCTCCAGGGCCATGGCCAGGCCTCCAGCCCCGTTATGCCTCTCAGTCCAGGGGGGAGCAGCCTACTGTGTTTCCTACTGTAAGCTCAGCCCACCCCCACCCCCGCCCCATGTGCCGGGGCCCTGCCACAGGGGTTCGGCACCAGGCTTTCTTCCGAGACCCCCAGCCAGGGGCACCAGGAGCACCAGGGCACCAGCTGAGGGGTCCAGCCCATCTGCAGGTTGGGCTTTTCCTCACCGTCTCCTTCTCACTAAGAATGATCACCTGCTCTGAGGGCCGCTGGGGTTTCCTGGGGCCAGCACACCCTGACAGCTCAGCCTGTCCTGCCTCCGCCCCTCTCACTGGGACCCAAACAGCCCCATTCTCCCCGGGCCCAGGCAGCCGAGCCCCCTGTGGGAGCCACACAGGGGCGCCCCTCGCCAGGGCTGCTGGGCGTGCATCTGGCCAGCCACCGCAGACAATGGAGCACATGCTCCTTTTATGGGGCGTCTGCACACAAGGAAGCTGAGTGGAACAAATGAGATTGGGATTTTATGATTCTTTTATAGTGTGGCACTGCAGATAGTTTTTTAAATTAGCTTCTAACTCAACACCTTTGGCATCTCTAAATAATTCACCACCCTGGTCCCCTCGTGCCAGCCAGGTGTGCCGAGCGGCTGCCCCGGTCCCCTTGCCAGCTGAGCCGGGAAAGGGCTCAGCTCCACAGTCAGAGCTGAGACCCCTGAGTGACAGACACCAGTGACCCATCCTCACAGCAGGCACAGTAGGCTTTCCTGACGTCTCAGCAGTGCTCCTACCTGGGGACTGCACCAGTGCGCTGGGCCACCTGGGGGACATCACTCAATGTCTCTGGGCCAGGTGGGAGTACGCCTGCCTGCGCCACCCACACTCCATCCTCTGGGCAGGCAGCAGGCGCTGACCCTCCAGCCACAGCACAGACCCGGCTGCCCCCAGGGGCCTCTGCCCCACAGCCCAACCTCTGGTTGCCAGCCTCCGGGCTCAGCTCTGTCCCGGCACCATCACGGTGTTCTGGAAGGTCTATGTCCCTCTGTCTCCTCCTCCCTCACCAACCTGGGCACCAGGGGCGGGCACAGGGCCCCCGTCACCGTGGCACCCCCACACCAGCACGCCCAGGGAGCCGAGTCTGAGAGACTTGGTCTTGGGGCTGAGCAGTCCTGACCCTTGAGCCAGCTGAGGAAAACGCTGGGCCAGTCCCCATCAGGAGGGGGTCTCCCCCTGCCCCTGCACAGCTCCAGCAGGAGCTCAGCCTTTGCCTTTCCAGAGAGGAGCGGGTTGGGGGGAGGGGGAGAGCAGGAGCCATAAACTCCATCTCCCGCATTTAACGACCCCTGTTGAGGACCCTGCCCAGATTCAGTTACCACTGGAAGTTTGTAAGACCAGCCTCGCTCAGTGGACGATGTGACCTCATGCCAGCTGGCTGCATGGTCCCTCCGCCCTCCCTCCACCCTCTTCCTCTCCTGTGACTGTGGGAGGGGCCCTGGGAGGGCCGAGGTCCAGGCTACCTCCAGCGCCTGTCTTTCCCTAGGACCTGGGAGCGGAGCAAGACCCTCACTGGGCTTTAGCACCGACAGGCGATCACTTCCTGGATCTCCACTCAAAGTGCCTGCATTTAAAATGAGCGAATTCACCACCAGCCGGCTGGATCTGCTCTGTGCCCAGCCCAGCTCCACCTGGTCAGCCTGGACTCGGGCTTGCAGTGGGGACGTGCCCACCATCCCTGTTGTGTGACAGGCGAGCCCATGCAGAGGGGGCTCGGGCCACTCAGCCCCCGGCGCGTCCCACCCAGGCCCCGCCTCGTGCTCTGGGGGCCGGTCAACCTGACAATTCCTGAGGCCTCTGGCGTGAAGACCAGCACCAGCGGCTCTGTGCCATCCTGGGGCTGCGAGGGCTCTGGACGGCTGTCCTGGGCGGAGCTACTTTCCTGGCTGTGCTCTGTGCAGCGCCCGACGCTGGAGGCCCAGCCACTGCCCTGGGCACTGAGGACCCACTGTGTGCCCAGTGCCTGGTTCTGATGACGAGGGGCCCCAGACCTCACAGGGTGCTAAGCTCTGCTCACGAGGTGGGAATCAGGCCACCTGTGTTTCACTGCCACCCCGCCCTTCACAGTCTGAGCCCTTAGCATCCCCTCTAGGCTCCATCTCCAAGGTGGCCTCACCCACAGCCCCTTCCCCACCCTCCCGGCTGTGATGTGTGGGGGCAGCCAGCTGCTCCCCCAATGCAGACTCAGGAAGTGACACAGCACCACCACCCCCCCCACACACACACACGTGTGCACCCACACATGCACACCTGTACATCCACCTGCATTCCCCAACACCTCCACTCTTGTCCAGCTCCAGCACCCCCTCCCCATCCCCACTTCCACCCTGCCTCCTGCAGCGACCATGACTTCCATTCGATCAGCTCACAGAGGCCCTTGCTCGAAACCCTCCGTGTCTTCCTGCTGGCCTCAGAGTAACACCCAGAGTCCCCCATGGTCCACACACAAACCAGCCCCTCATGGCCCCAAGCTGGGCCGCCTACTGACCCCTGGCCGTTCCGCGCACACAGCAACCCCTGTCCCCAAGCCTCTGCCCGAGCACACCTGCCCCACCCTGGGACCCGCTGCTTCTCACCCTGAGAGGCCTCCACTGACTCCCACCCCAGACGCCCCAGCCCCCCCCCCGCCCCGGACCCTGTGGTTTTAGAATGCATACCGCTTTCTGCAATGGTCCTGCTTCTGTTCTCATCTGACTCCCACAAGCTGCACGAGTTTTTCTACCCCATTCTTTGAAAACGCCTGGCACCTGGATGGATGCCTGGCACAGCACAGGTGCTCAGTAAATATTTGTGGGGTGGCAAAGCGGAGCACCTGCTGCGTGCCAGACGCCATGCTAACCTCATAGAGAGAGAGAGAGAGAGAGAGAGAGAACATCTAGTTACATTAACCCCCAGCAGCCTGCGAGGCAGCTGCCGCTACTATCCCTGTTTCCCCAAAGGAGAACTAAGGCTCAGAGAGGTTGAGTAACTTGTTCAAAGTTACACAGCAGTGACTCAGGGCCAGGGGTTTGCTTCCAGACTCTGGCTCCTACACTGCCTGCTGTCAATGCCCACATTCACCCCTCAGCATGGACTGTGGGGCCTGGTAACACCCCCATTTCACAGATGAGTAAACAGGGCCTCAGAGCCTGTCTGTGTGGCCCAATGTCACATCAAGGGGTAGCTCAGAGGCTGCCTCAGCCGGGCCTGCTGTGTTTCCTACCCCCCCTCTCCCCTTCACACCCCCATTTCTTTGGCTTGGAAGGAGGGACTATTATGGTTTGAATTTTTTCCTGAAGCCAGCCTGGCATCTACACCCCACCCCCACGTGACTTTTAAGAAATATCACCTAATTAAAGGATTGCTGGCTCCCAGCACTGCCAAACCCCTCGTGAGGCGTCTGGCCACAGCCTGGGTACTCCCATATGGGTGCCAGCCCTGCCAGGGAGAGCTGGCACTTGCTCCCTGCTTGGTGGGGCTGATGGCTCCCCCGCTCGGCACCCCGGCCGCTGCCCTGGATCTGAGCACTCGGGGGCCCGCCTGGCCGCAGACCCCAAGGGCCTAGCTGGAGCCAGGCCAGGGTGCCCCACTCCACCTGGGGCCTCTCTGCTGGGTCTCCCCACCCCGGCCTTCTCCCCGCCCTGTGTCAACACCTCCCCTCCCTGGGCAGCACCTCCAGGGCTCCGAGGTGGGATGAGCCCGTCTGAGAGCCACTTCTCTCTCCAACAAGCCGAATACCCGCATTCTCTTAATTATTGGAGAACAGATTTTTTTCCCCCCAAATAATCAGGCATCTAAATCATACAGTCTTTCCCTGGGAACTATATTTAACCCTGATCTGAATGTAATTTACACATCGCACCCTCCTTAAGCAGCTCTGGAAGCCAAAACATGGATCAAATAATTTTTAAATGTCAAATGCTGCTTAATTGTGGATTGCGCTGAATTTATTTGTACAGATAAGCATTTGGTTTTATACTTCCTTCTCCTCCCAAAGTGATTTTTTTCCCTAATCTATATGGTACTCCATTACTGTAATAGCTGGAGGGTTGAAATAATAACGTGAGAAGCCCTCAAATTTGTAAACCATTTTAAAGGATGCATACTCAGCTTGGAGCAGAAAACCTTGACCTGAAGACTAGAGGAGCTCATTAAAGCAAAATGAATGTGGGTACCAAGGACGCCTGGGGTCCCCAGGTCCCGGGAAGGCTGCCTGCATCACCCACGCCATCCGGAACAAGCTTCTGTCCACACAGGATGGACCTCAGGCAGGTGTCCACCCAGCGAGGGCCTTCTCTGACTCGGTTCCCTCTCCTTTCTCCCCTTGATTAAAATATGTCAAATCGGGGGGTGGATAAGAGCATTGTGAAGGCAGCAGAGTGGGGGTGCAGACATGCTTGCAAGGCCAGAGGAGCAGGACCGCCCAAGGGGAGGCAGGGTGGAGAACAAAGGAGGAGGCGCATTGTCCTTGTAAATCTAGAGGTCAGCAGCGACCTCCCAGAGAAAGGTAAGGACACAGTGTGTATCAGCCGGCTTATGCCAGACGCCGCCACCCTAATGCACAGCCCCGGCATCTCAGCGCCTCACGCCACAGAGCTGGGTTTCTTACTCACGTCACACGCAGGCAGTAGGCCAGCTGTGGTCTGCCCCACACGCCTTCTTTCTCGTGGGATCTGGGCTAACGACCAGGCCTCTCTGGGTGATTCCATTCTCAGTTGGGGAGAGAGAACGTGGCCGACGCCCCGCCCGTAAAGCTTCTGCTTACGTGTGGCTCACTCCACAGTGCTTGCGTCTGTTCGGACCAGGGCTGGGAAGAATGAAGTGGTGTTGGAGTACAGCTCCACGCTCACCCCTGACTCACAGACCCTCTCCTTGCTCTCTCCACACACACCACCTCTGGGAAACAACCCAGGTCTCATCCAGGTGGCCTCAGGTTCAAGCCCAGTGAATTTTTCCTTCCCATCGCCCTTCTTGGCCGCATCTGAAGAGGATTTCGGAAATCTATCCTTCGTGGGGTGCCTGCGTCTCCCCTCCCGCTTCCAGCCCACCAGAGGCTGGAGCTCGGCGGTAGTTCCAGATGTCACAGCTTCACAGTTGCTGTGACCCAAGCTGGCTGCACGACCCCTCATCACTTCACTGGGTTTGTGGCTGCTGGACTCCAGGCGCTTCCTGAGCCGATGGCTGCGCCCATGGCACTGCTGGAGGCAGCCTGACTATCTACCCTTCCTGACAGCCCCCCTAACTTACTGCACTTCCAGGGGGAGCGGTCCCCACTCTCTCTTCCTGCAAAATTTCACCTGCACAAAGATTTACTGTGCTGCCTCCTCCATCTATTCAGACAGTAACAGAAGACGTCACTTTGCCACCAGGCTGAGCCTAATTGGCCTTTGTCTGCGCAAACCATTTCTAGTTTTATCTTGCATTGGTCAGAAATAAGAAATAGCAACTTCCTTCAATGCTATTTGCAAACCAGTCAGTTTCTATCTGCACTCTTCTCTTTAAGATTAAAGCAAGTAGAAGAAAAGAAATCAGTGAAATTGAAAATGGGAAATAATAGATAAAATCAACAAAAACAAAATCTGGTTCTTTGAAAAGATCAATAAAATTGATAAATCTCCAGCCAGGCTAACCACACGGAGAGGTTACAAAAAGAGGAAGGACACAAATTGCCAATATCAGAAATGAAAAAGCTGACAGCACTGCTGACCCCACAGATGTTAGAAAGATCAGTTAGAAAGATCATAAAAGAATACTGTGAACAACGCTATGTCCACGACTTTGAAAACTTAAGATGAAATGGACCAACTCCTTGAAAAACACAAACTACCAAAACTCACCCAGGAAAAATAGGTAACTTGATAAACCTATGTTTATTAAAGAAATTAAAACAATAATTGATAACTCATAACCTTCAAAAAAAGAAATCACCAGGCCCAGATGGCTTCACTGGTGAATTCTACCAAAATTTAAGGAATAAAAGATACCAATTCTCCACAATCTCTCATGGAAAATAGAAGCAGAGGGAATACAGAGGGTGCCAAAAACATGTATACACATCTTAAGAAAGGAAAAAACTGTATTAAAATTGTAATACTCAATGTATACCAATAACAAAAGATGAATACAAGTCATGTTTGGCTTCTGCAATTACAAGAGGTGTTTAAAGTGGTTCCCATCAGCATTCAGGCACTTCTGATGACGGCAAACTACTGCTTACGCAACGTGGACCAAAGTGTCCACATGTATACATTTTTTTGCTCCACCCCAGTATTTCCTAATTCATTCTGTACCTTAATACTAAAACATACAAAGATGTTGAAAGAACAGAAAACTACAAATTAATAACTCTCATGAATATAGATGTAAAACTTAAGAACAAAATATTATCAAATCAAATCCAACAATATGTAAAAAAAATAAAGACACACCATGACCACATGGAATTTATTCCAGGCATATTTCCACATTCAAAAATCAATTTCTGGGGCCGGCCGAGTGGCGCGGTGGTTAAGAGCTGGCTTGGGACACCAGAGGGCCCCGGTTCGGATCCCACATATGAGGGCCAGTGACATTGCCCTCTACAGCTAAGATGCTGAACAACAGCTCAACCTGGAGCTGGGCTGCCGTGAGTCACCGGCAACGGCATAGGCTGCAGCCACTGCTGCAGTGGGTTGTCATGGGCTACCATGTGTAGCCAGCAGCCAGAGTGAGTGGCCAGCAGCCAGAGTGAGTGGCCAGCAGCCAGAGTGAGCGGCCTTCCAGAAGCCGGGAACTGATCTGTCTTGCCCGGGAAGAGCACAATGATGGTGCCAACTTGGGCCAGTGAAGCAACGTCCTCCACAACTAGACTGAAGAACAAAAGGACAGCAACTTGTCTGTTCCCCTCCCCCAATTCCCCAATAAAATCTTTAAAAAAAAAGAAAAGAAAATACCAGTTACAACAGAACCCCTCAAAATGAAATACTTAGGTGTAAATCTAACAAAATATGTACAGACTCTCTGTGCTGAAAACTATACAACTCTGATGAAAGATGTCAAAAAAGTAAATAAATGGAGAGATACCCCACATTCACGGAAAGGAAGACTCAATATTGTTAAGATGTAAGTTCTTCCCAATGTCATCTCAAGATTCAATACAACCCCAACCCAAATCCCAGCAAGTTGCTGTGTAGATGTCATCAAAGCGATTCTAAATTTCACATAGCAGATGGAAGGACCTAGAATATGCAACACAATGATGAAGAACAAAGTTGAAAGACTCACATTATTCAGTTTCGAAACTGGCTCTAAGGTTACAGGAACCAAGGCGGTGACGGAGTAGACCAGCAGGTCCCCGGAACAGAGTGGAGCCCAACAGTAGACCCATGCAAATACTGTCACCTGACCTTGGAGGAAGGGGACAGGTACCCCAGTGGGGAAGGCCAGACTTCCCAACAGACGGAGCTGAGGCCATTGGACATCCACATCCAAAACTTTTTGAAATGAACCTGGGCATGGACTAAGGACACTTTTTATAACAACTACCTCCCATGGATCACAGACCTAAGTGTTAGCCTCAAAACTATGAAATTTCTGGAAGAAAACGCTAAGGCCTCTGTGACCTTGGGTTTGATGATGAGTTTATAACAAAACCAAAAGCACAACGTATGAAAGAAATAAATACATGATGTTAGACTTTTTGTAATAAAAAATGCCATCTCTGTAAAAGACACCATTAAGAGAATGAAAAGACAAGCCCAAACTGAGGGGAAATCTTTACCCAAATTGGATGAAGGACTTGTATCCAAAACATACACAGAATTCTTAAACCATAACCATTAGAACACCAATGTTTTTTTTAAAAATGGGAACTAGGTTGGAACGAACACCTCAGTACAAGTTATAAACAAAGCCAAATAAACATATGAAAAGATACTCACCGCCATTCACCATCAGGGAAATGAACCGGCAGCCACAGGTGCGTTGGAATGGCTCAATCCCAAACCTCCGTCAGTGCCGACCCCTCAGCCAGGACAGGGAGCCACGGGCTCCCTCGGTTACTGGTCGGGGTGCAACCTGGTGCAGCCACTTCAAAACACAGTGTGGCGGTTTCTTATAAAACTGAACACACTCACCATGGGACCCAGCGTTGAATTCTGGGTGTTTACTCAACTGATTTGAAAACTTGTCCACACAAAGCCTGTGTGCGAATGTTGACAGCAGCTTTACTTTGCCAAGAACTGGAGCCACCCAGGCGCCCTTCAGGAAGCAACGGGCTCACTGTGTTCCCTCCAGACAGCGGGGTAGGGCTCAGCGATAAAAACTAGTGAGCTTATCAAGCCGCTAATTACACAGAGGAGCCTTAAATGCACATCGCTGAGGGCGAAGCCAGTCTGAAAAGCCTGCGCACTGCGTGACTCCAACTGTGTGACATTCTGGAAAAGGCAGAACTCTGGGATTGTAGGCAGACCAGTGGTCGCAGGGGTCCCAGGGGTCCCAGGGCCAGGGGGAGGTTAGGTGGGTGGGGCACAGGGGACGTTTAGGGCAGTGAAACTACTCTGCATGACACAAACTGGGTATGTGACATTAACATATACGCATTTGTCACTCCCCATAGAGCTTTACAGAAATATGGCAAAAGAATGAACCTCAATGTATGTTAATGCTAAAAGCCATTTAAGAGATTGGGTTCCCAGGAAGACCTGCAGACTGTGACAGAAGAACCTGACTGTGATAGGAGTGTGTGAGGGGAGGGTAAGTCACCTGGCCTAAGTCACCTCGGAAATGAGTGGGGTCCTGAGCTTGAAGGGGAGGGGGTGCACTGAGCCCTGTGCTTTCCTGGGAATTTGCCGTTGTCCCTGCCTCACGGCTTCAGCTGGGACATCACGTCTCTTCCTCTGCCCCCACCCTGGGACTGACACCCTCAGCTGCCCTGGTTCTCGGACCCTCAGAAACAGAGGGAATTGACCACCAGCCTTCCTGCCTCCAGCTCCCAGACGGCACACCGTGGGGCTTCTCGGGCTCCACCTCACTGTATCAATATCAGCCCACTAACTGTATCAATACGCCCTCCAATGTCAACTGGGGGGTGAGCTGTGTGCACAGAACTTCCGGCACTGTCCTCACAACTGTTCTGTTCCAAAACGTCAAGTGTACTTTTTAAGAAGCATGCGTCTCACTGCATGTAAATTACACTTGAACAAAGCTGGCTTTTCAGGTTCAAAGCTAATTGTGGTCCCCGCTTCGGGGAGCTTTGGTCCCGCCCATGAAGGAGAAAGATAATGAAGAAGAGAAACACACATCTGCTGCCGCAGGCTGTGACGATCCCTCTGAATCAAACCAGGAGGGACCAGCAGGGAGACCAAGGCAGGGAAGGTCACTGACCTGTCCAAGAGTCCGGTCCTGAAGCCAGCACGTGTGCCCCAGGAGAAACGGTCCCCAAGGAATCGCAAACAAGGGGTCAGCATGGGGGCGTTGTGAGGCGTCTTATTTTCCTGGGCGAGACAGAAAACCCCGATGCTGAGTGAGAACCTGCCCAGCATCCAGCCGGCCAAGGTCAGAGACGGTCACAGGGCCATCACCCGTCCTGTCCTAACCAGGTTTCTGGGGACGGGCCATGGCCAAGCGGGGCCAGAGGCTGCACTGCTGAGGTCACAGCCGCCACTCAGCTCAGCATCTGTCCGCCTCCAAAACACACCTGCCCTAAGTGGAATGGGTCTTAGGGAATTTATTTTGCCAATTTTAGAGCCTACCATAAAGAAGAAATATGGGAGAGTTTTATGAGGTGTACTGTATATCTTTAATACTTGCATTTTTTTCTCGAAATACCGAGAACATCAATTACGTTTACAGCTTTATGAGGAGACGTTCCAGCCCCACGGTTGGCAAAGCAAGTTTTAGCAGAAAATAAACAACGGTGGGCGGGGGTCGCCCAGTGCCTGGGGGCGCCCAGGTCCCGGGCTCTTGGAGGGTCTGGTAAACTTCAGACAAATCAACAGTTAACACCTGGGGGTCTTTACGTTTGAGGGTGCATGTGTGTGCTCACGTGTAAATGTGTGTGTGTGCACGTGTGTGAGCCCTCGTCCTCATCTTTACTGTTCATGGAGAGAATAGTCCTGGGCGAGAGAAGGGGGGTGGGAGGCGCCTGGGACGTGGAGAGAAGACACTCGTCCCACCCACTCTCCCCCCACCCCAACCAGAAGCCTGGCCAAGGGGCTCCCACAGTCTCCAGTCCAGCCTCCATCCCAGCCCACCCCCCACCCCTGGGCGCCCTGCTTGTGCTCCAGCGTTTTCTGTAGGATCTTCCCATCCAGCCTGGGCCGGTCTCCCCACAGGAGCCTGGATATCAGAGTAGGAAGGGACCTTAGCAGCAGGTAGCCTCATCCGGGAGGGGGGCCAGGCAGAGGGCAGCCTAGGCGTGCCCTTGTGGGTGCAGGGTTTGGGGAGCAGAGCAGGCTGGGTCCAGCCCCAGTCCCCTTCAGCCACTGAACAATGGGTTCTAGAAGGACTGAGAGATGTGAGTGGGGCCTGTGCTCCTGCCCACTCCGTAGCGGGGAGCACCGACACCTCCCGAGGGCAGCTGCCTTCCTGCGCTGTGCATCTCAGATGGGCTGGAAGCCTGCAGACTCGTACTGTGCACACATGCGCACACACACCCACACGCACACTCCCATTCACAGAAAGCACACACGCACATTCGTGCACGCTGTCCCTGGTGGTCTCTGCCCTGTGTGACTAAAGATGTCCTAGGAACAGACCCTCCCCCCACCCTGGGCCCCGCCCACCTCTGGGTGGGGGCCCAGAGGCCCCTGGCAGCCGTGTCCTTCCCAGGGGACAGCAGCGGCTCTCTGGGGGTGACCTGTGAGATGGCGCCCAATCCTGGCTCTGCTTAAAGTTATTTATGACTCTGAAGTGCGCGTTTGTATAAAATCTGCTGCAGAATTCATCGTCTCTGCCACTTACTCAGCCATTATCGGCCATCGCAAAAGTGCCGAAGAGAGTCATAAACGGCACTGAGTTATGGGGCCGAGAGAACAGGGGACGAACAAGAGGAAATTAAATCCTCTACCTGTGAGGTTATTTACGAACTCGGCTGACACGCTCCGCCACGCGGGTGAACAGTGGCCTGGGGCACGTGGTGTGGGTCCTGCCCCAGACCTGGACCAAGGCCCTCAGACACCCCCCTCCCCAGCGCCCTGCAGAGGTCAGCCCTGCAGCCCCCAGCCAGCCAGCATGGTGGGACCAGCTCGGAACCAGCTTGTGCTGCCTCCCACTGCTCTGTGACCTCAAGCATGACCCTTCCTTCTCTAGGCCTCGGTTTACCCCTCTGTACCAAAGGGGAGTAAACAGATGGGATTGTACAAGTTAGGGGCACCCCTACTCCACCCCTGTGGTACCCTTCTTGCCTCCATGAGCCCCAGCCTAACCTGCCCTATGGTGGCCTATGTACTCAGGACACCCCACTGCAGGCCACCCCCTCTGCTGCTGGGGTGTGGTGGGCCCCACATCCTGGGCCAGAGTACGGGCCTAGTCCTGCCCTTAGAGGGGACCCTTTCGTCCCTGACTGCCCTCCCTGCCCTGGCTCAAGGAGGCTCAGGCAGTCCCTCCGTCCCCGGACCGAGAGGAAGGGCTGGATCAGAAGGGCGGGAGCTCAGGTCTCCTCAGGCCTGGGCTGGAAAGCCCCAGAGGACGGAGAAGGCCAACGGGAAGAACCGGGCGCGGTCGGAGCCCTGTGGGTCAGATGAGGCCTCCGGGTCCAGGAGAAACCCTGCAAACATGGCAGCCATGGCCCCTCGGTGGAGCCCACTGTGAGGGGCCCAGGAGGAGGGAAACGGGCTCGCTGGGCAAGGCCTGGGCCGTCCCCCTGCCTCCTGGAAAGACAAAGCCAGCACCTCAGCCTTGTCCCTCCATGCTGGTGGAAGGAAGGGCCCAGCCCCAGGGTGGGCAGGGTCCTAGGACCACCTGCAGGGACAGCAGGCCTTGGTGGGTGTCAGAGGCGGGGCCACAGCGGGAGCCTCGAGGCAGGCAGGGGCCTGGTCACCCAGCTAGGGCAGGCGCATGGGAGTCACAGGAAGGAGGGGCCCTCCTCGAGTCGGGGTCTCACTGGGTCCCCGCCCCTCTCACTTTCTCTGAAGTGGGCCCTTCCTCTTCCCCGCCCTGGAGCGCCCCGGACCCCCTCACCACAGAGTCCAGACACCCCCGCTCGCTGCTGCTCCCTGGAACCCCTCCGGGCTGAAGCTGAAACCCAAACAGAAATGAGGATCAGGGCTCGGAAGTGAGGGCCCTGGCCAGGAAATGGGGACCCCAACCTGTGGGTTTCCCCCACGAGGGCCCTCCCTATGGACAGGTGGTCACATTCCCTCTGCCTCCTAACGGCCCACCCTGGGCTCAGGACATCTGCACAGAGGGACACAGAGCTCTCAGCGGCACAGCTACCACAGGATTCCACAGGACCACATGCCACTCCGCGCCCTCCTCTCAGGGGCGGGGGACCCGGTGTCCCGGGCTGCAGGAGGGGTGTGGCACCCACACACCAGGTGTGGACTGCACGTCAGGAGCCCAGCATGGCCGGGCCGCGTGGGGGCTAAACAGTGGGGCCCCATGATGCAGATGGCCACAGGGCATACTCCCATCCGGGGCTTGAAGTCCCAGTAGACCGAACACCCCACCTCTGCAGGGCCTGCAGTCCCTAGGAAGGAGCTGGAGAAATGGCTTCGTGTGACACCAGCATGTGAAGCACTGGGAGCCATTTCTCTGTCCACCACAGTGATGTCTAGGGACATCACTCACCCCCACGTGCCCACCAGAGGGCCTTGCCCAGAAGGCATTGTGTGTCCACGCGCACGCGTGACCCGCTCACATCCACAGTCTGGGGCTCACGCTCGCTCCACCACACAGAACGTGACGAGGAGCTGTGGCCAGAGGCAGTCCAGGACAGACTCCCAGAAGCCCTGGCTGCCCTGTGCCCCACAGCACCTGGACGCCAGGAGTCAGGCACTTGGGGGGGCACACCAGGTCCCAAAGCCCCGCCCCGGTCCACCCCCCAAACCCGCGTTCTCGCCCCCACAGCCCCTGCACCTGCCTGTCAGATCCAAGAAGTGTCTGAGCAGAGGGGCCACCTTCATGTCAGGGACACCAAGAAATTCCTTGTAATAGAGGCCAGCTGGGGCGAGGCCCTGGGTGTTCTGTTTTGTGTGGTTTCCACTTCTTCTAAACAGAAAAACGCTAGGCTGTGATTGCCCATAAAGCTTTATG
Organism: Hipposideros armiger; assembly: GCF_001890085.2. Taxonomy (NCBI): domain Eukaryota; kingdom Metazoa; phylum Chordata; class Mammalia; order Chiroptera; family Hipposideridae; genus Hipposideros; species Hipposideros armiger. The sequence continues at coordinate 992,726 of NW_017731393.1, forward strand.
TGGCTTAGAAACAAGCAGGGCACTTTCGGGAAAATAAGAATTTGATTTTTCAAATAAAGCCCCGCGTAGACTGTGCCCTAGCCTCCAAAAGGGCATTTGCTTTGCAAACCGCTTGTCGGCACCATTCCTGCCCCCCCCCNTAATGACATGAAAAGCCCCATGACTGAAAAAAGGTTAAGAACCGCAGACATACAAAGACTCTAAGGTATGTAAACAGTCTCTGCCCCCTCCCCCACCCAGCCACACAGGTGCTGCAAAATCTCATCCTCGTGCCAGGGCCGAAGCAGCAGCAGCTGGGAAAGTAGGCCCCATCCCGTCCCTGCTCCAGGTCCTGACAGTGTGCCTCCCCCTCCAGGAAGCCCCCTCAGGCTGCACTGCCCAGGTCATCTCAACCCCCACTGTTCAGCCTTTCCGCCTGCCTGCCAGTGGGGTCCCTGGGGTCTCACTTTGCTGCCAGCACCTGGGTTAGCTCATTGCAACCCTGGGCCCGCACACAAGGCCAGGGCAGGCTCAAGGACCCAGGCTCAGGGACAGCAGGAGGTGGCAGAGCAGAGAGGATGGCAGCCACCCCTCTGACTGCGATGCTGGTCTCCTGCCTTAACACCCCCACCTAGGCCCAGTACCCCCAAGACCCACCTGCCCAGAGCCCATCTCCCCCGCCCCTTCGCGAGGGCTGCTGGGTTCCAGCCACACACCCCTACTTTGTGGTTCCCCTGCCACCCTGTGCCCTCACCCCCTGGGGCCAAAGAAGCAGAGAAAGCTGGTTCTGCCTTGGGGCCACCCTCATCCCCCCAGCAGCCCCCATGCTGGCCAGGCCTGAAACAAGGTGCCGCCATTGGGAGGGGGGCAGGCAGGACAGAGGAGCTCTGGGAGGACCCAGAGGAGGGGACACTGTGGCCAAGATGAAACTGATTAAGGAGAAGTAGAGAAAAGAGGCCCGTGGTGATGGCCACTGAGGGCAGGACCTCGGGGTGAGTGACACTGCGCGTGGGTTTGCAAAGCGTGCCAACCCTGGTGTCCTTTCGAGCGCTGCACGGGTCCTGGACGACTCCCAGGGACCCTGTGGGAAGGTTCCGGCGTGTCCTGGCCTCAGACACTCACAGCGGGCAGAGCACAGGCCTGACCCCTCCAGAAGAGGTGTCGGGATGTGTAGGCAGGGCGGGGATGCTCTCCTGGGCGCCCCCCACACACACACACACCGCTACCACGGACTCCCAGAGTGTGGGACATGCCAGTCAGGACCAAGGCCCTTCCCTGCCCCAGGCCTCCGTCTCCCCAGCTGGACAAAGGACACTTGTAGCGCTGAGGACTGAGATGATGACCTGCTCAAGGTCGCTGGCCTGTCAGGCTGCCTGCTGAGGCCGCCTGGGGTCCCCTGCTGTAATGCCGCAGCAGCCCGCTCAGAGCCATTTGAGAACAAGCACTTTCTCTCCATCTGATTCTCGTTCTCTTCCCGGAGTAATTGAAAACTCAGTATGTTGCAGGACTTCGGCGCAAAGCACAAATACAATTATTTCCAATCACACAGGAATGAGCTGACAGCGCCCGCAGCTGCTGCACGGTGAGGCCCGACCGCGGCCACTTGGGGCCCGCAGCGCAGAAGCTGGCCACCGGGGCCACCGGGGCCCTCGTGCCTGGTCACCTCGCTCCGGCTTTGGTCGTCTTTTCTTCTGTGACTTCGCCTGGTTGTGCCGTGCCCGCCTCATAAATGATGGAGCTTAACAAACGGCATGAAAAGTTAATTAATTGTCAGCATAGTCACACACAACCACGCCGTACCTGTCATAAAATACATCTGCTGTTGGAACCCATTACATTTTTATCAACTCGGCCTGGCGAGTCGCGGCGCGGACCCGGCCGTAGGCCGTCTTTGCTTCACAGTCATTTGGCTTTTATGGGTTTGCTCGATTTTGCCCAAGGGACAGGTGCGACAGAGCCAGAAGCCGCGGGTCCTTCCAAGGGGAGGACAAACGAAAGCAGGCCGCCAGCCCCGGGAGTGGACGCCGCCAGCCCCCCGTGCTCCTCAGCCCAGCCATGCACAAGGCTCAGCCATTCGCCTCGCGGGCCCCGCCACCCTGTACCCGGCCCCAGCCGGTGGGACAGACTTCCACGATGCAACCCATCCCCAGCGCAGCTGCCCTCCCCTCTGTGAGGCTGAGATGCCCCTCTGCAGGCTGGCTACTCTCCTCACCGCTCCCCACGTGAGGGCCAAGCGGCTAAGCCGTGACCACCGTCCACCCAGCCCTGGCTGGGTGGTCCCTGCCCCCCAAGGGGACAGGGGCGGGGTGCAGAAAACCAGGCACCCTGAGTCCCAGCCAGGCTCAGTCCTCCTGAGTGGGAGGGTTCCTGAGATGGAAAGAGAAGGCAGTAGCTCAGAATCAGCGGCTCCCCAAAGACGTCACCCTCCCTGGGCCCCTTGCTCCACTCAGGGGAGCTCCCTCGGGCCAGGGTAAGGGGGGCCCTGAGGCCTGCTGTCACTGCCTGTAACCCCAAATGTCACTCTTCCCCAGAGATCCCTCCCTGGGTCCTCTCCTCTTCCCTGAAGGCAGGCAGTGAGGAAGGGGGCACCGTCCCAAGGACTGAGGGTGTCACTGGCCCAACACCGCCCCCACAAGCCTGGACTGACCGGGCCCACCCCCACCCCCAGTGGCTTTGGTCCGTGGCAGCCCCCAGGGGGCCCCTCACGACCACGGGCACTTGGCACCACCACCGCAGCCCCACCCTCACCCGGTGGGAAAGGGCCCTGTTGCCCATCCCTCCTGGGTGTTCCTCAGATGGCCCCCGCTCTGTAGTGAGCGCACCCCACGCTCGGTCCACCTCACGGGCGTCTCCCCTCTAAGGGGAGGTCAGGATGCGTCTTCACAAGCATGAAGTTGTCCTTATCTGCACTACCCGACCTGGGAGCCGCTAGGCGCGTGACCACTGACCCCTCGACCCCGGGCAACTGCCACTGCAGAACCAGGTTTTTTCGGTTTTGTGTAACAGCTTTACTGAGGCTTAACTGACATGGGATGAACTGTACACATCAAAGTACACGGTTTGACTGGTTTTAGCGCACGTATACGCCAGCAAAACCACCGGGTCCGTGAGGATAATGAACACATCGCACCAGAAGTGTCGCCAGCTCTCTCATCCTCCTGAGCCATCCCGTCCCCAGGCAGCCTCTCGGTCACTGCGGGTTGGTTTGCATTTTCCGGAACTTCACCTAAATTCTTGACGGAATCATGAGTCACATTTCGTTTTCTGTCCGGCTTCTTTCATGTGGCGTGTTGATGTTCATCCTCAGCGTGGTGTCCAGCCCACGGCTTTTTCTGAATGATGCACTTACACGAGGTCCCTGGAGGAGTCAGGTTCACAGAGGCAGGAAGTAGGCGGTGGGGCCAGGGCTGGGGGGTTGGGGAGAGAGGGGGAGGGAGTGTGTCATGGGGCAGGGTTGTTGTCGGGATGATGGAAAGTTTGGGGTGCAGATAGTGGTGATGGGCACGCGACACTGTGTTTCATGCCACTGAGTTGCACACTTCCGAACGGTTTGAAGTGACAGGTATGATGTAACGTCTATTTCACCACAATTTCCCTAAAAGGCTGGAGGAGCTGACATGCCGCCTACAGGCCAGGCCCCCGCGGCCGTGCTGTCCTCAGGCGCCTGCAGCCACAGCCACGCAGGGTTCCGTTGGCCTCGGACATGCTGACACAAGGGGACCAGGCCTCTCACACCTTTGCATGAGTCCCCTGAGCTTTGGCGTCGTCCCAGAAGTGTAAATGTGCACATCGGGTGGAAATGGCAGCTGCCTGGGGCTCACAGCACCCTGAGCACCCACATTTTACAGGACAAGGACGGGCACTGTGGCTGCCCGGGTGGTGGCAGAGTGGGGACACCAGGGGGGAGCCGGCCCGGCACCCTCTCCTTCACAACTGGCTTTTTATGAAGAGACCAGCCAGGCCCAGGGGCTCCCTCTGCTCAGCCTGGCTCTCACCGCTGTCTTCCTCTTGTCTCCCGGCCTCAGCCCGGCCTCAGTTTCCCGCTTGCACCACTGCAGCTGGCTTTTGTCCCCTGGGGGCTCCTCAGTTCTGACCCTCTGGTCATTATCCTATCCCTTCCAGGCCAGTCTCCCCTCTTCCCTTTGTCAGGTGGCCCGCTGCTGACAACCCTGTCAAAGGTATCATCACACACACACACACACACACACACACATGCCAGCAAGCATGTCTTGCAGAAGGAAGCAGCATTGGTCCCCAGCTTTCTGGAGGGGCTGCCCAAGCTCTGCGGGCCCAGCCCGGTGAGCCAGCAGCGTAATGTGCAGCCACAGCAGGGCCAGCGCCCAACCCCCAAGCTGATGAGCACATTCCCTGGGCCCCTGGGGCTGCCGGGATTAAGTCTGAAATTGCCTGCACCGAGCTGGCACCTGGAGCCCCTCCTGGGCTCGGTGACCCTGACAGCCCAGGGGACCCTCTCCACCCAGCCCATTCTCGTCTTCATGGGCGCCTGTCTGTACCCCTGCACGCTGGCAGCCTGTGTGGGAGAAGAGCCAGTGGAAGGAGGTGGCCTGTGGCAACGCGGCCTCAGGCAAAGGCTGCTGGGAGGTGGGAGCGAAGGCCCACAGCAGCTGGAGACCAGCCCTGCCTGGGAGGAGCAGGCTACACTGGCCCAGGGGTCTCATTGCCCACCCGCTGCAAGGCGGAAAGCTGAGGCTAGAGGCAGAGGTCTACTTGGCAGAGTCCTCCCAGCTGATGGGGGCAGAGACAGTGTGTGCCAGGTGAGGTGACCCCTGCCCAAGCACCTGCCTTCCCTGCACCCCACTCGGCCCCTCTGGTCAGGGGAAGGAGGAGGGGCTGTGGGTGGGCCCCTGCTGTGGGCGGTAAGCACCCATGAGTGCTCTGTCCTCAAGGACCCCGCCCACAGCAGGCCGACCACTGACCGCCCAGCGGTGCCAGCTTCCCATCTCTGTGCCCAAGCCTAGGTAGGTGCAGTGGACTCTGATGGCTTGCTGCTCAGGGCAGAGCCGCAACCAGAACTCTGCCAGAGGTGGGGGCAGCCACTTTCAGGGTGAGGGGTTCTGTGCTGCTAAGCATGGGATCTGAGAGTGGCTTGAGGACCACAATGCCCCAGAGCTGGAATCCTGAGGTCCCCAGGCGCTCACACCCCCACCACCCTCAAGCTCAGTGCAAAGGATGGGGAGCTGGGAAGGCCGCTGCTGCCCACTGGCCAACTGCCCGCCAGCCGAGCGGCCAAACAGAGCCGCACTGGCCGGTGGGGCTTTAATTAGAGTCCAGAGAAGGATGACAAGCTGCTCGCGGCGCAGCTCATGGAGCGGTCAGCAGGCTGGACAAAGGGCCAGACAAAGGGCTGCCTACAAATTGAGGGCAAACTGAGCAGGGCCCGCACAGGATGTGATAATTGGGCCCCATTTAAGGTATCTGTGGTGGCGGGGGCACTAATGGGGAAGGAGGGACAGCAGAGAAACAGGAGGGTGGGGCTGTGCTGTGAAGCAGCTGGGATGTCTGCGAACAAAGGGCACGGAGGGCCTGGGCGCGCCCTCTGCACACAGCACAGCCTCAAGTGGGACTGAGAGAGCCCCCCGCCCACCACTCAGTGCTCACGGGACGAGAATCTGCAGACCTGAGCTTAGCAGGACCCAGGGCAGCTGTTCTAGGGGGCGAGAGAAGGTCTGAGGGAGGGTTCCTCCGCCACAGCCCCCCAGTCAGAGACTGAGGGGCGTATTTGCAGAGGCTTCAGTGAACACTGAATGGAGGAAGGAAGGGAAGAGAGACTGATAATAAGTGGATGGGTGGATGGATGGAGGATGGATGATGGAGAATAGAGAATGGATAGAGGATGCATGGATGGAGGATGGTAGATGGATGGAGGATGGAGGATGGATGGTAGGAAGGATGGATGGGTGGATGATGGGTGGATGGATGATGGGTGGATGGATAATAGATGGATGATGGATGGATGGGTGGAAGGATGGATGAGTGGATGGACAGTTGGATGAATGGATGGATGGATGGATGGATAGATGATAGATGGATAGATGGATGATGGATGGATGGGTGGAAGGATGGATGGATGATGGATGAGTGGGTAAGTGGATGGATAGATGGATAGATGGATGGATGATGGATGGATGAACTGCCTTACCAAGTGAAGGCTGGAAAGGCCCTCAAGACGCCCATTCTAATCCTTCACCCAGAGCAGGGTGTCCTCTGACCTCACTGATGGTGACCTTGCTCAGGCCTCCTCCCCGTTCCACCCCACCCCACTCTGTCCCCCTCCCTCTCTCCCTCCTTATCGCTTTACACCCTTCCCACCCTCCCCGCCTTTTTGGTGCTCTCGCCTCTCACCCAGAACTCCAGCCTGCCTTACGAGGCTGCCCTCTGGCGCCTCATCAGCTGCACCACGACCCTGGGTGCCCTCAGCCACCCCACCATCCAGGCTGTCAGGGTGGGTCCAAGTCTTCTGTCTCTGAGTCAGCCAGACCACAGTAGGACCCACGGTAGGACCCTACAAACTCCACCCTCAAGGCCAGCTCCAGCTGCCACGGTGAGGGACATGTGCCCCCAGGGCCACACTCCATACTCCCATCCTCACCATGTCCTGCTCCAGTTAGCCCCTGCCAGGTCTTACTCCCCCACAGGCTCCAGGCACCCCACACCCCACTGTCCCCGACACCTTGCTCACCTGGCCCCTGGGACATGCGCCCTAAGTCCCAACCATCACACAGAAGCCAGATGGCAAGAGCAGAATCTCCACGGAAACATGTAGGACCCCTGTTTGGGGTCCGTGGCCCATGCCAGGCAGGTGTGCCATCAGGCCACAGGAAGGAGCACAGCCCCTCCCGGCCCAGCTAGCCACCCCCCGGAAGCAGCCCGATGGGGGGCGGGCAAGTGACCCTGAGGTCAGGACCTTCTCTGCCCTCAGCTGTCCAGGGAGCATACTCCTCCCTGCAACACCCACCCCTGAACACAGGGCCCCTGAGCCCAGGACAGGAGGAGAGGCACTGCTCCCCGGGTCCCCCGGGTCCTCCTGCCTGACCAGGGGCGGGTCTCACGGGCACAAATTCCCTGAAACACCATCTGACCCCAAGACGGGCAGGAATGTGTCCCCTGCCACCAGGGCTCCTGGCCCCCCTCCAGGTGTGGACTCTACCCAGAAAGGGGACAAAGGCTTCAGGAGTGGAGCTGGCCTGTCCCAGGCCTGGCAGCCCCAGGAAGCCATCTTTGGTCAGCGAAGCTTTTCTGCTTGTTCTCCCTGTCCCTACCACAAGCATCACTTGTCCCCACTCCTGTGCAGAGCAGGAGTCCCCCAGGACCACAGCCAGCAGGATGCTGCCTCGTCCTCAGCACTGGGGGCCCGGGCTCCCACTCCTTGGGCAGAGGGGATGGAAGCCCCCAGCTCTCCCCTTCCTCCAGAGGCTGGGCTCGGGGCTGCAGGAGGGGCCGGCTGACTCAGAGCCCCTCTGCCCTCCTCAGGCACATTTATAGGGACAGAGCCACCAGCCTCGGGCTAGGCTGTGTCTGCATCTGAGCACAGATTTCGGTGACATCCAAATTGCCCAGCACAGCAAGGAGGTCCCACTAATGCAAACCAGAGAAAGGAATCAAGGTTATCGATTTTTCCATCTAGCACTGTCATATTCCCTTGAAGGCATTTACCAAGGCCCTTAAGAGCTAGCACTTCCACAAAAGAACAAATTACGTGCAAATCAGGCTGCTGCTATGCGTCCTCCCTTCAAACCCTTGTTAGAAGCGCTGTGGGGGAGGCTGCGTGGCAGCTCTGAACTGTCCTGGTGCTGAAGCGAGTCCAAGATAAGCTGTCCCCTGCAGGACCCAGGGCCCCACCCCTGCCCTGCTGCCTGGCCAGGAGGCCATGGAGGGGAAAGCCACAGGCTGCCCGGGGGGGAGGGGGGGGGGCGGTGAGCAGGGCCTACACAAGGCCACAGAAGCTCCCAGGCAGTTCTGCTGCCCCACTCAGCAGCGCCCCCAGAGAGACATGTTAGCACATCCATCCCCAGCCAAACTGCAGACCCTGTCCCCTCCCATCAGCCACCCAGGAAGTCACCCCCCACCGTCAGCACCTGGAAGGCCTCCTGCTCTGCACCCTCAGCTCTGTGTCTGGAAGCCCCCCTCTTTCTTGGGTGACAGCACAGGCCAGTGCAACCCCCTCCCACTCACCCTCAGAGTCCCTGGAGCCCCAACCAGGAGCAGGCCAGGCAGACAGCCTTGATGTGAGCCCCTCAACATAGGGGACACAGAGCACTCTCACGCTCACCACTCCGGCTGCTTCCTGCGCCGCCTCCTCCAACACGGGGCCCCCAGGGTTATCTGCGTTAGGATGTGGTCTCGGCACTGGTCGTGGTCCCAGCACCAGGCCAGGCCAGCGGTCAAGGTCAACCTGGGAGTGGCCCACAGGCTGGGGAAGCGGCAGCCCTGCACCTCCACCCCGGGCCCCGTCTGCAGCCATCCTGCTGTGAGTGTTGACACTTCGTGTCCACGCATTAAACGGTCTTCTCTTGCATTCGGCCCGTGTCCCTGTGTCCCACTTTGAGGCTATGTGTTCGTGAGCTGCATATCAACGCGCCTCTCTCCGCTGCCGTCACTACAGCACTGAGGTGACCCTGCTCACTGGCAGCCCTGACCCCAGCAAGGCATGGAGCTCAGAGGGAGGCAGGGCCCCAGCGGGTCTTGCTGCTGCTCTGTGGCGTGTGACCACAGGCGCCCCAGAGCCTCAGTTTCCCCGTGCTCCCCTCCAGCCGCTCTTCTGCAGCCACACCCACCATGCAGCTGGCCCCACCCAGGCATGTCAGCACTGTTACCCTGGCACACGACCCAAGAATCACTGGGGTCCTGAGGAAAGGGCTCGGACCACACGCCGCCCACTCGGCCAGCATTGTGTGTCCACCAGGTCAGAGATGGGGTGAGGGTGTATATGTGACCCCGCCCAGCCTCTGTGGGGCCCATGGCCTTGGGCAGGTCCTCGAACCTCCTGGCCTTGTGTCCCCCTCCCAAGGACAGGCACAGTGAGAGTGGCCCCAGGCTGGGAAACCGGGTGGGAAGCTGTGTGGACAGAGCCTGGCGTGCCCGGCAGGGTAGGTGCCGTTACTGCACCCCGTTCTCACTGCGGGGTGGGGGTGCACGGCCCACCAAGGGGACTGAGGACCGGGAACGCAGAGAGCAGGGAGCCTGTAGGCCTGGGGACTGGTCTCGCCCGCTCGTCAGAGCACAGTGGAAATGCCACCAGGGAAGAGCCCTCGCCTGCCTGCAGCTGGGTAACAAGGGTGGCCCTGCTGGTGGCCCTGGCACCCCAGCCTCTTGCTCTGCCCCATCTGCCTCAAGTGACGAGGAAGACAACACCCCAGGCCACGTCGGTGGAAACCTGGACTGCGGACAAGGGCGGCGTCTCCAGCGGCCACCACTGCCCTGGGCCTGAGCAGCTGTCCTGTGTGGGAGGCCCAGGCACGTGACCCCAACCTCCCCACCTGCTGAC
>NW_017731393.1:1004207-1009681 GCF_001890085.2 Hipposideros armiger
GATATCCAGGGATGTGTATCACAAAAGTTATACAAGACTTCAAGAAAGGTGAAACATTGTATTGCAAGGAATTAAGGAACACAAAATAAATAGGGATAAACTGTGTTCGCATGTTGGAAGACACGATATTGGAAAGATGCCAGTTTTTTCTAAGTTGCTTTGGTTCCATAACCAAACTCCAGCAGGGCTTGTTTCTGCATCTGTGGGGAACTTGATGAGCTGACTCTAAAAGGTACATGGAACTATAAAGATCCCGGAAGAGCACCCCCCTCCACCCCGCCCCCAAGGAGAAGAGTGCGGTGGGGAGCTGGCCCCACCGGATAGCCAGGCTTGTCTCAGAGCCACTGAGATACCATTACAGGGACAGCCAGGTAGACCACGGCACAGGACAGAGGTCCCAAACACAGCTGATTTGTGACTGAGGGAGGACCCCAGAACCACGAAGAACAGTCTTTGCAATCATGAGTGTTTTGTCACTGGCTGTCCGTATAAGGAAAAGAATTTGGTGCGGTACCCACACTCTGCACAAAGTCACCTTCCAGTAGATTTATACACCTAAGAGGAAAAAGGCGAAATACTGAGTGTGGGGAAGACGGTGGACGATAATGGCATCTCGAGCCCTGCGTAGGGAAAGACTTTTTAAATAAGACATTAAAAGCTTTACCCAACAGGAAAGATTAATAAATTCGACCACATTCACCTGAAGAACCACTGTCCATGGGTTGTCCCAAAACCGGTGAAAACCACGCCATGCACGGGGATACGACCAACAGGCCCCATATTGAGGATGCCTGGGGAACAGCAGCGAGGAAAAGAGCAGTGCCCCAAGGTGTGACAGTGGTCGGAAGGCTCCGACAGGCACCGCACAAGAGGAAACGCACCCAGCAAATGAACATCAGAAGTCAAGGAAACATGCTGAAAGCTCCTAGCAAGAGCCGCTCCCCATCCGCCAAAGCGGTGGAAACTGTCAGTTCTGACAGGACCACGGAGCATGACAGGAACTGCCATCGGCCCTGGCGAGAGGGTCTACGGGACAATCGTTTGAGGCACGGACTGAGTGGAGTCCAGGGCGCTTTTAGGACAAGGGAACGGCTCTGAACGACGCTGCAGAAGACTCGTGACATCACGCATTGGTCAAATCCCAGGGATGTGCCCACAGAGTGAACCCTCGTGTAAACGATGGACTTCCGGTAGCAATAACGTGCCCCACTGGTTCCTCAGTTGGTTCCTCAGTTATAAGACGTGCACAGCAGTGAGACAAGGTGCCCCGAGTGGGGACAGTGTGGGGGGACAGGGCATGTGAGGACACTGCACATTCTGCTCAATTTTTCTCTAAGCCTAAAAATCCTCAAAAACTGGAGTCTCCTAAGCAGCACAGACTGGCACTGTGTGGAGGGGTGGACGCTGGTCTCACCCTGTGACCCACCAGAGAACACGGACACGAGTGAGCACGTGTATGGCAGCGCTGGCCAGGCAGCTGAGTGCAGGAGCGGCCCACCTTCTCATGGGCGGGTGGATGAACAGACGGGGGTGTGTCCGTGCAGCGGATGTGTGGAGCAGGTCACGGACTCCAGCTATAATCAGAGGCCAGCAGCAGGCTGAGAGGCACGTCCCAGCCAGTGGTACAAAAGCGCCTGGTTGTCAGGACCAGATTGCAGGTGGAAGAACCAAGAAACAAAGGGCTGCTGGTGTTTGATTCCATTTGTGGAACATTCGCCCCCAAGGTCTGAACGGGCTGCTGACAGGGCAGCGACGGGGCGGGTGGGCAATGACCACACAGACGCAAGCTTCACAGTCGCGTCTGATGGCGTGCATTTATGATCTCTGCACGTTTCTGCATGTGTTATATTTTACAATAAAATAAGGATGAAAAAATAAGAATTTATTTTGTTCAATGGTTTGGTTTATTCTGCTTAACTCAAAGCACAAATCACCAGCCACTGTCACCACTCCAGGTTCCAACCCTGGGCACCTTGGCATTTCTGGGTGAGTGGGCTGGCCGGCCACAGCCTGCAGGGCCCCTGCTGGGGCTGTCACCCCACGTCACGGACCGGGTGGGCCTTTGGCCCGGCCCTCGAGCCAGCAGTTGTCAGGTTCTGTGGGGTGGGGAGAGGAGAACTCCAGTGCCCGAGGGGACCTGCCAGCCCCGTGCAGAAACAACCACCATTCCGGCGCCCTCACTGTGTGAACTTCCCTTCCACATGCGCAGAGAGAGGGTGACTAATGGGGTGTCACTGTCACCCCATGGGCTCCACTGCTCCACCAGCGCCCGCAGCGGGAAGCCTGTGTTGACCGGCAGGAAGCAGCAGGCGGGCATGAGCTGAGCTGATCAATAATTAATCTGAACATTAAAAAGCATTTTCTTTGCCTGACAGGAGCTGATTGCTGAAGTTGTCCTGGAGTCCCCAAGTCATTTTTCTCCTTCCTCCTCATATGAAAACGCATTGTCCTCCAGCTGCCAGCATGGGGGAGGGTCCATGCTGTGGCAGGTGCCAACCGCATTGGGGTCACCACCCCACACAGCCTGGTGCCGGCACCCCAACCCCTCACATCACCCTTCCTCCCTTGCCGCTGGGCTCCTGCCCTGGTCTAGCCTGTCTCAGCTCTGTCCAGCACCCCCCAGGGCCCAGCGCACACTGCCCCTGCCCACCCCCCATGTGAGTGGCCCCTCTGGGGGACTCTGCTAGCAGCCGTGTTCCCCATTCGGTCACCTGACCTCCGTGCAGGGCCATGGCCCCGAGCCTGGGGCCTGCCTGACCTCCTCTGGACACATTTCCCTGCCAGGATGGCGGTGTCATCGCCATTCGCAGTCAGGCCCCGAGTCAGAGGAGCAGTGACCCTGCCTGTCTGGCTCCAAGTCTCAGGCTCTTTGGGGGGCCCCAGCCTGTTCCTCACAGTTGCTGGTCCTGCCAGGTCCTCCCACGGTCTGGACCACCCACACGGACCTCCTTTTCCGACTGGGCAGGGCCCGAGGCAACCCCTTGTTACATACCAAGAGGTGACCTGAAAGTTTCCCAGGCAGGACTCTGCCAGCAGCCCTGAGGAAGGTGGGAGCAGGGTGGGGCGCGGGGACAGGGAGCAGGGGCTCTGGATAGCACTTCCCCCTCCACTCGAGCCGTGGGATGCTGGGGCGGGCAGGGGGGCACAGGTGAAGATGAGGGGAGTGCAGAGCAGGTGCTGAGACCCACAGGCTCATCCAAAATAACTCGGGCATGGGAGGCCAGTCACCTCAGGGGAACCAGCTCAAGCAAGGCATTGAAGACAGTGTCATGGAGACGCCCAACCCCGGCCAGCTTGAAACAGAGCCCTTAACCCTGGGCTTTCATCTGTCTGTCCTGCAGGAACCAACCTCACGCCCACAGTGGCTTCAGTCTTCCAAACACCCCCACAGTCCAGCCTTGAGCTGGAAAGGGTAGTGATTCCCATTACACAGATGACAAAACTGAGGTAAAAACTGAGGTCAAGGGAGACAGCACAGCAGGCCGTCACCGTCCCCCCCCCACCACCACCACACACACCAAGTTGCCTGATCAGGCCGAGAAAACCTGCCCCTCCGAAGGAGGAACAGGGGTTCCCTGGCAGTGGGAAGTGGTTGTGGTGGGGGCAGAACTCACCAGGCTTCTGGTGTGGGGACGCCCAGTGCCTGGCAAGGAGCCACCAAGCCCACAGGGGCCGCAGGCCGACGTCATCACCCACAAGTGCAGCCTCAGGCTGTCTCAGGACTCGGCTGTCTGTCCCTCTCTCCCGGCTGCAGCTGACACCTGGCTCTCCTGGCAGCCCCACGTCCCTCGCAGTCCTCCCGAGGGGTCCTCCTCCCACACCCTGTCGCCAGCTCTGCAGTGGCTTTCCCTGCTCCCTGCTGCTGCTGCCAAAGGTCTTTGCTCTCACATCCCTCAAACACGCCAGCTCCTCCCAAGTTCATGGCTGAAGACACCACTCCTTGCGTCCCTCCTGGCCATACACCGATCCCTGGTCACCCTGACACTCGCTGATGGCTTCAGCGCCTGAATCACTCACTGCTATGGGCTGAATTTTGTCCCCCAATTTCACATGTTGAAGTCCTGACCCCCAGAACCTCAGAATGTGACTGTGTCTGGAGACAGGTCTTTAAAAAGGGGATTAAGGTGAAATGAGGTCACTGGGATGAGCCCTAATCATCCAGTCTGACTGGGGTCCTTATAAGAAGAGGAGATCAGGACACAGGCACACAAAGGGACAATATGTGAGGACACAGCGAGAAGGCGGCGTCCACAGGCCCAGGAGCGAGGCNGCGGCCGCAGTGTATTTTTGGCCTGGGCAGGAATGCAGGGTCAGGGGCAAGACTAATTATGGCTCACGGATAACAACGTGAGCCGGCAGCTGTGACCGCAGCAGGAGTGCTGCCTCAGAGACACATTTTCTGATCCCGGGCTGCCGAGCACGCATTCTTTGACGTTCGTGAGGCGCAGCCGTCCCATAAACCCAGGATTCCAAAGAGGCCGGCAGCTGGCCCGGTCTCCATGGCCATTTACGATGGCACATTCTCATTTGTTCTACTTGTAGGGAGCCTGCCTTCCAATCACCTAATGTCCCCCGAGCAACTACGGGGAGCAGACGACAGGCTGCCAGTTGGTTCAGCCCATCTCAGCAACCTGAGGAAAGAAGGGGACGGTCCCTTTGGCAGCTGAGGGGGCAGAGGCTCAGAGTGGCTGGGAGGTTTGCCCAGGAACCAGGTCACCGCTTCCCTTGCTCTGCCCGATGCTCAGGTGCCCTCTCCACACACAGCACAGGTCCTGGGCTGGTTCTGTGGTGCATGAAACATAATAAGATTGGAGAAAAAGTCCCCAAAATGCCCCCCCCAGTGTTCTCATTGGATGGCAGCATTGTTGGTGGCTTTTTTTTCTTGTTCCGTATTTTCTACTCCCCCCCACCCGACCCCCTACTCCTCAATGACCATTCATTATTCTGAAAATCGAAAATAGGAGACACCGCTTCCAGTAAGAGCCGGCTAGGTGATCAGGGCCAGCCCTTCCACTGAACACACCTGGGGAAGCCGGGAACAAACAGCCCTGATCTTCTCTGAAGCACAGAAGAGCAGAGCAGGTCCTGCGGGGTGAATTGCCAGGCCTCACCTCAGCGCAGGCAAGAGACCAGTAGGGTAAGCCCAGGGGTCATATGTGCATTCGCTTCAAAGCACCGGGCAGCCTGACTGGAGCCGCCACGCTGACTGACCCCCTGGAGATGGAGGCCGAGGGGTGCTGGTCGGTGGTGGCCGGAGCTGCTCCTGTGCTCAGAAAGCCGGTCGTGTGTATCACAGGCAGGCATGCGATGCGACGACATGCAAGTGGCTGGAAACCGGCCACCGTGGGAGTATTTACACCACGGGCATCGGCAGCAGCTGTCAATTGGGACTTGTGTTTCTGGGGGTCCAGTGCATTTTTCAGCACAGCCCTGGGGACCAGCACAGCCACCCCAGCAGATATGAAAAAAAACCC
>NW_017731393.1:1014421-1020367 GCF_001890085.2 Hipposideros armiger
CTCAAGAGTTTGAGCTCTGAGCAACAGCGGTTCAAGTCCAGCCCGAGCTGAGCAGCCGCTGAGCTGCCAACAGGTGGCAGGATGGCTCAGCTTAAAAAAAAAAATCTCAAAATCATGAGAAGATAAACTTCAGCTTTTAACGCACCAATCTGTGGTATTTGTCACAGCAGCTCCAACAGACTAATCATACACTCCGTCTCAGCACCCACGCAATGGCCTGTCCATCAGTGCCCTGACCCCTCTGCTCCGGTGACAGCCGTCCCTCTCACAGCTGCAGCCTGGACCCTGTCATCACCAAAAAGCCCACCGCCCTGGCCCTTGGTTTTCTATAGCCACCCTCAGGTGACCACCCCTGCATTTCTGGCGCTGGCCCTCCACAACCCTGACAACTCACCTCCATCCCCACCACGACCTACAAGTCGCTGACCCCTCCCCTCCCTGTGGGCCCTCCCCTTGTCACCAAGTTGGAGCCTGTGGCCATCTTCATAACCGCTCCCACGCACTCCCCTGCAAAGACTCTTGCCCTCTGTCATAACCACTGTGACCCTGGGCAGGATACATATGAATACATATGGTGGTGGCTTTCAGGTGTAGGACAGCAGGCCCCCAAGACTGTGGTCCTCCAGAGCAGGGCCTGAGGTGAGCGCCACGTCTGCCCCGCCCTCTGCTTCGGACAGCTTCCCACCAGACCGCAGTGTGGGCCAGCGCAGCTCGGGCCACAGCAGCCCCACTGGGCTGAGGCAGAGGCCAGAGCTGGGGCTGCCGGGATGGCTGGAGTGTGTGGGGCAGGGTTTCAGAGAGAAGGGCCTGGAGGGTGGTACAGGGTTCCCCAAAAGTTCTCGGCCAGGGGCTGGGCTTTGCCGGCAAAGGGCAAGACACAATGCCCTTGCACAAGGCCGGCAGTGAATGGAAGTGTCAGAGGCTGAGCAATGATGGATGATGGTGGAGTTCCAGACCACCCACAGGAGAGGGACTTGGCAGTGCCCCGAGCAGGCAGCTGACACCCCAGGATGGCCACTCCCCACGGGAGACCTATCCTAGACTCGCCCCAACAGACACCAAGACCCACAAGGTCACAGGGCAGACCAGTGGGGATAGTTGGACCAAGTTAGAGGCTGGGGTAACCCCTAGGGCTCCCCTCAGAGCTGCCTTAACGAAGCATTGAAACCAGACTACCAAGTTCAGGTGAGCAGCTAGTAACTGAACAGCCTGTAAGACAAAAATCCACACCTTTCACAGGAAGATAACAAACTCCAGAGTTGTTACAGTGTATCACCTACAATGTCCAGTTTGCACTAAAAAATTACTAGGCAAACAAAGAGACGGAAAAATTACTTTAAATAAATACTATAAATATGCCCAGGGCTTAAAAAAGCTATTAAGTGATTAGTTATGGAACCTCAGGGCGAAAAATGGAAACTAAAAACAAAAACAAGACGGTAATTCCAAGACTCAAAAATACAATATCTGAAATTTTTAAAGTCACTGGGTAGGTTTGGCAACAGATTGGAGGTTGGAGAAGAGTTGGTACACTTGAAGGTGGGTCAATAGAAATCATTCAATCTGAAGGATAAAGAGATCAAAGATTTTTAGAACATGAAAAGTATCTGTATTAAGCATGTCTTTTTATTCTGATGCGTTGATGTCTAGGTCTGGCTGACCCTGGAGAGACTGCCCCTCCCAGCACCAGCCAATTCCTAGACATAATAAATGACTCAAGCATATCTTTCGTCTACAAACCAACCAGTCGAGGGCCCCCTTGATCAGGCTCTCACACTCTGGGCCACTCTCCCTCTGCCCTAATCACCCCAGAACCAGGACCCAGACACTAGGGACCCCAGAACCAGGACCCAGACACTAGGGGCAGCCCTGGAGCCCCCGAGCCTGCTAAAATTATCCAAACAACCAGCCTCGGCCTGCTGGCCCTGCCTGGCCTTTCTCCTGGAAACCACATTAAAGGCTCGTGCCCGCTTCTGCCTCCTGGCTGACCCTGGTGCTTGCCCGTGTGGCCCTGCATGGCACGGCATGCCCCTTTTCTTGGGAACTGCGAGGAATAAACTCTCTTCAATTATGTCCTCTCCTGATCTGGTGGTCCCACCATACCTGAAAAATAATAAAGCCTACACTTTAAAACAGTGCTTCAATGGCCTGAGGCGGCCCCAGATATGTGTAACTGGAATCAAGAAGGAAAGAAGAATGAAAAGGAGCAGAAGAAATCTTTGAAGATATGAGGGCCAATACTTTTCAAAAGTATTGAAGAAAATGTTAATTACAGATCTGAGAATGTCAGAAAACCACAAACAGGATGAACACACACACACGTGCACACACACACATGCTCACATACACATGTGCACGCACACACCTCAGCACATCCTGTCAAACCAATGATAACGAGAAAATCTGAAGAAGAAACCAGAGAGGAAGAACAGGCTTACTGCTCCTGCAACGAGCCCGCGCTCTCTCCTGCACTATCCGTTTCTCCCTCTCTACCTGTTCATTCTATTGACACACGATTATTTCTTAATATTTCCGTCCTTCCATCCACATCCCTTCAGTGTTGCCCCCACCTCTCCACTCTCCTTCCTTGAAAGTGATTATCTTCAAGATGATGACAATGATGATGATAATGTCAATGACGAGGACGGTGACCACAGCAGTAACAATGATGACAATGACAATAGTGATGGTGATGATGGTGGTGACAGTGATGATGATGATGGTGACGGTGATGGTGACGATGGTGGTGATGGTGGTGATGGTGACGATGGTGGTGATGGTGGTGATGGTGATGATGATGATGGTGATGATAGTGGTGATGGTGACGATGGTGGTGATGATGGTGATTGTGGTGAAGTGATGCTGACGACAGGGACAATGCTAATGATGACAATAATGAAAATCCTCCTTTATTCGGCACTAATTGCATACTATGTACTTACCATACATAAACTCATTTGATTCTCACAACCATTCAGAAAGGTGAATGGCATTTCCTTCCTCTATGGGGACACAGACAGGCTTCTTGATATTACATGTTCACCTAAGGGGACAGACCCAGAGCTGGAGCCAAGCTGCAAACTCAGGACGGGCCCTCCAATGGGCATGGTGCAGGGGTGTACGAAACACGTGTCACCGTTCTCTCATTCTGAGAATTCTCTCAGCCAGTGTGTCATGGGGCCCCTTTTACCGATGAGGAAAGCAGGCCCCAATGGTCTAAGTGGTCCAACAAAGGTCAACGCTCCCTCAGTGAGTGGCAGGTATGAGAGGCAGGCTGATGCCCGGCCACTCGAAAGTTGGGAGCCTCAGAATAGCAGTCAGAAGCATCCTTACCCACCTTGCAGTGGCTGAACTGGGCTCTAACTCTGGCCCATGGGCACCAGGATCCCAGCCCTACGTCCCTGTCCCTTCTGCCTAGACCTCCAGGTCCATCAATGGGCTCAGGCCGCCGCCCAGCCCAGGCTGGGGTGTCAGCAGCACACCTGGGCGGAAGGAGCAGGGTCAGGACTACCTGAGGCTGGGCCTCATCCAGCACCCACCTGGGACACCCGCAAGCCGTGAAACGGTTAAGGCTTCCCAGCCCCACAGAATCAGCTCACTATCATCCCTAATACAGATCGATACTCACCAGGCATCCGACAAAGCCAGCTCTCTCACTCCCCTGCCCTCCACAACATGAAAGACCTTCTAAGCCTCTCTTGGCCGGGCTGCAGCCACTCACGCCCCCTCCCCGGGCCTCATATCCATGTTGCTCTGAATCGGATCGAGGGGGAAGATGCAAATCGATAGACCCCCATTGATCATCCCTTCTCTGCTCCATCCCGCTGACATTTTGTTACCCCTCCCCTGTAGCTGGCCAGGCTAATGGGGGTCTCTGCCTCCCACGTAGGTAGGGGGCCTCTTGGAAAGCCCTGATTGCTCTGCGGCCCTGGGCCTCCGTTGCAGTGAGGGGCTGCCAACACAACATATGCTGCCCGCCTGCCGGCTTTGTCTGCAATAATAAAAACAGGATTTCTCTTCCATTTCAGCCCTGAGTCCAATTTATCAAGCCTGGCGCTGATAATCTGCTTCTCCCGTTGGCGGCTGGGCTTGGGGATGAATAGGGACGTGTGAACGTAGAATTACCATGATCAGATCTCTCTGGGCCAGGAACAAAAACCACATTAGGCTCTTACAATGCGTCTCCATCATCGCAGACATACAAAGGGGCCGAAAGGAAGGGGGCGGCCCCGAGATGCAATGCTGCAGTCCTTTCACTGTGAGAGACAGAGGAAGCACAGCGTGAGGCCCAGGCCGGGTTCTCTGGGGGAAGTCACCCGCTGCCCTGCGCCTCGGTTTCCCATTGGGGATGCCTACCTCACGGGGCTGCTGTGAGCACCCAAGAAGAGCCTGATGTGAAGGGCTTACCTGACGGGCAGCAGCTGCTCAGTAAATGGCAGCCCCTGCAGCCACCTTTAACAGAGTGGCCACACGTGAAGATGCTACACTGGGCACATGTCCCGTCATACTGCAGATGTCACACTGATGCAAAAGCACTTGGAACCGGGCTGGTGGGCACACGCTCCATGAGCAGCCCGTCCACCCCGAGGTGCCCCCTGTGAACCAGGTGGCAGAGGCCCGTGCGAGCTGCAGTGGGGCTCCGGGCAGATGGATACCCACCGTGTCACGAGTCCCCGGTGGCTCCAGAGAACATCGTAACAAACGCTCGGGACAGGCGGGCCACGCACAGCTGGAAGTCGATCAGACCCCATAAATGCCGAGCAGCCAGCATGGTGACTATCACTGCCTGGTACGTTACAGCCCGCGGGAGCCTGCAGTCCGCCACTCACGCTGCCTGCCCCTGAACTCGGTCACCTCCGCCAAGGGACGCTTCAGGAGCAGATGGATCTGGAGAGAAAACTGTGAGACAGCGGGTCACGGCCCGTGGGAGCTCGGTGGGGATGCAGGGATGTGGTCCCTCCGGGGAGGGACAGGGCCTAATCCCCCGTTAGCATGCAGCGGGGAGGCCCACCCTTGAGGCGGCTCCCAGGAGGCCTGACTGACGCCCCATGGACAGCCCCTCTGAGTATCCCATTGTTCTCCCTCCCAGTGACAGAAGGAACGGCCTATCGGCACGTTTCAATCTAAATGTAGATGCGGGTCCAGCAGGGCCGCACCGATCCTGGCATATGCTCCCACTTTCTTCTCTGGGAGGAAGGACCGAGGCGGGGCAGGGAAAGTTCCTGCCCAGGATTAGGCTGGGGCAGCCAGGGCCACGGCCAGGGGTCTGAGGGAGGCAGCAGGCACAGGACGGGCACCTAGCGGGGGCGTCTGTTGCCTACCTAGGCCCCCAGGCCCTCACAGCTGCCACCTGTGACTGCAGCCCATGGATGGGTCGTGTGGTCGTCCCCCTGGGAGGAGGCCTCGTGGCTGCCTACTCGCTGCCTGCTGTTCGTGTCATCGTGGGCCCCGCCCTGCTCGCTGACCCTCTCAGTGGGCAGTAGGGTCAGACCCCTGGAACAAGACCTGGCAGTGTGGCCGCCAGCCGGGCATCGGGGGCACAGTGCTGGGTAGGTTTGGGGTCGGTACGGCGGTCAGAGCACAGGCTCAGGAGCTCGGGAGCCAGACAGACCTGGCCCAGGTCCCAGTCCTTCTGACTTGCTCGAGAAACAGTGCCGCAGCCGCCATGTTCATTCCCCCATACAGGGACAAACGGCCCCTGCAGCAGCACCTGCCTTAGGGTGGCAGGGGTCAGGGGAGCTGGAGGCCTGGCACAGTGCCCGCGCACAGGAAGAGTCAATGGCGTCACCATTAGCCGGCCAGACCTTCGGTCCAAGTGCCTGCCCATGGCCAGGGGATGGACGGCCAGGCTCTGGGACCTGTGGGGGTCTCTTGTAGCCACTGGCCGGAGTTGAGGAGGGCCTCAGAGACAATGACTTGGGCCCAGGTGTGCCAGCGCCCCCCCCC
>NW_017731393.1:1020467-1027990 GCF_001890085.2 Hipposideros armiger
CCGCCCCCAGCCAGCATGCCACCTTGGACAAGGCACTCAGCTTCTCGGAGCCTCCAGTCACCATCCACACACCCTCCTCACGGTGCCATGAAAGGGCCTGAGCTTCACCCTGTTAAAGGCCCCAGGGGCTCCCCATTGTCTCTAGACTGAAGTCCAAGGCCGCTCGGCCCAGCACCCGGCTCCCTTCCCAGGCCCTCCACCCTTCCCGCCACCATCCGTGCTCCAGACTTGCTGAACAGTTAGTTCTTCCTGAGCAATTCCAGATCTCCACGCTACTCTCTCAAGTTACCTTAGTCTCCAGCTCTGCCTGGTAAACTCCTGTTGATACTGCAAGACCCTGTCCAGATGTCCCCTCCTCTATGAAACTTTCCATTATCCTCACAAGTAAAGTTAAGTCACACCTCCTTCTGGGCTCCCACATAACCTGGGCTTAGTCAGAGAGGAGGCCAATATTACCCTCAGCTCAGTCCTCCTCACTGGGAGTGCTCCCAGTTCACCAGCCCGGTGGCTATTGCAAGAGCTGCTGTGTTAGTTCAATATGGCCCTGCTGCCCTGGCCTCAGCTGATTGGTCTTGAGAGAGTCACCTGATTTCAAGCTGGGCCAATCAGAGCACTTTGCCAGGACTATTGGAACTAGAACTGGGAATGAAAATTCAGTCTCTCTCTGGTGACCACAGTTGTAAGGTATAAAATTCAGAAGCCTCCAGCCATGTGTTTGCCACAATGTGGAACAAACCAGTAAGAGATCTGAAACCCAACTTGGAACACGAGAGTTTCCGATAGACCTTTGAGCCCAGGTCCCAGTGGCCCCTGAGGCCTCCTGTTCTTCCCAACCCAGGGGTCCAACCATCCTTGGATTCCATGTCATGCCCAGGTCTGGTTCAGGAAACCCCTCAGCCCCTTACAGCTCCTGTGAGTGTTTCTGTCCTTGTCCCTGAGGACAGCAAGGGCCCCTCCCCTCCTGAGAGCCCCACAGGGTGATTCACTCGGCCTTTCACTCACACAGCCTCTTCTTGCAAGACCCTGAACTAATGCGTATTTTTATTTTTATATTTTCTTTCTTAAAAAGACCCCCCAAGGGCCGGCCGAGTGGCTCAGTTGGTTAAAAGCATGAGCTCTGAGCAACAGGGTCGCCAGTTCGATTCCCACATGGGCCAGTGAGCTGCGCCCAAGCTGAGTTGCCACTGAGCTGCCAACAGGTAGCAAGATGGCTCAGCTGGTGAGAGCACGTGCTCCTAACAACAAGGTTGCTGGTTCGACTCCCACATGGGATGGTGGGCTATGCCTACCCACAACTAAGATTGAACACGGCACCTTGAGCTGAGCAGCCTCGAGCTGCCAACCGGCGGTTGGATGGCTACTGGACTTGGAGCTGAGCTAGCTGCGCCCTCCACAGCCAAGACTGAAGGACAACAACTTGGCTGTTTCCTTCCCCAATTCCCCAATAAAAGAAAAATCTTAAAAAACGAGACCCCCAAAATTGCATAAGGTTCAGACCCCATGGGACCCAGACATGGGAGTCCCCAGAGACCCAGATCTGTCTGTGTCCTCTCTCAGCCCGGTGCCCAGCACACAGAAGATGCACAGGAAGTGTGGACATGACCCCAGTGTCCTATAACTACTTTCGTGCTTCCTGGCCTGGCCCCCTCAAGCATGGGGACTCTGCAGCTGGCGGCATCTGCAGGTCCCTCTAAGGTCGTGTTCTAACGGAAACGTGTCGTTTGCAAGGAGCCGGACGTGCTCACACAGGCTGTGTCTGCCCCAGGTCTACAGTGGCCATTTCAGGCCACTGCCCCCAGCAGTCAGGAGGCCTCCCCGGGTCCTCCCTGGTGTGTCCCTGTGAACGCCCCCTCCCCTGGCTGGTGAAGGAGCAAAACCCCCACCCCCAGCCCCTGGCACCACTGAAACTAAAACATCATGCTCACCAGGGCTCCAGTCACTGAATCAAACACTAATAAGCTCCCCTAATTTCTCTAAGACAATATTAGCCATTCAGAATGGAACATAAATGCTAATAAGACCACGGCTGTCTGGAAGCCCAGGAGAGACAGGCTGGGAAATGGTGATTTATTGTGTGTTTGGCCGAGGCGGCCATGCCAGGCCCGCACAGCGACCTTGTAAAATGGAAAGTGAACGGATTCCCTACAGCTGGCGAAACCATCCATGCTGCAGAGCTCCCCGCAAGTGTGGGGCGCAGGCCTGTGGGGTCCGTCTCGTGGACACTTGCCCTTACTCAACACACAGCTCTGATCCTGCAGGTCGAGGCCGCCTTACTCCACAGCAGTGGCTGTCTGGGGGCGTCAGCTTGAGCAGTTTTGTGGTAACCACGTCTGACCCCACCGTGACCCTGCATCACAGGCGTTCTTAACCCAACTCACAGGTGAGAAAACTGAGGCTTCAGAGAGTCTGAGCCACTTGTCCAGGTGTGTGTCAGGTGGGATCCGAAGCGAGCCTGTCTGACGGCCACACTGCCACACAGCGCTGAGCCCAGGAGGAACACAGGCAGGGTGATGGACGGCAGAGGGGCACCAGGACCCTGGCATGCTGGCATCCATCAGCAATGACCAGGTGACACCCCATTAGCCTTACTTGGTCAAGGAAGGTCGGGAGTCTTGCCCAAGTTCACACAGCAAGGTCGGGCTGACCCTGACCTCAAGCCCAGTGCCCTGTCCTCATCCCCAGGCTGGCATGGGATGGGTGTTTGGCAAAGGGCGATTTCACCCAGGGGTCCCCCAGCCATTTACAGAACCCTCTGGCTTCCTGGAATCCCCACCCTGTGTGTCAACAGCTCCGCAGGACTCAGTCCATGTGTCCAGTCCAAGCAGCAGTCCCCAGCTGGCCCCACAGGAAAGGGGTGGGCAGGACTCCAGGGCCCGAAGAGCCTGCCCCAGCCCGCTCCTGGCGCCTGCTGGTGGGCATCGCACTATCTCCAGGTCACGTGCAAACACGGCAGGGCAGATCTCCGTCCTCAGTGGCCAGGTGGCCAGCTCCAGAGGTGCTGCTGCTCTGCCCACAGCTCAGTTTCCGCAGCCCAGCAGAGTGGTGTTTGGGCTCTGGCAGGCAGACCCGATTTCACACTCAGCTCTGAGCCAGAGCAGGACCGCCCCCCTCACCGAGCCTCGTGCCCTCACCTGGGGAAAGGAGGTGAACCCACCTACGTCACGAGGCTGGCCCGAGGTGGGTGAGATCTGGCCCACTCGGGCTCTGCAAGTGCTCCAGCCTGCCAGAGGACTCCACCATTAGGGAGCAGGTCCTTCCGTAGCCTGGGGCTCCCATGCCACCAGCATTCCAGCAGCCCCCCCAGGAGGGGAACTTCAGCCAGTGTCTGCCAGCACCACTTGGGGGCCAGGGGTCCTGACAACCATCCCTCCCTGACCCTGCCTGGCCAGCCCCTCCCTCTCGGGCACCTCCTTCTTGTGGCCGGGGAACCTCGGGCTTGGGGCAGGGACCACAGCTTCCTTTCTGGCCCAGGAGTCTGCACGCACCACTGTCACATTTTCCCTGCTCCCTGTCCAGAAAATAGAGCTGAAGCCACATGGGTGAGACCCTCTGAGGCAGTGGACTGAGCCTGGGGTCCCTGGAACCTGGAAAAGCCAGACCAGATCAGGAGACCCCAGACCTGAGGCCGACTGTCACAGTGTGACTGGGTGGGTCTGAGACAGGGCGCCCCTCACCCACGACACGGGATTAAGAAGCCCACCTGGCCAGTTAGGAGGGCTCGTCCGAGGGCATGCAGCCAAGCAGCCGTCTGTGGACAGGCTCTGGGTGGCCTGGCACCCACGCATGCGTCACTGTTCCTGGGTCACCTCAGACCACATGCCTTGTTAGTCATTGAGGTCTTGCCCGTCCGCAGCTGACATCCTGCCTCAGGGCCACAGCCCCTTGCCCAGGCCTCCCTTCCAGCACATTCCACTCCAAACCCACCCAGGGAGCTTCCTGCTGAGGCTGAGGGGGCGCTCGGACCGGACAAGCTCATGAACCGGAGACATTCCCAACAGCAGACCCCTAGTCCCCTCAGTAGCCTGTGGTCACGGGAAGGAGATGAAAAATGCGTGTTCACAGAGCAGGGCTGAAAACCAGACGAGCGCCAGACGGAGGGGAGCTGCCGNGCCCCTGTGAAACCTACGCCAGGTGGGGCCTGTGTGCCACCAGCTGGCATTAGGCAGGTGTGTAGGCATGGTGGGCACATGTCTCGGCCTCAGGGGCCCTGGGGGGGCCACCAAGCCAGGGTCTGAGAAGGCTGCCTCCTCCCAAAGAAAACTCTAACTCCACAGTTGACAGCCAGGGAGAGCGTTGGCCCTGGGGGCAGAAGCCACGAAGAACCACTGGTTCGTGGTTCCTCCGGGAGGCAGGTAACAGGTGTCTCCCATTCCAAGGAGAAGCCAGTGGCGGGCGGCCTGGCTGTGGGGGCCCCAGGCTCTCTGTCCGGTGTGGAGACCATGGCCCCAGTGAGTGACACCGGCCATTTCCCCTCCCTCCTCCCCCCTGCACGGCCCACCGAGCCCTCCTCCTCTCTATCCACCTCCTGGGGGCTCACAGCACCCAGCCGCTGGGTGAGGGGCTCAGGCCTCCGCCTCCTGCTCCTCCGAGGGGGCCCCCAGCCCAGAGGCTCAATGACACCCAAGGCCGCACAGGGGTGGACTGAGCAGGGCTGGAATCTCCCTGTCGGGTTCTGCCTGAAACGGTCCCTGTGTGTTGCAGGGGCCTGAGACATGGGGGAGGGTGCTCCCCAGACACATCTCAGGTGGCATCAGGGGCAGGCGGGTGCAGGGCCCCTCCCTCCGCACCTGCCATGCTCCCTCGGTCCCCAGGTCCCCACCCTCAGTGCCGGTCCATGCAGCACAAGCTGAGCGGTGAGCCTGGACCTGCTCCTGGGGTCTGCCAGGGAGGGGTAGGGCCAGGGCTCAGATGGCTCTGCAGCCTTTAGTACCCACAGCCACAGCCTCTGCAGCTCCACACTGCACCTCTCGGTCCCAAAACCCAGTGGGAGAACCGCCTCTGCACGCATGCCCAGTGGGGTTAACACAGGTGCCAGCGGGGGAGGGGTAGCTTCTGCCCAGGCCTCCCTGCAGCCCAAGCCTCCAGGAGGAGGCACCAGCACAGGCCCTGCACCCTGGCCATGCCTCCTCTGCTCCGTGGCGGCTTGTGGCTGCCCCAGCGGGGCTCACACTTAGACTGGTGGGAGCACAGCAAGGGAGCTGGGGGGGCCCTTCTCAGAACAAAGGCCAAGACTCCCCCACATGCCCCACTGCCAGCTTCCCAAATGGGGCTGTAATTGGAGGTTCCAGGGACAGACAGGCCCTGGTGCCAGGACACAAAGCACCCACCACTGATCCCCAACAAAGATCAGGCCTGGCCTGGGCCCCTAATCCTCGTCCCCATCCCTGGAGGGTGCCCAGGTGCCCAGCCGGCCAGGCCTCCACTAANCGGGCGGGCATCTGGGGTTTGTGTTTCATGTAACTGCAGTGTGACCATAAAGTGACCTCGAGTCATCCCAGGGACTTGACTCATGGGGGCTGGGCCAGGGAGATGCAGGTGTCAGGCCCCCTGCAGGGCCCCCATGGGGTGGGGGCAGCCCCACGTGGAGTCCCAGGAGGGGCGGGTCAGGTCTGGGGAGCCAGGATTGTGAGTTGCCGCAGGCCGGGGTCCCTTCTGCCTCCACAGCCCTGGGGTCCCAGCAGCTCCCCCAGTCCATGAAGGTCTAAGGAGAGCATCCTCCTCAATTTCACCTGGTTTCCGTCTGCGCTGGGCCCAAAAACAGGGGGGACCCATTGGCCAGGTTTCACAGCGAGGGAGGGAAGGGCGGGAAGAGAGCTCCCTGGGCCTCTCGGCAGCCAGGCCGGCTTCCCTCCCCTGCGGGGTCTCCACGGATTACCAAGTCACCGGGTAGCCGGGCAGCTACACCACACGCACACAAGGTCACCAAGTCTCCATGGCAACAATCCAGGATGCCCCAGCCTGGTCAGAGAAGGGAAGGGCACTTGGGGGTAGGAGGAGTGGCCGGCGGCACAGAGACAGCGGTGGGCATGGTCTTGGCAAGGAGCCCTCCAGATGGTCAGTACGGAGGCAGGACTGGGAGTGGACCAGGCCCATCTGTCCTCAGCCGGGTGACCCAGAGCAGGGGCCCAAGGGGCTGTGCACAGTGTGAAATTAGCAAGCAAACAGGGTGGGGGCGGGTGCAGCAGGGGAGTAGAGCCCTGGCCATAGGGAGGGGGAGGGCGGAGATGTCAGGCTCCGTCAGCACCAGCATGGGCACCCCACAGCCGGCCAGTGATGGCTCGAGGGGCCCCAAGTCTGCCAAGACAGGAGCAAGGCTTGGTCTGGGACTCAGGTCAGGGACCAACCCATTTGAGGGGCCAGAGAGATGCCAGCTTTTGGCCTCGTCTGCCCAGGCGGCCCTCAGGGCTTCCCCTGGCCCAGGCCGGGCTGAGGAGCCCCGGACAAGGCCCAAAGGAGGGCTGGCCACACACTCCCTGTCCCCAGACGCCCCAGAATGACCAGCCTTGGTCAGCGCCACCTGCCGTGCCCTGACTTGGCTCCAGCCAAGCCGCCTGTGCCAACCGTGGGTTTTGTGGGCCTGTCATTTGGAGGCTGATGGTCTGTCCATGTCTGGCTCACGTGCTAAGTCCCAGGCATCACAAACAGGTGTGAAGCCCAGCCCTCAGGCCCCTTGAGGCTCTGTCCACCCAGGGCCCGGCCACCCGTGCAAGACAGTGTCCACCAGCCCGGAGCCTGGGCATCTTGGAAGGGCCACGGTGAGTGTTCACAGCATGGAAACCAGCCAGTGCCACCCCTGAGGGCTTTCTTCCTCGGAGAGATGGTCCCCACACACCGTGGCCGGCCCACAGCGTTGGGGACTCATCTGGTGAGGCAGCCTGTGCCGCTAGCTCCAGCCACAGAGGCGCTCAACACGAATTCTCCCCGTCCCCCCTCCACACACCCCCCCACTCCCACTCAGTTCATTTCAGCAAATGGTTGTGGGGGCCCCTGTGTGCCAGACCCAGGACTCGGGGCTGGGGTCCCGGGCCCCAGGTTCACAGAGGCGCCATCTCAGGTCACGGCAGGGGCACTCAAAAATTAGCGTGAGCAGAGCAAGGCGCTTTCTCCTGCCACCACCCCCAGGCCTGTCCCCGGTACCCCAGGGCGCCCCAGATCCCTAACACGTTGCCTGGGAGCTGCTCCCAGGCACAGCTGCTGGGAGGCGAGGTCGGGGGCAAGGCCCCTGAGTGCAGGTCTCTCACCGGCACAGCCAGGTGGACAGGAAGGTCTTTTACAATTACTCAAGCTTGGGAGTCCGGTTTCTATGTCAGAGAACACACATTTCATCATTTTATCTCTTCTGTCGGGGCCCAGGGAAGCAGCGCCACTTGGAATAATCAGAACCAGACTTGAGGCCACCAGCAGACCCTCATGAGCCAGCCTCCCAGTCAGATGGGTTTGCCCACGGGTGCCCTCCATATGCCTACTGTCCCCACACCCACGGCCTCACACTCCCACCGCCCCCCACACCCATGGCCCCCCAC
>NW_017731393.1:1033335-1037315 GCF_001890085.2 Hipposideros armiger
CCCCGTCACTGCTGCCTGAGCCCCCAGTGTTGTGACCCCTCTGGGCCGGATGGGGACCCTCCCTGAGCACTTCCGAGGTCCTGCTAGGTCCGGCACCAAACCGTACCGGGGACGCACTGAATGCTAGGAGGGACAGGCATCGCTTTGGTTCATAGCAACTGAATCCTCAGTCTGACACTTATTTCCACAGAGCTGTGATTAAAATGCATTTGGGAAGCATTTACTTATGTCTAATTAGACCTTGTCGGGTTTCTATGGAGATCCCTCAGTCTAACAGGAAGCCCGCCCTCCCGCTCTCTAGCGGGCTGTGGGCACAGGGAAGGCCAGCGCACAGATCAGGCCAGGGGATCATCTAACAAACTCCCGGGCTGTGGGAGGCCAGCTGGGCGAAATGGACAAAACGGCCCCTGGCACTGGT
Organism: Hipposideros armiger; assembly: GCF_001890085.2. NCBI lineage: Eukaryota > Metazoa > Chordata > Mammalia > Chiroptera > Hipposideridae > Hipposideros > Hipposideros armiger. The sequence continues at coordinate 1,033,754 of NW_017731393.1, forward strand.
CAGCTTCCCTGGGGGGTCCAGCCCTACTGCTCCCCAGAGCCCCACCCAGCCCTCCAGAGGGGGGCACAGGGCTGGGGAGGGGCTGGACCTCAGAGCCCCGCTCCCCAACCTGGTGGAGCACCTGGCCTCTCCCAGGGACAGTCTGCTGCCTGCAGCCCCCAACCTGGTCCACACCGAGTGGGCAGGGTCACCACACGCTGGCCAGCCACCGGCCTCAGCTCAGATGGACAGAGGGTGAAGGGCTGCAGATTCAGGACCCTCCAAAGGGAGCAGAGACAGGCCTTGGGTGGGGATCATGCGTGGATTCAGCACCTCTGGGTCCCCCGTTGTGGAAACCAAGAGGCCAGCTCCGTGCCGCAGTGTGACGTCCGCACATGCTAAACGGGGCTGGAGGGCTGGATGCGGAACGAGTGCCGTGTTGATGATGAGGAAACCGAGGTGGAACCACGCAGCCTGGATGAGAAGGGGACTTGAGCTCGGTCTCAGTGCAGAGCCCAGCTCTCAGGCTTTGCAGCCAGACCGTGGGGTCTGACAGTCAGGGGTAGGGGGCAAAGGGCATGTGGGATAAGAGGGCAAGGAGTGGGAGGGGGCAAATGCAAGTGGGCACAGTGCGTGCCAGAGTGCCCAGTCCTGGTTCACTGCCCATTAACGCCGAGGACACGGCCCAGCCATTACTGTGTCCGCCCAGGTTGCCCTCCCTGGGCCCCAGGTTGCAGTGGGGCCTTCTCTGCGTCCTCCTGGCCTCTGTCTTCCCTCTCTTAGGGCCCCAGCATGTTGAACAGGAATGGCCTGATTGTGTGACCCCACAGGCTAGGGCTAAATTGGGCAGAGTTGTGTTGGAAAAAGTAATGCGTGGAGGGAGGGATGGATGGGAGGGAAGGAGGAAGGGCTAGACCAGAGGCCGGCAAACTTGTGAGACGGGAGAGCCGCCAGGAGCCAGCAAACTGCGGCTCACGAACTGTGGCTCTGAAGTAAAATTGAAAATGAAAATAACACTATCATAGTTTCATTTATAAAATTTTTAAAGGGTATTATTCACATAATAGTGATTATGTAAAAATATATTTATGGCTCTTGAATAATTTTTAAATTGTTGTGAGGGGCAGAATTGGCTCTTGCAGGGGTCAGCAAACATTTGAGATGGAACGTACCTAAGGAGCCACATGTGGCTCACGAGCTGCAGTTTGCTGACCCCTGGGCTAGATGGATGGAGGGTCAATGGATGAGTCAGTCCATCCATGGAAGGAAAGGTAGGTCATGAGTGGATGGATAATGGAAGGAAGGAAGGAAGGAAGGAAGGAAGGAAGGAAGGAAGGAAGGAAGGAAGGAAGGAAGGAAAAAGATGGATAAATGGATGATGGATGGATGGATGAGAGATGGATGGATGATGGATGGATGATGGATGGATGGATGGATGATGGATAGATAATGGATGGATGGATGATGGATGGATGATGGATGGATGATGGATGGATAATGGATGGATGGATGATGGATGGATGGATGATGGATAGATAATGGATGATGGATGGATTGATGGATGAATGATGGACGGATGATTGAATCAATAGATGGGTCAATGGAATGGAGGAGGAAGATGGAAGGAAGGAAGCAAAGACGGATGGAGAGAAGGACGTGAGGGTGGGAGGGAGGGGTGGACAGACTAACCAAAGGATTCCCTCCTGGTAACAGGGAGCCTCTANACACCATCCATGAAGTGGTCTCCCTAACAAGACATGAGTCCATCTGGCCCCCCAAAAAATATTTCCAACATTGTTGAGTATATTCCCCAAACTGTCTTTTCTATCCCTGAGGCCACATTGTAGTTACCAATGTATGTTGTCTCGTCCCTTCCCCTTCTCAGCCTCCACTCTGGCTGAGAGAAGGCGCTGCCACCCAGCCATCCCCAGGGACAGGGCTCAGCCCGTGTGACAGACGCCCACACACCTGGGTCTGAATTCCGGCTCTGTGCCTACATGTTTCTTATTGTTACTAGTTTTACTAGAAATGTTTGATTTTACCTTAAAACCATTTGCAGAGTAAATGTCTAAAGCTGAGTGGCTACATGCATATTCTTGAAAATCCCTTTTGGAAAAAATCTCCAAGACCTGAATGACATGCTGACGTGAAGGAACAGGAACGCTTCAATTTCCCAGAAGGAATAAGCATTTCTCCCTTTGGACTGAAAGGCGGCAGGTCCTGGAGTCCTTCGGAAGGTGGCGCCAAGATTGGCAGCAGCTGCGTCGGTGGCAGAAGATGGACACAGTGGGTGGGTTGGAAGCTCCCCAGACATTTCCTGCCCTTCCCAGTGAAAGACCATGTTTCTGGAACATTCCAATGGTCCAGCGGCCTTGCCTCAAGGGTGGCACTGGGCACCCTCTACGCTTGTGTCGTCTCACCCACAGAAAGCCCAGCAGCCTGTACCCAGCCCGTCACCCCATTTCCTCACTCGGCTGAGATGGGCCAGCTTGCAACACCACATCTGCTAGGCCGCAGGCCCCCCACCCAGGGGGACACCCAAGACGCCGTGTCTTCGGTTTAAGAAACCATGGGTCCATCCTTAATTCTGGAGAGATTTTGATGCAAAATGGTTCCTCTCCAAGTGTGGGCTCTTACAGTCACCGTTCCAGAAACAGGAACACGTTCTGGTGGGAATTTCCTGGCCTAGCTCCGTCCACATTGTGGCGGTGGTCGTGGCCAGTCTGGGGGACACCCCGGGGCCACAACTGTCATGCCTCCTCAGCCAACACTTCCCACCCCCCCACCCCCCATGAGTACATCACAGGAGATGTGGAAACTGAGGCTGGGGCGCTCCCGAGAGTCAGGCAGGCTGGCTTCCCTCCCACGGACCTGGGAGGACATTGTCCCCCAGTGGAAAGGGAGGCCTGAGCAGGCCCCGCCCCTGTCCCACCCAGCAAAGCGGGGCGCTGTGGGGCTCCCATGGAACAGATCATCGCGGGTCTGGGACAGGCCCTCAGGGCCGAGCGGAACCAGGCAGGGGGTAGATGGACGGACCCCTGTCCCCGAGAAGCCCAGCGCGGCTGGCGTGCTCCCCCACGTTTACTGGGTATTCCAGTCACTGAGGTGTGGGCCCCATTCATCACAGCAGCCCAGCCCGGGCTCCCGACTGACAGGCTTGGGGCGGGTGGCGGTTGGGGGGTAATTGACCCGGCTCAGGCTACCCATCCCTCCTCCCAACCCCCACCCACACTTCCAGGGCCTGGAAACAAGGAAGAAGAGGGTTTTCCTGCCCTCCACACCTGACAAAGACGGGTTTTGTTGCTGGAAGGGACTAAAGAGCTGGTGTCTTCCTTGTCCTCTGGGAAAGACCAACGGCCCCTCCGTGGAGGACAGAAGGAGCAGCTGGAGCCGTGTGATGCCTCCCGCCTACCGGACACTTCACACAATTAGAAACCCAATTGGCGAGTGTGGTGTTCGCAGTGGGGGCCCCGTGCACCCCATGGGGCAGGAGATCCACTCTGCAGAAAGCCCTTGTGCCCGGTCCAAGGCTCAACGGTCAGATGTGGCAAAGCCCAGTGGTGGTGTGGGGGGGTGACACCGA
>NW_017731393.1:1046405-1059436 GCF_001890085.2 Hipposideros armiger
CCAGAGTACTGGTGCTGAGAAGAGGAGCCCCCACAGCATCTGGCTGTGAAAAACAGTGGGGATTCCAACCATCCAGGTGGGATGGAAGGTGGCAGGAAACCCAGGCGTCCTCTTAAATGGCCCGCACACAGACTCGCTCGCAGGCACTCACCTTGGGCTCCAGTGGAGGAACCATGACTTGGGGGGCATCAGAGGCATATGGGGAGCAGACTGAGGTGTGTGGCTTCGGGTGAGGGCTGGAGGACAGTCACTGTTTCCCTGTGAGACAGTCCTCCTGGGCAGCAGGCCAGCGCCATCTTTCCTGTGTTGATCCCGCCCCCTTCACTTCCGGCCAAATCTGAATCTGATTGGCCTGGTGAGAACCAGGGCTCAGCCCTGCTGATTCACTGAGACCCCACCCACCTAACTCACCCAGCACCTGAGGCACTTTCTCCAAAAGCAGCCAGCCCCACCTGCATTGCATTCTTTCTGGGAAACTATCAGAGTTTGGCAGGACCCAGGTGGGCAGCAGCTGGTCTCAATGTGCTCTGAGACTTTTGCTGAGTAGCTCCAGACTCAGCACTGGCACCAAAGCAGAGTCTACACTAACCTGGCGACCACAACTCTTCCTACTCCAGTGATTCCCTGAGACCCTGCTTCACCCAACTCACATATCAGTGACTGAATCTTAAGGGAGCCTGCAGGTGGCATCAGGCCTTGGGGTGTCCTGGTTTTTTGCAGAGTTACCCCAGGCCAGGTACTGGTGATAGCCATTCTCAGTTCTCACCGAGGCCTCTCCCACACGCCTCCAGGGTTAGCACAGGCAGCAAACAACCATGGATTGCTGTGTAGCACCTATGAGGTAGTCCCCAGCTGGTCACAGGTACTGGGCCCCTCCCAAGAGGCCCCAGAACCAACACACTTGAAGGTTGGCTTCAGACCACAGCAGAGCATGGCCCAATTGACCCAAAAAGCAGCACAACAAAAGGGTGTTGACAACAGTCACAGAGCCCACTGGGGTGAATCCCACTCAGTGGGATAAGCCCCCCACACAGCATCCCATAAGCTGTGGATGTGGCCAAACCCCACAGCCAATCAGCCTGAGGGTCAGTCCCACCCACTGATGTGCCAATAGCAATCAAGGCTCAACTATAACAGGAGGGCACACACAACCCACACAGGGACACTCCTGGGGCACCCAGAGCAAGTGGTCAGGGAGACTGTGCCAGGGCCCCACAGGGCACCTACTACATATGGCCAACCAGCCAAAGCTTAGAGACATAGCAGCCTTACCTAATACATAGAAACAAACACAGGAAGGCAGCCAAAATTAGGAAACAGAGAAATACATCCCAAAAGAAAGAACAAGAGAAAAATCCAGAAACAGAACTAAACAAAATGGAGGCAAGCAACCTACTAAATACAAAGTTCAAAACAATAGTTATGAGGATGCTCAAGGAACTTAGTGAGAACTTCAACAAAGAGATAGCAAGCATAAAAAAATTTAAAAAGACACAGAAACCATAAAAAAGAACCAATCAGAAGTGAAGAATACAATAACTGAAATGAAGAATGCACTAGAAGGAGTCACCAGCAGACTAGATGAAGCAGAGGATCGAATCAGTGATTTGGAGCATTGTTTACTAATGGCCAAGATGTCAAGGCAGCCTGGGTGTCCATCTATGGAAGAATGGATAAAGAGGAGGTGGTACATATATACAATGGAGGGGAATGGGTTCTCACCATCTGTGGCAGCATGGATGGACCTGGAAGGTACTGTGCTGAGTGCAGTGTCAGACAGAGAAGGACAGATGCAATGTGATTTTGCTTATATGTGGAACCTAAAGAACAAAATAAACAAACAAAACAGAAATAAACTCATAGATACAGAGAACATGTTGATGGTTGCCAAAGGGGAGGGAGGTTGGGAATGGGTAAAAAAGGGGAAGAGATTAAGAAGTACAAATTGGTTGTTACACAGTAGTCATGAGGATGTAATGTAGCATAGAGAATATAGTCAATAATATGTGGTAATAACTATGTATAGTGCCAGTTGGGTACTAGACTAGTCAGGGGGATCCCTTCTTAAATTATCTAACCACTATGCTGTACACCTGAAATTAACATAAAATAATGTGAAACATCAACCATAATTGATAAATTTTAAAATGGGGGAGAGGGAAGCAGAAAGGGAATAAGAGGTCCAAATTTCCAGGTATAAAACAAATAAGTCATGGGGATGTAATGTACAGGATAGGGAACATAGTAATATTGTGATCGCGTGGGACGGTGTCAGATAGTTGCTGGACTTACCATGGTGATCACTTTTTAGGTACATAAACGTTGAATAACTATGGTGTACCCCTGAAACTAATATAATATTGTATGTTAGCTATATTTTAATAAAAAACTTAAAATACAATAAATTGAAAAAAAAATTTTAATTAAAAAATAAAAATTGTGAACCCCTGGACTGTGAGTGCATTAAGGAACCTAATATGATCTTTAGGGAAGAGGGCTGCTCGATGCCATTGACTTCTCCCCATGCAAATGTCCCGTTTTTATCTGTGGCTTACAGGCATGTCACAAATAGGATTAGAAAACCATTTCGTGAAATGGAAACAAACAGGATTTAATGGAATAACCAAAAGATGGTCCACGACCCATTTTTCTTTAATGATATCTCTGGCCAGGAGATTCTCCTGAATCACCTGCTGGGTTGCACGCTCGCCAGGACACCTCCTGCTGTGGAACAAAAGCCAGACAGAGCTGGGGGTGGGGGTGGGGGGAACATGGAGAAAAGAAAGGGATGGCCACCAGCCAGGCCGGAAGCCATTACACAATTGATCCACCAGTAAAATTCACTTAACGGCTTTGCTGGGGCTTGATTGCCCTGAAAGACTTAATCCTGTGCCCTGGAAGCCCATCCTGGGATCCTCGGGGACAGCCCTCTGAGCCCCTGGCCTAGGAATGACCCAACTGGGCATACTGGAGCTGCCCAGAGGGAGGTGGAGGCTGACACACTGACCAGCAGGCCAGTCACCTGCCCAGAAGGGGAGTCTGTGACATGAGGGCCAACCACATCTGTCCTCTGCCCATCACCCTGGGACCCATGGGCCAATACCCAGCCCTCACCACACCTGACAGGTGGCTGCAGTCCAGCCCACGGGTCCTTCACCCCTTTCCTCCTAAATTGCAAAGGGAGGACACAGAGGTATTCCAGAGCCTTTCGTTGTGACTTCATGGGCACTCCCGACCTTGCCCTGCCCGTGGGTCAGGCTCTCCAACAGCCACCACCCTTTGCCCACCCTCAGGCCCCTGACCCTCAGACCATCGCTCCACAGGCCCACTGCCTCCAGGTCATCTGTCTCCACAGGTGTCCCCAGCCACCCCCAGCCCGACACGCCTCCACTGAGCCCCTGTCCTCTCCCTGTGTCCCTGGATCTGCACGCTGGGAGCCCCTTGCCTTCCAGCCAGGCCAGCCCAGAGCCAGGAATTGCACTTAGTTCCCTCCTCCTCCCCGACAGGACAGGTGGGCTAGGTGACCTCCTCTGGGCCAATGGGAAAGCGGGAAGGAGAGGGGAGGGTGTCAGGAGGCTTCCAACCCAGGCGGCCTTTTATGCCTAAAATAAACATTTGTCTCCCCGACAAACACCCAGAGGGAGGTGGGGCGATTAGAGCATCCCCATCAGGTGGGTCATCACCGGGCAACCCCAGCCTCGTCCTTGTGCCACCCCTTCATTGGAGGACAAGGGCTGTCCTCACGCTTGGGAAGCCCTTAGGATAAGCCTGGCCTGCGCTGAACCTCCAGTCAGCGAGGGCTGCTGTTTGCTGCGAGACAGAATTAACGAAGGGAGGATGGCGTGCCTTGAGCACATGAGCCTCCCGCCCGCCCGCCAGCCTGGCATCCTCTCAGACACTCTCCAAATACAAGAGTCCCAGTCAGGCTTAGAGCTCAGGGCAGGGTTCTGAGTGTCTTGGCTGGAAATAAAATACACCTGGCCCCGCGTCCCGCTTAGACAGAATCAGGTGTTGACCTTGAGTGTTAGAGGGCTGGGACCCTACGGAGGGGCCCCCCACTGATGAGCAGATGTGCTGGCCCCTCACGCTCCTGTCAGCTGTCCCTGCCCCTAACCTTCCACCATGCCGTCTGCCCGCTGCTGCTTCAGGTCACAAGCCAGACAGTGACATTTGCTGGCACTGGGTTTAAACTAAGGGTCTGAGTGCCGACTTGGGGTGCTGAACCGGTCAGGCTGTGAATGCCCAGGCCCTGCCTACATGGGGGTGTTACTGGGCATTAGAAATAAAACCTCATTTTAAAATCAAATATTTACGTACAATCCTTTAGACTTAAATTTTTAAAATATTTTTCATCTGTTTGAAAACATCTCAAGGTCATTGTGGAAAATCCAACCAACACAGAAAAGGCGGCAGGCTGACTTTCCATGTCCCATGATCCTCCGAGTCCTCTGTAGTCTTTGTACCCCGGGACCCAGGGCTGGGGGTGCAGGAGTCCCCCACTGCCACCCTCACTCAATGAGGCATCAGGGCCATTGTTCTGTACGTGAGCAGCACCTGAACTGCACTGCCAGGGCACCTTGGGCAAAGGCATAAAATCCTGCCGACAACCAGACAACCGGCCGTCTAGGAAGATGACGGACAACTGGCTCTGTCCCTGATCAGTCAGTGGTGTCTGCAGGAGGTGGGAGACCCCTGGAGCAGGTGCTTCATCGCCACCCAAGCCTAGCTTGTAGGGACAGCGGGACCATGGCCAGCCCCGGAGCCAGAGGCCACCGAGACCTCTCTCCCAGCAGTGAGGCCAATGACACAAAGGACAGTGTGGGACCCCTCTGTGTCCCCACAGTATCAGGCCACCCTGGGGGGCTGAGGGTAAGGAGGGCCACACACGCCCAGGCACACATTGCACACCCCGAGCCGGTCACCTGCACATCCCCTCCACGGCCGGCATGTCCCTCGTCTCAGCCTCAGGCCAAAGTCGGGAGGGGTGAGGGAGGTGAACCTGGACAGCCCCTCCCCCGAGCCCAGCAAGAAACAACGTCAGGATGAAGCTGGTCTCGAGCCGCTGGCATCTGCCCGGATGCCCCACCCCCGCCTGCCGCCTGGTCCCGAGCGGGCTTCCGCCTGGAGAGGCAGCTTCACTGCAGTCACTTGTCCTGGCATTTGCTGCCAGGGAGAGAAGTGTGGCTCGAAGGCCCCATGTTTACATAATTAGCGTTTCACAAACATCTCTCAGTCTGAGAGGCTTATGGTGTGCAATGTGCCATGGGAAGCTCCCCGCTCCCCCGCACCCCTGCTGCCGGAGCTCCGCCCACCAGATCGCTGGAGGNTGCTGGGCCGACGTACAGACAGGAACACTGAGCCCGGGGCAGGACCGAGGAAGCCATGACCCCTGCTGTCAGCACTTGGATGTGGACCTGCTTTCAGTGCAGCCAACTTCCAGCCGCACCCCTCCCTCCAGGGGGCTTCTTGCCTCGGAAACACCCCTTCACCCAGCCCTTCCTGGGGATGGGGGAGCTCCAGCAGCATCTGGCCCCACGTGCAGGCTCCCCCAGCCTGAGCTGATGAGCTGAAACGGACTTTGTGTCGTGAGCCCGGGGCAGCCTCCTCCTGGGGTCCTGCTGTGTCCTGGAAGACGAAGGCAGCTGGCCGGAGAAGGCCCCTGGGAGGCCTCGGGGCTGCCCACCTGCAAGGGAATGTGCCCGCCCCAGGCGTCCCCTGAGCCACCCTTGGAGGAGTAGTCCACCTCGCCCCGAAGCCAGCATGGCGTGCGCCTTCTCCAAGGGCTATAAACTCCCAGTTGGAACGATGCTGGGGCCTCCCTCCGTCTGTACCATCCTCCCAGCCCCTCTGGTCCTGTACACACTCGGGAGGGGAGTGACCGTGTCACCCGCCTGCCAGGGGCTGAGTTATTTATTTATGAACACAGAACCCAGGCCCAGAGACAGGCAGCCACCAATTAACTCCCTCCTGCCCACTGCCTTGTCACTGGTTGGTCCAGGACGAGCTGAGAAGCTGACAGTGCACGTCCACCTTTGAGCTGGAGCCTGTCCCCACACAGCCAGCCCAGGGTCTGCAGCCAGCATGGGCTCACGGCCTTACGGATGAGGGTGGCAGGAGCTGCTCTGAGAGAGGCTGGAATGCCAAAGGGGACAGGGAGGGGGCAGCCACTTGTGTTATTGTTGTGGCGGGGGTGGTGGCACCTCCAAAGAAACCCTGTGTGTAGCCCTGGTGTATGTGGGGGNGCCTGAGTGTCCCAGATGCCCCGAGCTCCACAATGAGTTCAGGGTTCTCAGTGCCTGTGAAACTAAGGTTAGTTCTCTGCAAAAGGCAGAAGCTGGGAAAGTGTGGCCCCACCCTCAGCCCCCAGCCCTGTGGGATCTTCCCCAAAGTTCAGCCAGCATCATTCATTCACTCTGTCAGTTCATTCACTCATCCCAAGGGCAGCGATTGGAGCCCTCTGAGGACGCTGCTCACTGTCCTCCTGGTGAGGGGGCAGGGTGAGCGCAGGCCTCGCCTCAGCCCTCCACCCCTGATCCTCCAGGACCTGCCCAGCAGGCCCAGGTTAGCCGTCAGCTGTGGGGCCTCAGCACGTGCAGGGCGGTGGAGAGCAGGGCTTCTGGGGAAAGGCCGGCACCCTGCCCGTGCCACGAGCCCTGCCCTGCACAGACCCACTCTCTGCAACTCAAACCAATAGCTTTCCTGGGCACCTTCGCAGGGCTGGTTCCAGGAGCAATTCCCTGTAATTATGGCCAGCCCCGAGCCTCTCAGTGCACCCCCAGGCCACGTCAGGGCTGCAGAGGTCCCCCCAGGTTGCAGCATAAGACTGGTCTGCCGCCTGGAGTCCAGCCGGTCCCTGCCAGATCTCAACTCCTGCTGCCAGGCCCTCAGCCCAGGCCCTGTGCCCAAACTGCCGGCTTTCCCTCCCTCAGTTCCCGAAACCCCCAAGCGCAGCCCTCACTCTCGCTGCTGCATGTCCTGCACTCCCCCCACTGCCCCAGAGCCCCTCAGGAGGCAGAGACAGGCCCCTGGACCCCTGGCCCAGACCAGCCTCCACGAGCCGGACCAAACCCTCCCTTCCCCAGCCCACCTCAAACCAGCCTTTTGCCAAACACAGTCAATAAATTATTCAGTTTGCAAAATGCCATTATGTGTGAGTTTACTTAATTGAATAGAATAATTTATGGTAAAACCTGGGGAAAGAAAGATCGATGAGGAACGGCTAGAAGAATGATTGAGTTTCAGTGAAGGCAATTTGATTTTTATCCTTCATTATAATAATGTTAAGGGGGAAACATCAACTTGGGTCAGAATCAATATTTGCAGAGTGGCCGGACCGTGAATTTTAACTGGAGGTGGGCAGCGCGTCAATAATGAATGCCACATCTGCCGCCACAAACAGCGCTGGGTTTGGGTACAGATGCCCCCACCCGCAGAGTCGCTGGTGATCATAAAAGATAATTTAGGGACAAGTCTGTTCGTGACACGTGTGTAACACCCCCGCAGGATTCAGGACACAGTTACATGTCGGCGTCCCTACAAATCACCCCAGAGACAGATGGCGCCACGTTTCTGCTCCTTTTCCTCAGGGCTCTGCGTCGGGAGTCACAGAGCCCGTGCCAGGCCAGGCTCCCAGGCCACATACTCCTGACCGCCCTGCATCGCTGCTGCCCAGGACTGACCAGCCCAGCCTGTGAAGGGTGCCTCAGGGTGACAGCAGAGACTCGGCCACCTGCCAGCCATGGGACCCTGGGCACACCGCCTCTGCTAGGAACCTGAGTGTCCTCACAGAAAGCCGACACTGTGCTCTGTGAGAATCTCTGGTTCTGCAGAAATGCTTTTTCCTGCTGCTGTTTCCCTCTCACCAAAAGCGTTCCGAGGCGTAGCCAACCCAGGCAGCTGCCTCATCCATGTCCCCCTGCTCGTGTGCACACACCCACGGCCCACACTGTCTGCAGAGAACATGTCTGGCTTCAGTCCTGCAGGTCTGGGGAGCAGCACAGAGCTCCCTTGGCCCCCAGAGCAGCGCACTGAGCCTCAGTCCCCACGCTTCCTGCATCTCAGCTCTGGAGCCCCCGAGCCCCCGGTGGCACTTCTGTGTCCCCTCCCCTAACACACACCCATGCAATCAGCTCCAGGGGATCTGAGGCAACGTGCACATGGATTTGGAATTGCCGTCCCCATTTGATAGATGAGAAAACCGAGGCTCAGGGAGGTAGAGGGACTTGCCCGAGGTCACACACCTGGGTGGCAGAGCCAGGTCTGGGTCTGCCCACGCCAATGCCCTCTCTTCAGAGGATGTGCCCACTTCTAGAGCCCGGCCTCCATGCAGGGAAAGGCAGACACAGTGCTATAGCCCTGGAGGCCTTGCAGGGAGTCAAGGGCACAGCCACCACATCAGGCCCCTTTGGAGACCAGGGTCATCTGCTCTGAATGGAAAGTGGCGGCCAGCTATTGGCCTTGTGGGCAGAGGGTGGTGCCAGGGACCTGGCTCACTGGGTGACCTTTGGCATGGCCCTGCCCTCTCAGTTTCTAAAGTCCTCACCAAACCCTCCATGTCCCTTGGGCTGGGTAACAGGGGGCTGGGCTGCGGGCTAGGACACAACCTCTCAGATGCAGCCTCAACTGACAACGCAGCAAACCACAGAGCCTCTGCCCATCACAGCATCTCCCCTGCAGTGAGGTTGGCCAAGCCAGATCCAGCTCCATTGAGGCCCAAGGGGCCTGAACACCTTCAGATCTGCACAGACCCCACAGACAGACTTTCCACTGATGCTTCTCTGCAGGCTGAGGGGTCTCCAAGGGCAGGGACCACGCCTACGTCACATCTATGCCCCAACCCCAGCTCTGAGTCCAGCACCAAGTAGCTCTAATTGCCATTGGATGAGAGAGTGGGCGGGTGGGTGTGGGGTGGATGGATGGATGATGAATGGATGATGAATAGATGGATGACTGAATGGCTGAATAGACAGGTGGGGATAAGAAAAATGGACAGTAGATAGCTGGACACATAGCTGTGTGTTCAGAAGCTGGGAAGCAATAGAGAGACCGTCTGGGGTTTGGGTGAATGCTGAAAAGCATGAGCGGAAGAGAGGATGGCTGGATAGATGGGCAGATGGACATGCAGGGGGAGGTGGCCCCAGGAGGGCAAGGACCACCCCTGTGCCAGTTCCAGTGAATGAGTGAGTGGAAGGTTGTCACTGGAACAGCAACCCCACCCTCTCTCGCTGCATTGAAACGACAGAAGGACCCCAAGGCTCTGACCCTGCGTGGTGGAGGCAATGCTGGAACAGACCTCAGGACCAGCACCCCAGTGGGCTAGCAAGGCCCAGATGGGGAGGGTCCTCTGTGCCTCACCGCGGGCCCCGGCCCAGCCCTGCCTCTGTCCATTTGCGGCCCCTGTGACGGCTCAGGTCTCCACTGGTGCGACAAGCTCCTGGGGTCGGCCGGAGGCAGTGACCCCTCGCCCACCCTTCTTGCCCTCCAGGTCTCCCACTCCAAGCAAGCGGGGAGCCTGTCTGATTCCCAGAGCCGTCAGGGGGAGCATGGCCAACTCACCCTGATTGACAAGCACATTAACGCTTCATCGAGGCCACGATGCTCACACCAGACACCCCACTCATAGCAGGGTGCTCGGTAGGGGCACCTGTCAGCTCGGGGCAGACAAAGGCAGGCTGGGGCAGGCAGGTAGGGGCCCAGTGGCTGCCGCCTGTCACGACAAAGGACAAGGAATGGGCAGAAATGGCCAAGAGGGAAATCAGATGGGGTGGCTTTGGATGGAGCAAGCCACTCCTGGTTTCACAAAGGAAATGTAAGCGACTAGGCCAGAGCCCCTCCGATGCCCAGCTGAGGGGGGAGGGGCCTGCCTCCTGCCCTCCCTGCCACCCAGCCACCCCCAAAGCCATTTCCTCCCCTCCCTATGTCTTGTCCCCTCTCGGTGGCAAGCTCTGTCCCTACTGTAGCCACCCCCACCTCCTCACCTCTCTTCCCTACCTGCATGCATCCTAATACAGTAGGTGCCCTCCCACCCTCCGGAGCGCCTCCTCCAGCCCGTCCTGCAGGTGGGCTGGGAAAGGTCAACAGCCGGCTCTCTGAGGAAGTAATATATACACATACACAGTTTATTATAAACTGCACTGCTACAAAGGATGCGGACGCAGAATTCACCAACAAAACGTACCTGACGCCTTTCACCATGGTGACTCTGCCCAGCCTCGGTCCCACGCAGGCTCTGGAAGACTCCGCCCACCCCCGCACTGCCGTTCATGCAATTGGACGAATGAAGCCGCGTCCCACACGCCCACCCTTCCCGGGAAGCTCGCAGTGGAGAGTTTGGTATGTGACCCACTGTTGGACTAGGGATCTCTCATCCTAGTGCAAATTTTATTCACTCATCAGAAACTCCTCCAGCGTGGGCAGCTGGGCAGCGGGCTGGCTTTCTTGCGTCTCCTACCGTCGCAGAGGATGGACCTGGACTGCATTCCACGGTATTCAATGACAAATATGCTTAATAACTGGCTCACAGGTGCCCTGAAAACTCAGCTGCTGGCTCTCGAGGGCTTGGAGGGGCAGCTCCCAGCGCGGTCTCCACCTCCTGGCACAAGGAGTGATGAGTGAGCAACGGATTCTGAGTCTCAGCCCAAAGTTTCCATCCAGGGTGCCTGGGGTCGCTGGGACCACCTGAAGCATCCCAGGCTAAACGTAGTCAGGGCCTTGAGTCTCCTCAAGCTCCTAAACCAGAGGCTCCCTGCACGGACGCCAGCTCTGTGCTGGGCCATGCTCCTGGCTGGCCTGTCCACTGGTGGAGGGTCCACGCCACGTGGGGTGGTCCACAGAGAGACGGAGCCCCGAAAACACTCCAGAATCATGCAGCTGGTTCACATCTGGAAGCAATTCAGCAAACAGACAGCAGTGACCCCAAAACAAGCTAAAAAGAGGAGGCTGGCTTCCTGGGAAATCATGTGCTTTGTCGTTTTAAGTGAAATTAAAGTTGTGAGCAGAGAGGACCCTCTGGCCTGAGTGTCGCTGACAGACCCCGACCCCCCTCTTCCACTCTTCTGTCCCCAAGAAGGCCTGAGAGCCGGGGGTCAGGTCGCAGTGTGGCTGTGTGGCGGGGTGGAAGTATGGGGGGAGGGGAGCCTAGGTCACACCCAGGTTCTGGAAAAGGGCAGAGCTCTGGGGGGTGGAGGGGGCACACACTGAGTGGGAGTTCGAGGGGAAGTGGGGGGCACTGGCTTTGATCCCACAGGTCTGAGGTGTCCACAGGCCAGATGAGGGGTGCTGACGGAATCACAGACATGGGGTCTGGGGGCCCCAGTGCCTAGAGGGGACGTGAAGTTACAAGGCAGGAGTGAGGTGTTCCAGGGAAGAGTATGGAAGGAGGACCTCCAAGGGGCAGAGCAAGGACACCCACGGGGCTGAGGGGCTTCCAGGGAGGAGGGGAGATGCGGGGCCCAGAGGCCAGGAGAAGGCGCCCGTGTGGCCGCCCGCACCGGCAGCTGAGGGGAAGGCTGGGCCCCTTGGGCAAGGCTCACTGCCAGGACGAGCTGCCGTCTATAAACTCACAAGTATGGGAGACCCCTCCTCACCCTACTTGCAGCATAGGAGGGCATCCCGGCCCTGGCCCCTGGCTCTCGGGGAGACCCTTGGGGGACAGAACCAGGGCACCTCACGGGGTTAGGCAGGAGGGTGGGGGGAAAGGGCCTAGACCAGGCTGAGGCCTGGGGTGCTTCCCAGAAGAGGGGGGTGGGGACATGCGGGGCCAGAGCTCCCTCTCCACCTTGGCCTCCCACCTCCCACAGCTCACAGTGGGACCCCCCCCCCATGCACACCCACCCAGACCCCGGCCCTCCCTTCCCACCCGCTTCCAGGCCCCCAGCTCCCTCTCTCAGCCCCCACCCCCAACCCCTTCCTGAACCCCAGGGCCCAGGTCCTCTGCCTGGCCCCCATCAGGGTGTTGAGTTGCTCTGGGGACAAAGGACCCCAAGGATCATGGAGGAGACAGGAAACCAGGCTCCTGGGCCGAGCCCCTCAGGCTGACAGGTCTCAGGGGAGGAGGGGCAGTGCCCATGCAGTCAAGTGTATGGCCACCAGGGCAGGGTCACTGGCTCCAGCCTGATTCCAGGGGACTTCCGGCCACCCACGATCACCCCAGAGGGTGCACTGTGGGGGGCCCTGCCCAACTATCTCACCCCGAGGGGGCCAGGCTCAGCATTGCCCCGTCCCCTTGCTAACACCCCAGGTGCACACACCCTTCACCGATGTTAGAGCCTCGTGTTTCTGAAAGGATCTAAAATGGGGACACACACTTGCACACTTTTCTGGGTGCGAGTGTGTTTCCCCATTTTCCAGATGAGCAAGTGGGAGCACAGAGTTCAGCAGCAGGCCTGGTAGGATTTGTACCCAGACAGTGTGGCTGGGCCAGGCACCGCCCCTGTATCCCTGTGACCCTGGACCAGTCCCCTGGCTCCTATGCCTAGAGACACAGCCTAGCGGGCCCCGGGCAGTGGGGTCCCAGACAGAGGCCCTGCCCGCTGCTCCTGCTCTGTGACAAGTGCATCCAACCGAAAGTCAGAGCGAACGGGCACTTTGCCCCATGGGTTAAGAGCAGCTCTCGGTCGTCCTGTGGTGGCCAAGCCACCATTCCTGCCCCAGCACGGGGACCAGCCCTCCGACCTACAAGGGGACTCTCCCAGAAGGACGTATAGGGGCGCCTGTCACAGCTTTCCTAGGTCACACAGCAGTTTTTGATGCCGCATCTGGGACTGGAGCCCACCCCCAGAAACCCCCAGCATCTGATCTGTTGGTCTCTGGAAGAGGGGGAGAGGAGGCAGAATGGAGGCCCTGGGGCTCAGTGCCCAACTCCACAGGCAGCAGGCTCCCATCAGGGAGCTGGGAGCAGGTGGGGCCTGACCCCCTGGGGACAAGACCGGAGAATTTCGAGGGAGACACAGCTGAGCATTAACATGGGGGTGAGGCCTGGGACTGCCGGGGTCTCAGCTGACCCCTCGCCCACCCTTCTTGCCCTCCAGGTC
>NW_017731393.1:1067122-1068188 GCF_001890085.2 Hipposideros armiger
GTGGGGGGTGCAGCTATGAGTCAGGCCCCACCCACCCGAGGGGCCCCATTGAGGTGGGACACAGGCAGAGGCCATACAAGGTGTGACGTGAGGGGTGGAGGGGCCTGGGGCAGTAGGGCTACCAAGCAGGCATCCCAGCTCACCACCAGGAGAGTGAGTCCCAGGCATAGAAGCTGTGAAGGGCCTGGGGCTGTGGGGGGGTGGGGGCACTGAGGTGCCTGTACTGGAGCCTGGGGGGCGGGACCCAGGTGAGGTCAGGGCAGCACTGGGGTGCCCGGGGCCAGGCCCATGGGTAGGAAACCAGGGCAGCAGCCTGAGGCCAGCGGAAGAGGGCAGGGCAGGGAGGGTGCTCAGGGGCAGCCTTCAGAGGGCGGGGGGCAGAGACGCAGGCTTGGAGAGAAGCCCACCGGTTCAGCTGGGACACGCTGAGCTCAGGGACCCACAGGAGGCTGACAGAGACCAGGAAGCCACCAATGCCATGTGAGGGACGCTGGAGACAGTGAGCCCAGTGGGCTGTCTCCCCCAAAGGGTCTGGGGGCTCTGTAGTCAACCCAGAGCAGGGGCCAGACCTCCAGGGGTGAGCTGTGCCAGGTTGGGGGTTCCTGCCAGCTCCAGGGGTCCTGAGCCTCGCTGTGTCCATGGATGTTATCTGCTGCCTGACTCCTGGAAAGGCAGTCGGGAGACCAAGGGTCTCCAAGGGTCACCGCCACCCCTGCCTCAACTTCCCTAGCTAACACAACCCCTGGAAAGGGAGCCAGGAGCCCAGGAGAAAACGCAGCTTCCCGCTAGCCCAGCCCTGGCCCCCCTGCCTCAGCCTCAGGACACCAACAACTGGGTGACTCAAGACAGAGTAGCTTGGGAAGGGGGACAGAGGGAAGCGGGGGGTTTGAATCGGGGCCCCGCAGCAGGCACCTCCTCCCACACTCAGTCCCTGTCACCTGCAAGGCTGCAGGGTTTGTGGGCAGAAAGCACTCTGCTGTCTGGGAACCCCCGGACCCCATAGAGGCCCCGGGGCCCCCTTGCCCAGGCCCCTCGCAGGCAGCGCGACCAGTGAACTCAGGAGCAG
>NW_017731393.1:1068440-1069395 GCF_001890085.2 Hipposideros armiger
GGGGTGGGGCTCGCACACGAACACGTTTGAAGAGCTGCGCTTGCAGCCTGCGTGCCCTCACTGCCACGTCTGCCCCATATTAGAGGTGGGGGAACCCAGGCGGCAGAGCTGGGATTCGAACCCAGGCACTTTGGTGCCGGAACTGTTTCCCGCTGTGACTGCTTTCAGAAGCCCAGTGCAGGATGTGCACCCTCGGAGCCAGCACCAGGGACCCCTCCTGCCAAAGCTGGAGGGCTGCTGGGGTGTCCCTCCTCAGTCCCCCTGGGCTCAGCCCAGGGCTGGACACACGGGGCTCGGGAAGTCCCCAACGATGACTGTGTCCTATGAAAATTCTTTCCTGGAGCTAAATTTCAAGGCTCCTAGAGCATCAGCAGCCTTGTCCCCTGAGCCAGGCCTGGGTCACAGCTGACCCAACTCAGGGGACATGGTGTGAATGGCGGGCAGGCGGGCATGCATGCAGGGGCGCTGGGAGGACGACAGGTGGGCAGGCAGGGGGGGCTGGGCTATAGATCACCCCCATCCTGTCCTGGGCTCTCAGCCGAGGCTCATCCTGCCTCATAAAGATGCCAAAAAGCCCAGCGCAGCACAGGCAGGCCCACAAATCAGCACCGGCGCTGGATTTAGAGCCTCACCCCTTTGCCAGGCAGATCAGCCTCCCCGGACAGCCACAGAGGCTGCAAGAAATATGGCCCAACGTCTCTGCTTCTAAAGGAACAGGAGAGATTTATTCCAAACCATAGAGACCGGAGCCCAGTGTCGGGCTGACCAGACACAGCCAGGCCCCGCCTCCTTCTACGGAGGGAAAACCAAAGCACAGAACAGGGACCGGCCCAGGACCCACAGGGCAGCTGCCACGCCCAGGGGTCCACTCTGTCCTCCCTTAGCCCGGAAGCCCCGGTCCTTGCCCCCAGCTGTGTGGGGCTCCCTTGGGAGGTCCTTCAGAGGCAGGTGAAAC
>NW_017731393.1:1080230-1119428 GCF_001890085.2 Hipposideros armiger
CCACATCAGCTGATGGCCTGACCCCCCAGCCACACACAGCGTGAGGAACGTGCCCACCCCACCCAGGTCCACAGAGGCGAAGGGTCCAGGGAGGGAGGCCGGAGCCCTGGTGGGGGGCTTCCAGGCAGCTGGGCACTAGCCTGGGGAGGGCAGGCCTGGAGCCCCAAATGCAAGTCCCCTCCCAGCTCCCCATGCCCATCAGGGTGACTTGTGTGCCCGCTGTGACAGGAATGTGGGCCAGCCTCCGGGGCACAGGACACACACAGGTGCTTAAGACCTGTAGAGGGCTGTGCACGGCTATGCACCAAAAAGCCCCAGGCACGTTTGATCCACTGTTGAAGGCTGTGTACATCTGGGATCAACGAAGGGCCGTGCCCGGCTGTCAGGCATCTCCCAGCTTTACAAACTGTAGAGGGCTGTGCCCAGGGAGGGCTGCCGCCACACCCACCTGTGGCCCTCTTCTTGGGGGACTTGAGGCTTCGGGAGCGGGAGCCCGGGGAGGCAGCCCCACTGTCGCTCATGGAGTCGGGGGCGGAGGACGCGCTGCCGGTGGCCTCGCTGTCGCGCATCATGCTTTCGTAGCCGCTGCTGCCGCCGCTGTGGTAGAACAAGGCGGTGCGGCCCATGGCGGGCGGGAGCTCCCCGCTCAGCACGCTGCTGTTGTCGCTGCCGTGGCCGCTGCTGTAACGCTGAGGCCGCCGTGGGGCCGTCACCTTGCTGTATGGGGAGGGCAGTGCGGGGCCCACAGGGGGCCGCTCCCTGCCCATGTTCACCCCGCTGTCATTGCCACTGTCTGAGTCGGCCGAGCCCCAGGAGGAGCCACCTCTGCCAGGGGCTCCGCTGGCCGCCAGCTCGTTGACTCGGCTGTGGGTGGCCCGGAGTGCCTGCTTGGTGCCCATGATGGTGCCCCGGCTAGCCTTGGCCCCAATGCCAGGTGTCACTCGTGGGGCTGCCCTGGGACCTGTCACAGGACCGCCAGGGGTCTTGCCTGCCACAGGGGCCAGCGGCTTCACAGGAGCACCCACAGCCCTCGACCCGCTGGTGGCCGGGCTGCGGCCCTTGCCCCCACCAGCTGGGGGTTTGGGGGCCCCCACACCCTTGGCTGGGCTGGCCTTACAGGCAGGAGCAGGCCCGGGCGCAGGGCTTGTGGGTGGCACACCCAACCTGGGCACTGCCCGGGCTGGCCTCGCAATGGCGTCCCTGGCCTTGCTGCTGCCAGGAGCCAGGCCTTCACACCGCTCCAGAGACCCATGGGCAGCCGGGCGGAATGTGGCCTCTGCCCGGCCAGCCCGGGCCTTCAGGCTGGACGTGGCCCTGGCGACGGAGTGGTCAGCCCGACCACTGGGCCTGGTCTCCTCCTCCCCCCGGAAAAGGGTGGCAGCCCCGGACCGAGGCAGCCCCCCGGTTGGGAGAGGTGCTGTTGCGGGGCTCGACTTGTGTTCCAGGCTGGACTTACGCACAGGCGGGGCTGGGGGGGCCACCCCGCCGGGCCTCGAGAAGGGGCCCCCCTTGGGAGCCACGCTCTTTCTGCTGCTGGGGGGAGCCTTCGGGCTGCCCGAGCAGGTCACTGCCTCAGCCAGAGCACCCCCACAGGAGGTGGCAGGCGTGGTCACACCCAGCGTCGTGGCCCCCCTCCGCAGCGGGGCGATCTGAGCCATGGCCTCTGGCCTGTGGGCTGCCACCTCACAGCCGTCCACCACCCTCCGGGCACAGGCCGGCATCGGGGCCGGGCTGGGGGCCCTGCTGGCAGAGGCCACCTGCAGTGGGCCACATTCACCTGCCCGGAGCAGCCAGGGGTCCTCAAATAGGCCTCCAGGGCCAGGTGGGCTCAGGGCTAGGCGAGGACAGCCCGCGCGCCCAGCCATGGAGGTAGTCCTGGGTTTCCTGGGAAGGCTGGAGTGGATGGTCTGTGCTGGGGCTGCCCCCCGTGGAGACGCGTCCTGGGGCTCCCTGCCAGGTTGGGCGGGGGCTGCTGCCGTGGGGCCAGGACTGTCCAGTCTGCCATGCTCTGAGAACCCGAAGCTGTGGACCTCTAGGGGGCTGTCCAGGATAGGGGGGCCCAGAGAGTCGGGTCCTGCAGGTGAGTCGGGGCTGAAAGGGTCCGGGCTGGCCCTGGAGGGCGGCTGCGGTGTGGGGCCGAGGCTTCCAGCCGTGCAGACGCTGACCTCGCTAAGCCAGGAGCTGACGGAGGAGCCACGACTGCCCCTGGCGGCCTGCAAGGTGTATGCGTCAAACTCGTCGTTGATGCTGCTGACGATGCTCACGGGCCTCGAACCCGAGGCCAGGGCCTGCAGGGAGCAGTTGCTGCCGAAGCTGGCCAGGCTGGCCGGACGCCCGGGGCCGGCGAGCCCGCCGAGGGACAGCTCTTCCACCACCGTGAACACCAGCTCATCCTCGCCATTCAGCTCCACCGGGTGCTGCAGGGTCACCGTGGTGGTCAGCAGGCCCCGCTCCAGACGGCCGCGTGCGGATGGGCGCAGGCGGTCCACCTGTCCGCTCATGCCCACTGGGGGTGTCCGGACCACGCCCTCGGTGCTCCCTCCCCTGGGCTCATCTGGGGCTCTGCCAGCTTCCGGCTGCCCAGGCGGCGGCGGGGCTGGGCTGGGCAGTGGCCTCCTGCCTCCGCCCGCCATGGCCTTGTCCAACACGAGCGGCTCTGCCCTGGTACTGCTGTCCTCCCTCTGGTCACTGCTGGCCTTGGAGGGCTCCGGGGCGCCTGGGTGGGCATCTAGGCCATGGCTGCCACGAGGTGTGCTGGCAGCTAGTGGGGCGCCCACAACGGTCCTGGAGGCCGTGGCCGCGGGCATACAGGGCTTCCTGCCCCCACAGGCTGAGCCGGCCAGGGCTCCGTCTGTACTGTGGATGCAGTCCAGCCGCTCCTGCAGCTCCGCGAACGTGCTACAGCGGAAGTGGTCAGCATCTCGAGGTCCCCGGGAGAGCGGGCAGCTCAGCGCTGGGATGATGGGCACAGAGTCGGGTGGGCCCTCGCTGTCCGTGAGCTCGCGGTCTGACAGCGCGGCTCCACCGGGCCCCACGTAGATGACTGTGTCGCAGGACTGCTCACTGCTGGATGAGTAGTCGGGGTCGCCAGGAGAGCTGGGGGCCAGGCGGTCAGGGTCCGGCGCCCCGGAGCGGGGGTGGAAGGGTCGCAGGGGTGGGGGACGGCGGGCACGGCCTTCCTCGCAGGAGCTGTCCCCGCCCGAGGAGCTGGATGCGTGCTGGCGGCAGAGCAGGCCCCAGAGCGTGAGCGCGGCCCCAGCCACCGCCTCCTCCCGCCCTGTCCCACCGCATCCCCCCAAGCACCCAACAGCACACGACACACTCCAGTGAAGGAAAGGGTGGCAGCAGCCAGCAGCCACCGCCGCCAAGCGCTGGGGCGGCACTAAAGGTCGCACTAAAGGAGCATCATGGGATCCTCTGAGCGACTTCCAAGAAAACGGCCAGGACCGAACCATGGAGGTGAGCACACACGTCCACATCTGCGAATCCAGGATCCAAACCCAGGTCCTGCTGACCCCGGGGAGTGCCCTGCTGGTCGGTGCCAGGGGACCAGGCCTGGGAAGGGCACAGGCCACGGGGATCCCGCCAAGCTGCCCGACCACCCGCCAAGGGCCCCCGGGAAGCAGCTCTTGTCTGATCAGGGTGTCCGGGTGACCTCGGGCAGGGCCAGGTGGGCACAGCCCCATGACCCCATGGCACACAGGGAGTCTGAGCAGGGCTGGGTGCCCAGCTACCCAACGATGCCAGGCGGGGGCCCTCAGGTGGGAGGGACGGGCAGGCGGTGGGACCAACCTTGAGCTTCTTCCTGCGCAGGCGGTGGACACGGGCGGCCAGCTGCACAGTGCTGAGCGTCTCGGCGTGGCGGGCCGGCTCATCCGACACGTGGGCGATCATGGTGGTGTGGCAGTTGGTGGTGGCCAGGGACTCCCGCAGCAGCATCGTGAGCCTGTGCTCCCTGGGGGCAGAGGGGGACCTCAGAGGCTGGGGGCCCAGGGAGGGGATGTCACGGTGGGGGCCTGGGTATGGGGGTGTGGGCTGCAAGGCTGGAGGGAGGCAGGCAGGCCTCTCACCTGGCCAGGGCCGTGCCATCCATGTCGGTCCCCCACCCCCTGAGCACTGAGACCCCCTCACCAGGCCTTTGGTAGCAAGGCTCCATGAGCTCAGGGGCCAGGCACACTGNGTGGTTTTTGTAAGAATTCCTGCCGTGGAAGAAGGCGCATGTGACTTGGCCTCAGCCCCGGGCACTGCCCTCCCATGTCCTCAGGACAGAGCAGGTCCTCGGGGCAGGAGGACCCTGCTGGCATGACCTGGGGACGGAGCTGCGCGCAGACCGAGGGTCCTGAGACCGTTAAGGCGGGCTCTGCCAAGAGGAGACCGCTGCGAAGGAAAAGCAATCCTGAATCCTGAAAGGGACCGGGCTGTTGGCTGCTGCTGCGGAAGCGGCTTGGCTGTAAAGACCCCGCCCATCACACAGCCGGCCCCACCCGCGGGCCCGGGCACACCTGCCAGCGTCTCGGGTCCTTAGCACCAAACACAAAAAGAAGAAGTCCAAGAAGTTCAGGTTAAAGGCACTTGCGTTGCCGTCTGGGTGGCGACAGTCACCTGTCTCGTGCACACTCACTCCCCCGTCACACCGCTCGGCCGGCCCCGCCCTCCTTCACGCTCCGTCACCACTGAGACCCGGTCCTGCACGGGACCCTCTGCCTCCTTTCCCTCCAACCCCCGCCACATCCTCACTCCATCCCACGTCCCATCCTCGCGCCCCTGCACGCCCCCTCCCCTGAGTCCTGGTGCCCAGCCTCAGACGTCCACCTCCTGCGGCCCTGGGATGGCAGCAGGGGCAGTGACACTGATGTCAAAGCAGGTGACCATCATGACGTGGGCCTTGCACAGGTTCACATGCTGCTCCAGGGCGGCCGTGGCACGTTCCAGGGCCACCAGGTACTCGGCCGACTCAGGCTCCAGCTCAGGGTCCACCTCGACTGCAGGGCGACAGCAGGCAGCGAGTCAGGCCCGGCCCTGCGGGGCCAAGGAAGTGCTTCTGTGCCCTCCCGGGTTCCGGGTCCCCATGGGGGCCGAGGTGAAGGGGCGTCCCGCCACACGGTACGGAGCTCCAGGACGGGGGCCGGGACACGTGTGGACTCGGGTTCCTGCAAGCCTGTGCCTCGGGGATGGGGGTCTCAGTGCTCCAGCCAGCAGAGGGGGTACTCACACTGCTCCAGCCAGCGGCCAGGCTCCACCATCAGCCGGCCCTGTGTCTCGGCCAGCTCCTCGCAGAGCAGCTCGTGCCGCGTCTGGATGTCCCGCAGCCTCTGCTGCCTGCGCTCAGCCAGCCTCAGCTTCGCACTGACGCACACCAGGCCCTGGACGGTAGGGGATGGGCAGGGCAGGCTCAGGCCCAAGGGCAGCCCCAGCCTTGGCCGCCCTCCCTCCACCCTCCAGGCCTGAGCAGGTGCATAATGGGGCCTCAAATATGGGCAGGGGTAGNGGGCCCAACTCCCGCTCCGAAAGCTCCAGGCTGTTCTGCTGGCTCCTGGAAACCCCAGGTGGGGGTCGCCATGCTCCTCCACCCACGTAAGGCCCAGGGAGGCGAGGTGGGGCCAGGACTCTGAACCCCAACACCTGGGAGCCGGGCTGGGGGGCAGCTCTCGGGCCAGCAGGCCAGGTGCGGAGCTCCTACCCCACCCGCCTGCCTACCCACCGTTGCTTTGGTTGTTCCGAGTCACCCACTGGGCCACGTAAGCCCCCGTCCCTGGTCACCCAGCCCAGCCTGACCCACACCCGGTGCCCCCTCCCCATGTGGCCTCCGGGTGCCCAGAGCAGGGGTGGGCAGAGTGGCAGAGCAGGCCTGGACTCGCAGACTGAGTCAGGCGGGCACCTCACCCAGAGGAGCAGGCTGGCCGCGTGCCAGCCCGGCCTTGGAGGCCGAGAGATGCCGCCTGGGCGGGCTCACGCCCTTGGCCCTGCACAGCCCACGTGGGTGCCCAGCGTCCTCCCTCCATAGGAAGCCTGGCCCTCCTCAGAGGAGACACACTTGAGCGGGGCTGGAGCAGAGCCTGACTGTTTGGGGTCTCAGTTTCCCCAAGAGTTCAATAGCAGAAGGCTCCAGGCTTGTTGAGGACGGCATCACATGGGGGCTGCCTCAGCTTTGGCCAAACGCTGGGTCCCGGGCTGCGGCCGCTTTCCCATCCATAAAATGGGCCTCCTGGTCCTCACAGCAGCTCCCAGCTGGGTTCCCAGCCACTAATGACAGGGCTGAGCCCTTTGATGTCCCAGATGAAAGGCGGCCCAGGCTCCCAGGCTGGCCTAGGACAGGGGTTNCCCACCCCCACTCAGCCACTGAGTTCCGTGGCCATGAGGGGACCCAGGCAGCCCCCAAGGGCCCCACCACTGCTCCAGTCTCCCAGTCTCCAGGGCTGCTCAGACGTGAGGAGGGGATCCCTGCTGCAGGGACTCCCCTCTGCTCAGGGAGCTCCGGGAGAGCGCTCCCTCCACCTGCCGTTCTGAGACTGCGCGGCCCCCCCATTCCCCCCCCATCCCCCCCCACCAGGCCTCAGCCCTCACAGAGGGTTGGAACCCCCAGTGCTGATGGCCCAGGCCTAGGGACACGTGGTATCAAGTGGGAGCCTGGTGAGGACAGGGTGAGGCTGCTGACAGGCAGCAGAAAGGCCAGGCTAGACTGGGCGGGGACAGTGTCTGACGTGGGACGTCCGTTCCCAGCGGGGCCACCCGGGGAGGGCACAGGGGCCGCCATGCAGCCCACGAGGTGTTTAGAAATGACTGGCCAACCGCAAGGGCTCCCAGTAGCCAAAGCTGGAATGATTTTAGTGACAAAATGAAGTAGTATTGGATTATAACTCCAAGTATAAAATAAATATCCACCAGTCAGTACTGATGGGAATAGTGATAGAATAATCAACAGATGGGAGACAAGAGCAGGCTTCTCGTGCAGGACCCCAGTAATCTGTATGGGTATCCCACCCATCCCGTGTGGGTCCTGGGGGGACCGTGGGCCAGAAGGGGGCCAGGGGGAAATCTGCATAGAATAGGGGTTTCAGCAGGGAACTGGCTGCAGGGAGCATGGGAACTGCATTNCCCCCGCGGGATGGCAGCAGTACCTGTGCCCCACAGACGGGGTCCTCCCGCAGATACACGCCGGGAGACTGGGCGTCCTGGAGGCTGCCAGAGGCCACCTCGGCCAGCAGATCCCGCAGGCCCTGGTCCTGGCCGCACACCTCCACGGCTGAGACGCGGACCGAGAAGCGGGTGCCTGTCCTCTCCTTGCGCTCGTCGATGAGCCTGAAGAGCCAGGAGATGGCGCAGGGCACGACGCCCAGGCTCTGGGGCGAGCTGTCTGTCCCGATCATGGTGTAAGACTTGCCTGGGGGCCACGCCAGTGTGTCAGGACCCATCCCGAGCTCAGCTTCACCAGCCTCACAGCCCAGCCAGACTGTGTGGCCGCCTCCCTGGCCCTGCCACTGAGACCCCAGGGGCCACCTCTGACCTGCTCTGAAGCCCCTGCCTTCCAGGCCTGCAGGGTTTCGGCTCCCCCAACCCCATGTGCCCACTGACGGCCCATGTGGAATATGCCCCCATCCCCTCCCCACCCGGAAACGGGACCCAGTGACTACACAGTGGATGACGGGGAGCACATACCAAGGCTCATGTGGCCAAAGGAAAACACACATCCGTCAGCCCCACTGACCACTGACTGGAGCACATCGGCCACCGTCCCGGAGCAGACCTCGGCCTGGGGGAGGGGCACAGAGACATGCAGGCACCAGGGTGAAGGCAGCTGTCACCCAGCCTCCCACCACAAGGCAGCCTGGCCGGAACTCCAGGACCAAGGGCATGGAGAGCTCAACACGCACAGAGCACACACACGAACAGGACAGGCACACGCGTGCACACCCAATTCACACATCACGGACACGGCACACGTGTGGTCACGGCATGCACAGGATGCACACCCGGGGTCAGACACCCGACGGGTCAGGCAGCCCCTGCAGAGGGTCAGCTCTTCCTCGGGAACCAGGCCTGAGAGCCAGGCCAGGAGCCAGTGGACACACCCGAGGGCCGGGCCCATGAGGAAGGGGACACGGCGGCCCGCCCTAGGCTGTGCCCAACCCGCCTGCCTGGGCTACGGGTTCTCGCTGGCTCCTTTCTGCTCACCTGTGCAGAAGCACACAGGTATGACCCCATGGCCCCGGCCCCCAGGACACCCCTCACCTGCTCTGAGTCCTGGGGGAAGACCCCATCAAAGGTGAACAGCCTGGGGACCAAGGCGGTGGCGCTGCGTCGGGGACCCACGCTGCCCGGGGGCCCGGCAGCCGGGTCATAGAGGGTCACCTGCTTCTTCCGTGGTTCCACCTTCAGGAAGGACGTGGACTCGCCTGAGCGCTGAGCCCCCTGGGCCGGCCAGACCCGCAGCATGACCTTCACCTAGGGAGGCGGGCGGGAACGGGCACCTGAGCAACCGGCCACCCAGCCGGCCGCTAATTACAGGGCAGGGGGAGCCCCGCGCGGTTGGAGCAGCAGGCCAGGCCTCAGCGTGGGGATCCCCGCCGCAGGAATGCAAACACCCGCGCCCCTGCTCTGGGCCAGTGGGTCCCGTATGAGGTCAGCGAGGCGGGCAGAAAGCGAGCTGGCCAGAGGAGAGCCTGGCCAACGCAGGGCAAGTCAGCACGGACTGGACAGGGCGAAGGACAGACGGAGGACGGGGTCGGGGAGGGGAGGGCAGGATGGGGGAGCACAAGCAGGGGGGATGCAGGGAAGCAACAGGGCAGGGGGTACACAGGACGAGGAGGGGGCGGCCAGGACAGGGGGCCAGGCTCTAAATGCCCCAATGGGCAGAGAGACACAAGTATGGGGACGGTGCCTAAGTGCCCCTTCCTGCCCTCAATTTGGGGTTCCTCCATACCCTCACACTGACTGGAAGAGCGGGGTATCCAGGGACCTGAGCCCAGAGGCCCAGAACGGGAGCCCCCACAAGCACCCACAGCTCTGCCAGCTTCCCTGGAGAGCAGCCCCACCCCTAGGGAGGGACTGGGGCTGGGACCACAGAGACAGAGCAGCTAAGAGGGGAAGGCAGCCCCCTAACGTCTCAGTGCAGCCTCACGGCCTCCAGGGGCCCCTCCTCCCAGTTCCCAGCCCTGGGCCAGAGCGGAGGTAGCTGGATATGTGACAACATGCCCCAAAAGGGGGACAGGCCTGGGGCAGATGCCCCAGGAAAAGGGGGGCTGGTGCTGAACTCAAACCCGCGAACTGGCAGGATTCAGGTCAGCAGGGGAAATCTTTCAGAATGACAAACTGGGGAGGAAGAGAGCCCTGAAATCCAGGGGTGGGACGGACTGAGGCGGGGCAGGGAGGGAATAGGGCAGGTGACCAGGTAGCCTCTGCTCAGTGTGTCCCCAAAGCACCAAAACAGACACAAAAAAAACGTGTCCCCCATGCTGGAAACTCAGCTTCCTGGAGGCTGGTCCAGCCCAACCCCCCAACCTTCAGGACACAGGAGGCTCAGCAGGGACAGGGGCTTGGGACCAAGACGCCACCAAACCTGCACCAAAACAAACCCCCCAGACAGTGCCTCTTGTGCAGTCATGGTGCAGGTCCTGATGGGGGGAGCCACGCTGAAACAGGGCGCCTCCTGGGAGAAGGCACCAGACTGGGTTTCTGTTGGAGGGCACCTCGGCCGCTCTCCAATGAGACCTCCAATGTCTCCACCACAGTGGAAATCAAATTACCAGACTCATCTCAGAGCCAAGATTTTTTGCGGACTTAATTGTAAGTGACAGATACATAACGCCGGCAAAATTGGTTTATAGTGGGTAGATTGCAGGGAGGGCGCCATCTCCTCCCAGCGAACACACAGACGTGTAAAACCTGGCGAGCGAGAGGTGCGTCCGCGGGGAGCACAGAGCACTTTCCAACTGCGCCCTGCGCCTCTACCCAGGCTCCATTAGGCAAGGATCGATGGCTTTATTTCCCGATGACATGAACAAGGCTATTTCATTTCCAAACGCCATTGCCAAGCCCATGAAATGGGTGCTTCCCAGTCATTTTTGGCAATTTTTTTCAGCATAAACTCCTGGCTGCTTCAGGAACCAAATGAGTTCAGCAGCCTGGAGAGGATTCCTAGCAGGGAGGGGACAGGCCCTCTGTGGGGACAAGGGCTGTCCAGTCTGCAGCAGCCCGGCTAAATGCATGGGCCATTGTCTGAGAGAATCCTGTCATTGCCGCGGGGAAATACAGGCGGCAAAGTCTGTCCCCTAAATGTTCAGATATTACAAAGCCCCACTGAATAGCTGCCAGGTAGGAAAAAAACACATTTTGCATAAAAAAGGGCTTCCACTCGTAAGAGGTGGCCCAGGCGCCAGGGGGAGGGGCGCTTGGCACCCACCACGATGGGGATGTCTTTTTACTACTGCAAGATGATGAATTATCTTAAGTAGCACATTAATGTCAGGAATCCAGCGTAATCTAACTTCTTTTCTGTGACAATATTAAATGCCTTTCAGGAGGCATTTCTGACTGTGAGGCATTTGTGCAAATAAAGTGGGGGGGAGGGGGCCTTGAGGGGAGTAGCGAGAGAACTAAGCTGTGGCCAGGGTGCCTGGCCTCAAGGACTCAAGGACAGAGCACAGGTGGACAGTCTGCTCCGGAGCAGGGTCGAATTCCTGGGTGGGGGCCTGGCCCTGGGAGGAGGTGGTGGGGACCTGCTGGTATCCCAAGTAACACAGGGGTGGCACAAAACGGCGGTGTATGCTGCAGACTGAACCCCCAGCTGTCCACCCAGGACACCAGCACTGCCCCACCCCCACTCATCTGTAGCCTGAGAAGCGTAGAGCAACAGACAGGCCAAGTGACCAGGCCAAGGTCAGAGTCTGACCCAGAGTTGTTGAGAGCCCCTCCCCCACAGCCAGTTTGCTCTGTCTGGGCTGCAGTGTCCTCCCACTGGCCCAGGCGGGGCTGAGATCCCCACTCTAGCAAGCCCTGGGGAACACCGAGGCGATGGCCCCATGGGCACAGAGAGTCCACCTCACTTCGTGGGCTGATGAACACGCGTGTGCTCGCGGATCCCGGTTCAGGCGCAGTTACCAGCAACCCGAATGGGGCCAGGGTGGACACCCGGTCTCCAGGAAAGGACGCAGGAGCCAGAGGTCAGAGCCAGGGGTGGCCAGGAGCCAGCTGGCCTGTTCCATGACCGGACAAGGCCATTCTCCCCAGTGGGCTTCAGTCTCCCCATCTGAACCCCTGCTGACCGCCCCTTGTCCAACCTGGGAGAAGGAAGCAGGCGCCTCCATCTCCCCCACACCCTCTCCCCGCACCTGCTTAGACACGCCTGGCTTTATCCCTCCCCTGGAGGTCACCCCCAAATCAGGGCCGGGCCTACCTTTCCGACACTGCTGGGGTTATCCTTGACCTTGGAGGCAGCCCTGAGCAAGCAGGGGGGTGCGGGAGGGGGCCACAGCTGCAGGACCCCACTGAAGTCCGTGGGGTAGGTGGAGGTGCCACGGGTGGCAGGGGCTGGCGGAGGGTGGGGCTTCTTGCGCTTGGAGGCCAGGCTGAGCTTCTGGGCGGCCCTGTAGAGGGGAAGAAAGGGGAGTAGGTGTTGGGGGGTGGTCACCACTGTCCCTGTCACCCTCCTGCATAAACACAGCTGTACAGCCCAGACTTAATTTCTCCCCAGCCAAGCAGGGGGCCCCCCGGGCTGGGACTGCTGTGCCTAGTCCCTGGAGGCTCTGCCCAATGCAGACCAGGCCGGGTGACAGACAGGTAGAGCAGGGACCCCCGTGCCCCACCCACACCTGCACTGAGTGCCTCCTCTTCCCACAAACCTCCACCTGCCATGTGCCCAATCCAGCAGCTGCTGTGGGGGTTGGGACATGCTAGCCACTCCCAGGGGACCCAGGCATGCTGATGTCGTCTCTCCATGCCTCAGTTTCCCCATCCCTAACACGGGGGGATGTGAGCAGATGCCCCATGTGCAGCTCTGAAGAGTCAATGCACTCAAGGCACCCAGCTCAGTGCCAGCATACAGGAGGAGCTCAGTACGTGCATACAGGAGGAACTCGGTACGTGCATACAGGAGGAGCTCAGTACTTGCATACAGGAGGAGCTCAGTACATGCAGACAGGAAGAGCTCAGAGCTGGCATACAGGAGGAACTCAGTACATGCAGGGCTGTGTCACCACGCCCCCGCATAACTCGGTGCCCTCCCCAAGGCCCCAGAGCCTACTGGAGATGCCACCCTGCTGCCTCAGCCTCCAGCAAACCCTGACTGTCCCTCCCCACTTCACCACCTCCTCAGCCTGCACTCAGCCCTGCGCCACATGGCCCTGCCAACCCCGGGCTTCCCCAGGGACCCTGCAGAGGTGAAGACGCCCAGACCTCCTGGGGTTGAACCAGCCTCTAGGGAACGGAATACTGGTGTACATTTGAGAACTACTCTCGGGACTCCAAGGGGACCCTACACACAGACACACACACAGACAGACACACACACACACACACACACACACACACACGCCCACCACACTCCTGGGCCACAGCCCTCCAGCCCACCTTCCAGCTGCACCAAGTTAGAGTCACTCAGCATGCACCCCCCCCAGTCTCTCTCTTACACTGTGGGTCACCCCACACCTCCAGCACAGGTGCCAGCAGGTGGCACAGATGTGAAAGAACACACACTGGGTCGGGGTCCAAGTTCACACTCCTCCCCAGTGCCCAGGGCGCCCCAGCTGCCCGTCTCTCCTGCACCCTACAGAGCGCACCCTCCTTCCCACAAAGCCCCCTCTCCGCCAACTCTGTCCTCCTCAGGCCTTGCCAGCCCCCACTCGGGAGAGCTACGCCTAGGCCCACGCCGGCCATTTGCTCGATGCCTCTCATCTTTAATAGGAGTTGTCTTTTAAGAGGCCCCAGGGACGGCTTTCCTCCTAGTGAGGTGTCATCGCGGAAAATAAAAGTAATCTACGACGCCTGGAGGAGCCTTCATAGAGCCGTGGCAGGAGCCGCTGGGGGGCGCCAGGGCAGGCGGGTGGGGGCACGGTCCGGGAGCGGACCCCACGAGCTGCCCGGACAACACGGGCGCCCTCAGCCACAAGCAGACATTAACCTGATTCCCGCCCGAGCCCTGCATTTATAAACCTCAAAGCCTCCCGCACGCGGAACAGCCCCTCGTCCCCCTCGGCCTGAGGATGACACAACGCAGCTCGGGCAGAACGGACGCTACCAGCATGGCCTGAGCACAGGGTGACAGCCAGGGCAGGGGGGCGCTGAGGGCAGGGCACAGCTGCACCCACAACTGCAGTGTGACAGTCATGGTCACAAAGCAGCTGCCGCGCAGGGCGGGACCAGGGAGGCCCGGGCAGGGGCTGGGGGGTCCCGGCCATCACCTCAGAGCCTCGGCTCCTGGGCTGCCGCTGCCCCAGCCTGGCCTCCTTCTGGGACCCCCGCGCACCGTGGGTTATGCCATAGCTCCCCGCCAGCCATCAGGGGGAGAAGCTGCAGCAAGACAGCAGGACATCAGTGTCGAGCAGCGGGCCCGCCCCAGCGGCCTGGCACTGCCCGGGTGGAGCCTGCAGGAGCCCACGGCGGCCCCCCGCCCACCTGGGCGGTGCGGGGTAGGGCGGGCGGGTTGGGGAAGAACGGAGGCTGGGCCTGGGCCTGGCTGGTCTGGAAACATCAAGGGGCCCCATGGACTCGTTTTCCATCTGTGAATGGGGACAGAGGTGCCTGTTCCGGGGTTTCGGGAAAGCACAGTACACAGGGCTGACCAGGCCCCGGCAGAAGTTGGCTCAGCTCCCAGGTGGACAGGACAGGCCTACCGAGGCAGTGGCGTGTCCCCCAACCCCAAAGCCGGCTCACTGCCCCTCCCTGGGCTGGGCACGCTCAGCTGCGACCCTCACGCTGTTGGTGGGGAGAGCATTCTGACCCACAACTCCAAGCCTCAAGGGGATGTGGAGGCCGGGAGGACACCTGGTGAGGCACTGGAGTGACACTGGGCTGGAGCCTCTGGTCTGCAGAGGCCAGACCAGAGGGCGGGGCTGTGTCCCATGGGAGCACATGAGGCCACAGAGCGTTGGGCAGCACAGACCTCAGCCCCACCCAAGCCACCTTGGGGCCCCACCTGTGGGGCACAGAGAGGTGTCCAGGTTGCTCCAGGACAGAGCAGGGCCTGTGTCCTCTGAGGTCCCACCAGCCCAGCAGTCTGGGATGTTATTGGCCAGGCATCTCCACCCCACGTGTGACCTAACACGGATACCCTCTCCTCCCCACCCCGCCCCGTCATGGGCCCAGCCTGAGGGCTGGGAGCTGAGCAGCTGTACCCCAGTCCACCCAACCCCTGGGTCCCTGTTCTCACAGGCTGGCCTCACCGGCATGACTCAAAGGCACGTCATTGCATTAACAAGGCCCCAGGACGGGCGCGCTCTCCTTTGATGAAATCCAGGCCCCCATAAACTGGGACAAGCCCGTCAGCCACTTGGCTAGTGCACCTCGGCTGACACAGCCCAGTGGGGCGGGCTTCTGGGGGCCATGCCTGCTCTGCCCTCTAGGCAGCGTTTGGGGGGTCAGACCTGGTTTTGGAGCAGTGGGGGTGAAGATAGTGTGTGGGAGGGTGACCCGGGGCCTCACAGAGACTAAGAACACACAGCACCATCCTCAGGACTGTGAATGCTCACGGTATAGTTGGGGAGTGTGGGACCCAAGGTAGGACCTACAGGGGTGAGGCATGCTGGGAGGAGGGACATGTAGGGGGAGTGTGGGCAAGTCTGAGGGGTCTGGCTCTGATGGGAAGACTTGGAAAAGCAGAAACTTCACCAGCATACAGGGCCCCCTCATCCTCATAGGACACCACCTCCAGGAAGCCTGCCCTGATGCCCCCAAGCTGGGCTTCCCCAGACCCTGTGCCTCCTGCTACAGGAACTCTCCCTGCTCTGAGACACAGGTTTACAGGCTGTGCCCCACCAGGCAGGGGCTCTGGAGGGCACGTGGTTGCCAAGCTCAGGCCTGGAACACACAGGAAGCTCAGGACACGACCAAGAGCGAACGAGTGAGTGCGTGTGTGAATGGGCTCCAGGAATGTCCTCCAGCCCTCTCACTGCAATCCCAGAGGCCGTTCCCAGGCGCGCCGGCCCTGGACATTGATTCATGTAAACGGGAAGAGGAATATTTTGCCTTTTTACAAAGAAAAATTGCCTCTTCCAAATAAGAAGGTAATTTCACAAGCAGTTGGCCTTGACAGCAAGGCCCTTAATTATCCTGAGACACACAGTCCTGTTCAGACGTGTGTGGGGTCAGTTACGGCCAACCCAGGGCTTCCTAACGGCGGTGTGTGTGTGGGGGGGCTGGTGGGCCAGGCTGTACCCCACGCTCCCACCTGCATCCACCCGGGAGGGCTGCTACCCACAAGCCCTGAGAGCCACAGGATCTGCCCATCGAGGGTCCAGGGGTGCGGGGCTGCTAAGGGAACCTGAGACCCCTAAGGCCAGTACCCCTGACCTTCCCCCTGCCACGGCTGGCACATTCCAGGTCACCCAGAGGCCGTGTGGCTTCCTCAGCCCCAGGCTGCAGGTGAGGGGCAGCCCTCCCCAGAGCCCTTGTGCTCCAGGCGCCCAGCCAGAGCTGCCTGGGTGCCTCTGGGCAGCACCCACTCTGGTTCGGGACCTCTGCTACGTGCCAGGCCTGACCTTCTCCAGACAGACACTGGGGAGAGAGTTCAACAGGCTGCAATGGGGCGGGGAGGGGACCTATGAGAGCAGTGGGGTGTCCTGATGCCCAAAGGAAACCCCACCCTACCCCATACCTACTGAGGAGACCCCCAGTTCTTCAGAAGGCACCAAGATTCAGGGGTCTGGGAAGTGAGCCCCAGAAAAGCTCAGAGAGCGGGCGGGAGAGAGCGCTAAGCAGGCATCTCAGAGGAGGGGAGCCTGCAGAGACGGGAGGACAGGGTGCGACAGGCGGGAGCAGAGCGTGACGGCTCAGAAGGGAGCGCCAAGGTCACCACAGCCTCCAGAGAAAATGAGCCTTGGCCTTTTCAGAGTTCTGGTGGGTGGGGGCGGGGGGCTGGCGCACCGAGCTCTCCGTTACAGCTGTGGCCGCCCCAGACCAAGCTGAGGGGTGCAGGGCACCAGGTCTCACTCCTGTGCTCCATGCCCCACAGGTGCTAATGAGACCCTGGGTACCAGGCACCCACGATACACTCTCCACCTCGGCCTCCTCGCACAGGGGTGGGAGCTCAGAGTCCTTGACAGGACCCAGGACTAGTGCCAGCCCCCAGACAGTACTTAGGGACCGGGGGAGAACCCAGACTCCTAACCCCCATGCCCTTCTGCCTCCCCTTGGCAAACAAAACGCCAGACTCCTACTCAACCCTCAAAGCCCACCTCTGCGGCACACAGCACTGTGTTCTGCTCCGTCACGGCTTCCATGCTGCCACCAACGGCTGCCTCCATAGATGCCCTCCCCACCAGCGGGAAACTTCCAGGGGGAGGTCATGGGCTGGGGTCAGCTTCGCCCTCTAGATCCCAGCAGGGGTGGTGGTGGGAGCACAGAGCACAGCTCAGTGCATGCCTGAGGCCCCCCCGCCGGGGTGGAGTCCAGCAGCTCCATGTCTCCTGGAGACTCTGGACAAACCCCTTCCCTCTCTGAGGCACAGGCCCCCGAAAAACAAGGAAGTATGTACAGCTGCAGAGCACCCCATCTCAGCGGATGGTTAAGGGTGCTACAACCCCAAAAAGCAGAGGGTCTCAGGCCCAAGTCAGGCAGAGGTTGGGATGCTGTTCCAAGCTGGGGCAACCCCCCCCCCAACTTGACCCATACCCTTCAAACAGCCACTGTGATTTGGAGCGTCCAACAGGCTGGATAATAGCCGTCGGCAGTGCCCCCCCACCATCCCCGGAAAACATGCCTCCCCTGTCCCCAGCCTAATGTGCCTGTTTCTATGGTAACTCCCCAAGGTCAGCAGCAGCCTTGCCAGACAAAAGGCAGCGGGTGTGCTCAGTGGGGTGGGGGTGGGGGGGCACAGAGTGGCTGATGAGTCCATGTGGCCCTCAGAACCCGGGACCACCAGTGCTCTAGTTTTCCTTTTCATAAGGTTTCAGGCTTGGCCCTCCCGAAACCGCGGCCTAAAGCAGAGTGTCCACTGCCCGGGCAGAGACTAACAGGGCAAGACATTCTCAGCCACCCTGTCTACCTCTCCCATCCCCCACACAGGGCTCTTGAGCCAGCTGGGCAGACCCCCACCCACCCCGCAGACAGAGGGTCCCTGCCGGGCTCTCTGCACCTGACTGGGGCAGTGGGTCCCACGGGGCTGGAACACTGCTCACCAGCCCAGGGCCCCGACAACACCCCCATCACACACTCCGCCTGCCGCTCCCCAGCCAGGCTGCGCAGGCCTCCAGGCCCGCTGATAAGGCGCCTGTCCTGCACCCATGCATGGTTCTCGGCCGAGCGATCAGCGCTCGCGGGGCTACTGACGGGACAGTGACCATGGCCAGGCATGCCGTTACCACTTATTACCACCATCACAGCTTGTAATACACAGAATGAGATCTGGCCTCGGGTCTGCAGAACACCAGGGCCCTGCCAGGAGGGGCTCAGGCAGGACTGCTCCCCAGCTCTGCTTCCACACACCTTGGGTCACGCGCTGGCCGGGCCAGATAGGCCTTGTCCACACCAGCGACATCCCCAGGACCTCGTACCTTCAGGGCCGTGACCAGACCTCCTGGGCACCCAGAGAGCAAACCCCAGGCTCCACTCACTCCCACACAGGGGAGCTCCTGGCTGACGGTGGAGCCAGACCTAACAACTGCTGAGTACAGCCAGCTGTGGAAGGTGCCAGCAGCCGCCCAGGCGAGGAAGGGCTACAGTGGGGTCTGGGTGAGCCAGCCCTCCAGGACACGCTCCCTCGTTCACCCCAACCTCCTCCGCAACTCAGAAACGCTCCCAGGGGAGCTGCCCTAGGCCTACATCAGTCTTCCGTCTGGCCCCCACCCATGCTGGCCCAGGACAGCCCCCAGGATGCCCACCGCTGAGTGTCTGGTGCTGCACAGACGTTAGCTCCCTGCACCTCAGGCAATTCTGAAGAATGCAGGATCTGATAGGTAAGGAAACTGGGCCCAGAGAGATTATGTGACTTGCCCAAGGTTGCACAGCTTGGAAGGGGCAGAGACCAGTCTCTTGGTTGCATCCCAATCTTGGGGCAAGAGGCTTCTACTAGGCCCCACCGTCAACAGAGCGCCCT
Organism: Hipposideros armiger; assembly: GCF_001890085.2. Classification (NCBI taxonomy): domain Eukaryota; kingdom Metazoa; phylum Chordata; class Mammalia; order Chiroptera; family Hipposideridae; genus Hipposideros; species Hipposideros armiger. The sequence goes on from NW_017731393.1 coordinate 1,098,475, forward strand.
GGTAGGTTGGCAGCAGCGGCCCCCACAGGCCTCCTTCCACTCGACTCAGGAGCACTGAGGCCACAGATCCCCAGGGAGGCCCCCAGACCAGCGGGTCCAGGAGCCGAAGTCCACCCCCAAATGTTCTTGTCCAAGCTGCCCCGGCACACCTAGGTCCTGTGTGAAGACCCAGGGGGACGTACCTGACGAAGAAGGAGGCTGCGGCCGATGGGCCCGTGGAGCCTCCTGCCGGGGTGCCCGGGGCCGGGGTGACCAGGGCCGCTGTGCAGGCCCCACTGCGGCCCCACATCTGTGACACACCATCGGGGCCCACGGTGGGGGGGCCGTCTCGGACTGTGTCTGCCACTGCCACCGCGGCCACCGCAGCTTCAGCCTGCAGAGAAGGAAGGAGCCACGTGAGGGACAGACGCCCGCTGCCTCAGGCACCTGCCCACCCCAGAGCCCCGCATGCTCCCTGGGCCCCGCGGGACAGGACCCTGCCAGCGTGGGGCGCGGGGCGGTCTGCCCAGGCAGGGCCCCATGGGGGAGAGGGGGACACAGATGCTTGCCCTGGGGCCTGACTTTCCAGCCCCTCCCCCATCAAGTCCCAGAAATGCAGTGACCGCAGTGGTCAGGAGAGATGGACAAAGACCCCTCACCCCAGGGCCATCAGTCTGGCAGCAACCAGAGGCATAACTGGAGAAGAAACCACAGTAAATACTTGTCACAGTGCTAACTGCCCCGCGTGTGATAGGTATGATGTTCCCATCGTCTGAAATACTACCCTGGCATTTCCCACTAATTAGCTAAAATAAATCCCAGAGAGGAGGGCAGCCTCGTAATGAGGCACAAATGTAATTACGTGTTCCCAGGACGGCGCCAGCAAACCGGAGACCTGGCCACCGCGCGTGACATTTATGTGCACATGTCCGGCCCTGGACCCCCAGGCCAGACCCGGCCCGGGGGCAGGGGGGGGGGGGGGGAGGCGGCTGGATGTGGCCCCTGGCAGGGCAGGGGAGCAGCCTGCTTCAGCCCAGCCCCTTCCCCAAGGGCCCCCGCAACGCAGCCTTCCAGGCTCCCCAGACTCCGCGGCCTGGCCCAGTGCTGTCAGCAGCCACTGCCCGAGGCGCCCTCTGTGAGGACCTAGCAGGGACCGCGGGTAGGATCCCAGGTGGCAGCCATGTTCTGGAGGGCCCAGCATTCTCCCAAGTGACACAGACTCAGGGCCTCCCAAGTGACACAGTCAGAGGCCAGGAAGGCACTTGAGCAGAAAAAGCCACACGGGCCCCAGGGGGAATGTTCTGGAAGTGGGTCCTGCCATCTCAGGGCAGCACTGCTCCTCACCATGGCAGAGGGTCTCACCCCACACAGCCCGTGGTCAGCACCAGCTTCCAAACCCCTCTTGCAACACAGAAAAAGCACGTTGGTAAAGAAGTTCACAGGGATCCCCAAACCGTAGGCTGGATGGAAGCCAAACACCCCCTCCCCCAGCCCCCAGGTCATCGGCTGCTCCCCCAGGGCTGCAAGAAGGTCGGTAGCAGGGAAGTGCCCTCACCGGGAACTGTGCCAGCACGCCAGGACCTGCTACCTGCCTTGCCTCTGCCCACAGGGCAGGAACTCCTGTGCATCCCTCAGAACCCAGCCTTGCACCCGCCCCAGCCTGCCCTGTGCCCGCCCCAGCCCTCTGACCTCTCCTTGCGCCCCCACCCCATCTGTCCAGTGCTCCTCACCCAGAGTAACCGTGCCATGCTCAGCTACCCAGCACCCTATTCTCCCACTCCCCCAGCTTTCAGCACCTGTGCCTACTGAGGGCCCGGTGTCCTGCATATCCCTGTGTCTGGCACATAGTAGGTGTTCAATAAACCTATTCTCCAGGAGCACATGGCCTGGTGGGGACACAGACCTGAGACAGACCCAGCCCATGGCTGGGAGGTGAGCCGTGTGCCAGAGTGGGCACCAGTTCACGGGGAACGTTCCAGAAGGAGGGTCAGCCAGGCCTATACCTGGGCAATCAGAACCGGAAGCGGCTTTTCCTGGGCTGCAGGCGCTCCAGGCACACAGGTGAGTGCTCCAGGGCCGGCCCGACGTCTGCCGTTCCCCCGCGATCTTACAGGCGCACGGTATTTTATTTCCCTCACCTCGAACAAGAAATCCTTTTTTATCACCTAACACACGTGCTCCCTACGAAAGCTCTAAACTCCTTTGTCGAGTCGAGTGGTGCAAAGAATTCATTTTAAAGTCACATCACATCGATGTCATCATCACCAGGGCCTGCCCAGGGCAGGGCTGGGCCTGCTGAGACCTGCCATGTGCTCAGTCAGCAGCCCAGGCTGTAGTCCCCACGCTGGCTCCAACCAGCCCACGGGTCGGCCGGCTCACACTGTCCACTGAGACACCCTGACAGTGGGCAGAGGGCTGCACCCGCTCTCCACCCTGCCCCGGACCCAGCCGCCCCACCAGCTCACGCCCACACCTCGCCTCCAGCCGGCGATGGCGCAGGCCTCCCAGCAAACCTGCGGCAGCCAAGCCCCCACACTGACCTGTCTCGGGCGTCCCGCACAGGCCTCGGCTCCACCGTCCCACGAGCTGCCGAGACACGGCTCCGACCACCGGGACGGCCGCTGCCGACTCCTGACAGAAGCAGAACCCGGGCATGCCAAAAGAAGCCAGGGGGACGGGAGGGGGCGGCAGGCGGGGAGAGCACAACACAGGGACGAGAGGACATGGGGCGAGCGGCGGGCGGGCGGCCCAACAGAAAATGTGATGGAGGCGCCAGGGCAGCAACGAAAGAGAAGCATGAGGAGAGGAGAGCGTGAGGCCGCCGCCCCGGAGGCGCCTGCCTGGCGGAGGGCTCTTGCTGCAGCCACACGGGACTGGCCTCAGACGGCGCCCACTCTGGGGCACTGGGGCTCCACGAAGCACCATTCGGGAAACACCAAACCACCCCACTTTCCTAGGGACCCTACAGGCCTGAACTCCACCTCGGTCAGATTCTGGCCTGGGGGGGTACAGCATGCACCAGCGCCTCGGGATAAATAACCTCCCTGGGGGGCCATTTTGTGCCAAGAGCTGGGGAGAGTGCGGGGGCGGGGGGCTGAGGGGTGGCCAGGCTGAGTCTGGAAGAGTGTCAATCTGCCAGGGGCGTGGCTGCCACGGCTCAGTGGGTATGTGCCGCACACCAGTGCCCCGGTGGGGCAGACCCAGCTGCCCCTCGGAGCTCTGCCTAGTCGCCCAGAGGATCCCGGGCTGGGATTGTCCCATCCGCATGTCACAGAACCAGCTTTGCCACAGCCTCACATGGGAGGGCCATCCTGTCCAACCTCCACCCCACGGTGTGTAAACTGAGGCCCAGAGGGGGTACCAACAATGGGTCAGGTTAGACCAAACAAATCTCCATCCAGACCCCACCCTCCCAGCCACATCCCTGAGGACCCCACCAGGGCTCACAGGAGGTGGGGGAGGCAAGCAGGAGCGACGCCCCAGCCTGTGCCCCCCAACCTCTGTGAATAGAGGAAACCCTGGCCCCTTCCAAGCCTCCATCAAAACGGCCTCGCCTCCCACTCTGCACACCCCAGGGGCATGCCACGCCTCCTCCAGGAAGCCCTCCACCCTCCCCACCCAGGCCAGGGCTTCACTGCCCCAGGCCCCATGGCTGACTGAGAACCCTCTGCTCCGGTTCTCTCTAGACTGTGAGCTCTGAGACCCTGGGTAAGGCCTGCCCTGTGTCCACAGGACTCGGGAAGGTTTGCACAGGCCCCACTGGCCTAGGCCCAAGGCAGCAGCACCATTCACCGTGTCACCGAGCCTCGTCCCTGGCCGCCCCAGTCTGGGCTTCCTCTAGCCAGCTGTGGAGTCAGGAGGCCAAAGCCCCGGTCTCCTGGCATCTGGCTGTCAAATGAGTGTGCCCTGAGCGTCTGACTAGCACTCTCTTAGCATGCGGAAGGCACGCTGTGGTTCACAGCCGTGTCCCAGGGGAGCAGGCGGGGGCAGGGGGTCTGGGGTGGCCCCACAGCTGTTGCCCAGCATTGTCAGGGCTGCCAGGGTGGGAGGCGGGCCAGAGTCCAGCTCCCATGGGCACCCGACACGGGAAAGCAACTGCCAGACTGTCCCGCTGGGCGGCCCCACCACCAGGAAGCTCTACCAGACACTCGGGAAGTGGAATGACCCGGAAAGGGCCGAGCTCTGTGCTCTCGGGCACAGGAAGTAGGCTGCCGTTTTGATGACCGCCGGCTGAGGGCAGCTCCTTCCAGACAGAGCTCTCCAGGCGGCCACACCCACAGCATGACCCCCAGCTGGCCTCAGGGCAGGCTCTCAGCTGCAGCACCCAAAATGTTCTGGGCCCTCAGAGCCTTGGGTCCCCTGCGTCCACCTCCACAGTCCAGTCCTCAGGCCAAGGCCAGCGTCCTCCTCCAGCGTCCCCCGCCTCGCTCTGCCCTCTCCTCTTTGTGCCCTAGAACACGTGGGCTGCAGCCCCCGCCATCTCACCAGCCCAGGTCCACGCCTGCCTGGAAACAGGGCACCCAAGGGCCACTGATGGCCTGTCGGAGAATCAACGCGCGTCCCTCCAGAAGTGTTTAATTCTAGAGCCCAGCACACGGTATTTTAACATAGGGCCGCCGCTAATGATCGATGCGCTAGTTCAGGGGAAATTACCTCATCTAAAGTTCTATTTATGGTTCTAATAATCTCCCTATTGACATCAGGACTGTTGTCTCATTATAAATCCATTCCCGCCCACTGGAATGCAATCAATGAGCCCATAAAACAGAGAGGAAGCCTTAAAGGCCCACGTTTAATGGGGTGCCCAGGGCTGCCTGGCCACAGACCAGTGACCCCACCTGGGCATAGACACTGGCTACACCAACCCTGCTGCTCCCACTGCCAGCTCACACCCCTCCTCTGCCTCCGGGCACCCTCAGAGCACCTCCTCTCTCCGCCTGGCATTCGAGGCCCCTGCAAGACAGCTCCCCCCACCCCCCAGGTTAGGAGACCTCTGCTTATTCCCAGGGGCCTCCACCGTCTCCGCCACACCTCACACTGGGCCCACCATCTCTGACAATTCCCTCCAGGCTCAGCTCAATGCCACCTGCTCCAGGAAGCTGCCAGGCTCTCCCGAGCAGCCACCCCACCTCCGTGTTGCCCCAGGAAGCTGCCAGGCTCTCCCGAGCAGCCACCCCACCTCCGTGTTGCCCCTGGCACAATCCTCCCAGACAGGCCAGCTCTCGGGCCAGGAAGCACCAGGGGCTGCATGGCGGGGACTGGCCTCCCTCTCCTTGGCTGTGCCCCAGGAATAATAAATAGAGGCGTCGGAAGCAGCGAGGCGGGCCCAGGGTCATTGTCACACCAACTACAGGCTACTTCAGGTGCAGAAGCTCCTCCCAAGAGCCCTCTGGGCACCCGAGCCCCAAGCCACCAAGGGCCAGGGAGGCCCCAAGGACAGGATGGCCTCACAAGGACCAGCCCCAGCAGCAGGTCACGGGGGCCAGCGTCTAGCAGGGGCAGGGTCTCATCAAAGGCCACACGGGAAGTGACACTGCACAGTCCCATCTCACTGGCCCGAGAGGAGACAGCAAGCCGGGAGATGCGGACGGGGCAGGCGTCTGCCCCGCACTAAGATTATATGGGACTTTGTCCCAGCACCGAGGGGCCCTCCCTGTGTACCCTGCAGCCCCACTGGGCACAGAGGCTGCAGGAGACGTCTGCCTGCTGCTCTAGTTCAGAGACACTCACGGGGCAAGCCTGTGCCGCTGCCTCAGTAGTAACTGAAAAATATACCAAGCAAAATAGTTTTCACAGCCACCCACTGATCTGTCCTGGGGCTCCACGTGGTTGGGTGACACGTGCGGGAGGAGGGAGGGGAGGGTCTCCATGTACCCATACACACCTGTGCAGCAACATCACCTGGTCCCACCTGGACTGGTCCGCACCCCTTCATTCACCCCCCTACCCCACCCCTATGTCCTGATAAGGCCTCCATGCTTCACAGCCCCAGGGAGGCCTCCACAGAAACTGTGCCCTCTGCTTGGAGGGTCCCTCCTACTTTGCTTCTGATGAACTCTGCACAGCTGGGCCCTAACCTTCAGTCCTCAATCAGATGGGTGCAGCTGAAGGCATGCTACCCCCAAGAGAAGGTCCCCCCGAGTTGTTCAGGGCTCGGACAGAGCAGCCAGGTACCTTCTGGGGAAAGGCCCTCCCAAGACAGCCCCTAGCCCCAAACCCAAACCAACTATCTCCCGTGTTCCAGGAAACCCCTGATCCAACAACTCACCCTCTCCTGACCCTCCATTCTGGTACCCCTCCTCCTAGATGGGAAACTGGGGGACACAGAAGAGACTTGGGAGAAACCCCCACCAGCTAAGTTCTGTGGCAGATGGGAAAGAGACCGGGACCCCAGCTCCACCCTCCAGAGCTGGCTTCATCTCAGGCTGTGGTGCCGACACCTGCACAGAGCCCTCCCAGAGGACACCCTGCCGTGGCACCCACAGCACCCCGTGGTGCCCAGGGCTGGTTCCATGGAAGCCATGTCCACTGCTATGGTGACAATCTGGTGGGCCAGAGAAGGGGTAGTCTTGGCAGGAGGCATTCTGCAGTCAAGTGCGAAGAGGTGGCTCCCAAGAACAGGCCCCGTGAGAGGGTGGGCACAGAACACCCGCTCCTATAGGCCTCACCCTCCGGTCCATGGGCGAGCCTGTGTCACCTGGCCATGCCCCTGGGGCGGCCTGGCATGGCGAGAGAGCTGGAGAGGGAGGGATCCCTGGGGACCCCTCCTCATGAGATGTTCCTTCTGCCCCCACTGCCTGAGGATGAAGGTCTGATCTCGTCCCAGGAGCCACGGGGCCCGTCCATCAGCCCACAACACCATGTGTGGTCTAGGAAGCAAAAGTGGCCAAACCATCCCCAAGCACGCAGGCTGGCACTGTGTGAAAGCAATGCTCTAGGGGACATGAGAGGACACTGTCCACCAGTGACCTGCAGGCAGCCTTGACGTGGGCCTTAGGACTATCTGGGGGCCTCCCCCAACATCTATAGCCCCTGGCTTTTGGGGGAGCTGCACCGCAGGTGAGGTGTGGAATGAACCCCTAGGAGGAAACGCAGCTATGACACAGCTGCCAACAGCCCTTCCCGGGGGTTCCAGGAGCCCCGCAGCCTACCCCGCCCAGCGCACTCACCAGGCACGACGGTGGCAAGAAGCTGTTGACCCTCGAGACGCTCCACATGCCCTCTAGGCACTGCTGGGCCTGGATCGTGACCGTGCTCAGGGCCCCGCCCAGGCCGGCGGGTGCCACCGACACCTGGACACTGGGCCCAGACGGCCAGGCCAGCCCCTTCCTCCTGTCTGGCCCCGCTCGGCCCGGCTGCCTCCCTGCCAGGCCCACTGGCACTGGTACATCCCTTGAGCTGGTCATGGTGCCGGGACTGGGAAGCGCGACGCCAGGTCCTCCACGAGGGGTGTCAAGGTCCTCGCAGCTGGCAGGCGCTTGTAGCAGCCGCAGGGCCTCCAGTGTGAGTTGGTTCAGGTGGGTGGCACAGACGTCACAGCGACGCTCGGCCTCCGGGCGGAACGCCGGAAGGGCCCCAGGCACTGGAAGCTTGTCGAGAAGCAGCGCTGAGAGGCAAGGGTCCTAGGGAACAAGGGACAAAGGTGGTCAGAGCGTGGGACCAGAACCCGCCACTTGTTCCTCACCCTCCACGGCACCAGGCCAGCTCCCGCTGCGGCCACCGCACAATCCATAACTGCTAATAAACCCCAAAAGGTTTCACCGGCATGCACCCAGCAGGAAAACGCGGATCAGAGCTGACTACTGAGGCCTGAGCTGCCCTTGACACTGCCCATCTCCTCCCGCCATCATTACCGGTTTGCTCACAGCTAACAAGGTGTCTGCGTGCTCCCGAAGAACCAGGCCGCAGCAGCCAAGGTCACGGGCCTGAGGAGCCTCAGAAGGCTGGGGATGCAGGGCCAGAACCCCCACCCCTGTCCAGGGCCTTCCACGGCTCAGCTGGGTGCACTCGACGCCCAGGGCGTGGGTGGAAAATGACGTCTATTCCAGAGCCACGAGGGCCTTCGTGGTTCAACCCCGGTCGAGACGGGGCTGGGAGCCGGAGACGCTCTCTCTGCCTTTGTGAAATCTCCAGCTCTTGTTGGGATCGGAAGAATGAAATGTGGTCCTGCTGCCAATGTGCCAACAGGAGTCAGGCCCTGCGAGGACGCTCTGCAGGGGTGAGCCCGGCAATCCCAGGTCCTGCTGCGCTGGCCAGCAGGGAGGCAGGAATCAAGGCTCGATGCCCGTCACGCTGGTCCACGGGCCTGAGCTTGGCCCCCCGAGCTATGCTGATTGGTGGCTGCCCCTGCAGCCGAGTGCCCCCTGCCCTACACTGGGGAGACACATGGGTCTCCCTAACCGTGAGCCTGGTATCCAGAGAGGGCTAAGAACTGGAGCCATGGAAGCCCATCGGAGGCCCTCGCCTAGCCTGGAGGTCAGGGAGGGCTTCCTGGAGGAGGAGACACCTCTGGAAAAAGGAGGTGGAGGAAGGGGGGGCGTGCCAATTCTCAGAAGGAACCTCCCTGGAGGGCCCATCCCGTTCCTCTACCAGCACACCAGGTTCTGCCATGGCATCTCCCCGGTAGCCCCGCAGGGGTCAAGGTCTGAGCTGGGGCCAGCCCCTCAGTATCTCTGCCCCTTCCTTGAGGGGGGAGCTCCAACCATGGGGGCCCGGCCAGGGCAGCCTCTCGATGGAGAACCAGCCCAGCTCAAGAGCCGGGACCCTCCTCCCCCGACCTCTGCCACAGGCAGACATGTGCTCCCTGGCCGGCCACACCACCCCCGAGAGATGACCTGGCTCCGGTCCAGCTGTCCTGCTGACCACAAAAGGGACTACGGCCTCTCCGAACACACTCATTTCTCAAATCAGGAGGCTGAGGCCACCATGCAACAGGGGTACCTCATTCACCTCACCTGAGCCCAACCTGTGTCTGGTTGGGATGCCTGGGAGGGCTCAAGTGGGTGATGGCTGTGGCAGGGTGGCCTTCTGTGAGGGGACACTCTGCCAGTCCGGCATAAGCAGGCAAATGCTCTGCTCCTGTGTCCCCAGTACCACCCCCCCACCCCCGTGCTCCCTGTGTGTGGGCCACACAGCTGCTTCCCTCACACCCCCTCTCCCCCAGGTAGACCAGGTCGGATGGGCCAGGTCTCCAGCTGCCATACCTAACAGCCACTCCGAAAAGCGGGGGCTGGAGGGCCCCAGAGCCTCTGAAGTGCCTGGCGTGCCTGGTCCCAATTAGCGGGCACCCCTCGCCCTCCTGCACCCCATGAGGTGGCCGTGGGAGTCCTGCAGAGGTGGGGGAGGCCCATGGAAAAGCTGCGGGAACCCCCACTTGGGTTGGCACGCAGGCCACAGATGGGGTCCAGATGCCCTGGGCCCTGCAGGCTTGTCACTGCTGCCTGCTTTCCAGGTCCCAGCTCTGATGACTCTGGTTTTTCCACTCAGCAGGAGGCCGCTAATGGTGGGCTGGGGTGAGGGAAAGGAAGTGCAGCCTGCTAGAGCCATTAACCCGACTTGAAAGGCGGCCCAGGCCCCGCCCGGTCCCCGCCCCACCCCCAGGCCCCAGCAGTCCCATTGTTCCAGGACCTCTGCCTGTCTTAGGGGCCTCAGACCTCTAGGGGAGCCCCCCTGGAGCCCCCTCCACACCCTGCACAGGAGGCAGGAAGGAAAGCTCGAAGCAGGAGGGGGGCTAACTGGCCTAAGCGTGCACCAGACCCCAGCCCCCCACCAGCCAGGCAGGCACACAGGCTGGGGGCGCAAGGCGGCACGCCCCAGGCCCTCCTGCCCAAGCCCCCTCCCCACAGCTGTGTCATCAGGAATTCAGACAGCAGCTGTCAGGGAGGCCCCAGGGGCCCAGGCCTGGGGCGCTAAGCGTGGAAGCCCCAGGTGGGAGCACAGGGGTCTGCTCTGGTGTGGGGGGCACCAGCTCAAGCACCCCATCATAGAGAGAAAAACCAGGGCTGCCTGGTCACCTGCTCAGCAGCCGACAGCAGCAGCTATGTGCTCGCAGCTCTCCAGGCCCTATCCCCGCCCAGCCTGCCCCCTAACAGCCTGCCCCCAGGAGGCCTGGCCCAGACACATCAGGGTGCTGCCCCGTGACGAAAGCTCACCCAGAACTGGCAGCCAACCCTCCGTCGGGGACCCTCACCATCACAGCTGCAGAGGTACCACAGGCCGCAGGGGGCTCCTGGCATGGGACACGTGGCAGAGGCCAGAGTAGGGCAGGCCTGCCTCACAGGACAGGCAGCCCTACAGTGTGGGGTGCTCACAGTCCATGGTTCACTCCACCTCGCACCCCACACGGGGGTGGGGGGGACCCGACACCTCTCAGTCTGCCGGACCAGTGTGGGGACCAGTAGGCTATGGGCAGGGCAGGCCCAGCCCCGGGCTCTCCGCCCCCAGCACCCTGGCCCTGTGTTCAGGCTCCGGGCAGGGGAGGCTCCTCCTGGGGGACACCACCCGCTACCCCCGGTAGCCCTCTGTAGGCCTCCACAGCGTACAGACCAACAGTGTCAGACCTCAGCACCTCAGAGACCTGGGGCAGCCCACCCTTCCCCGAGGCCAGGTCCCCTCTCCCAGCAATGGGCTACTCCTGGCAGCTCCGGGGGTGCACAGGCCCCAGCCCCCAGGCCCCAGGGGTCACAGTCCTGATTTCCAGACTGTTAGGCCCTGAAAGCCCAGCCCCCATGCCGCCTACCACCAACCTCTCCACTCTGGGGCCCGACACCTTGAAAGACAGTCATTACCCTGCTGCAAAACATTACTTTTAATTTCCTCTTTATGGTCTAATTAAACAGACATTGTACTTGCATTTGGACAATGTTTTTCTTAATCTGATTCAATTTAGCATTGCACAACACCTACCCAGCACGCCGCACGGGTTTTAGGGAGCCTCCCCTCGAAACAATTTCCCACGCTTCATCTTATTTCTGGGGTCTCCTAAGTGGCTTTAGTAATCCTTCCATTTTCTCCTGCATGGGGGCCCAGAGGGACTTTACCAGGGATGAGCTGTCCCGTCAGCTCTGCCACAGCGGCTCCTCCCAGCCCAGGCCCAGCCAAGCCCACCCGGGCACCGGACTGGAGCTGACCAGATGTCCCAACTGAGGCTGCCATGGCGGGGGGATGGGAGGGGTCTGCTCCCCAATTCAGAGAAGCCCCAGACCGCAAGACTGTGAGACAACAGTCTCCAAGTCCATCAACCTGTCTTTAAACAGGGGGCCCCGGCACCCCCTGGCAGGGCCGCTGGGCCAGAGGCCTAGCCTGGAGGAGCGCCCAAACCCTGGGGGTTGCCCTCCCTGGCCGCCACTGTTGGCATGAGCCAGCGGGCAGCCCAGCATGGGTCCTCACTGGCCACAGCATCTGCCTCGTCCAGTCCCCTCTTCCCTTCACAAACAAAGCATGCAGGCAGTGACCCCAGGCAGCCACCATTTCCGGAGTTGACAACAGGTTCAGGAAGGGGCCTCTGGCTGCTGGGCCAGGTGAGGCCTCAGGGGCTCTGCTGTCGAGGACATTCCGATGTTGTGTGCAGCCTGGTGGGGCCAGGGATTGGGGGCTCAAGTTTCCAGCCTGGAAACCCGCTGGGCTGTGGCTGGCCTCCTCCCCCTCCTCTCGGTCGCCTGGGGCCCCTGAGGCCCCTCCCACGAAGGGCCTGACTCCCAGCCCTAGGCCCTGCCCGCCCACATCCACTGAGTCCCCGGGAAGACCTAGAGATGGAGACCGGGAGCCTGGCCCTCCCCTCGCTGCCAGCCAGGACCCTGAAAACCGTTCCAGCCCCATCGGTATGCAGTTCTGCCGGCCCCTGAGCTGACTCAGGCCTCCCTCCTCTGCCAGGGGGAGGGCTGGGAGGATGGGGGGGCGCAGCCCAACCCACCCAGCACTGACCGGCACCCATCCCCAAGGCCCTGTGCCAGGCACCAGCCAGCTGGGCAGCTCAGGGCACAGACTAGTTTATTGAGACCTCCTCCCCTCAATGGCCTCCCCTGTCCTCTGCCAGACGCCACCAAAGACTGCGGGGCCCCTGGGGGCTAAAGACCAGGACAGCCTCAGCTGGAGGGTGTGGCGGGGAGGCCAGCTTCCTCAGGACACCCGCTGCTCAGAGGAGGTCAGCACACTTTGGGGGCCTGGGGCTCGCCCAGACGCACTCTCAGTCCAGCTCTGTGGGTGCGAGCTTCCGGCCCAGGGTCGTCAGTTTTCTCATCTGAACATGAGCTGCATCAGGTTTTCCCCGCCAGGGTAGCGGGCAGCGTACCCTGCAGGCCATCCTCACCAGTCACCCAGCAGAGAAGAGGCGCCAGGCAGGATGGGCCCTAAGCACCATCTCGAGATCCAACACCCAGACACACCACTGCCAGGTACCGCCAGGCTGCCACTGCCCCATTGTGCTGGCTGGATAAGTTCCCTCAGTGCCAGGGCAACCGCCTCGACACCCACCACACTGGGAGCCACCTTGCTCACTGGCTACCATGAGCACACTCCCTTTACAGACTGAGGCTCGGAGAGGCTAAGATACATGGCTCAGGCCACACAGCTTGGGTAGCAGAGCTGGGGCTCAAAGTGTGGAGAGCACAGAAGGGGATGGGGGCTGAGGAGAGGGGCCCCAGGGACAAGACCAGGAGGGTCTATGTCTGAGCTAAGGGCAGCCGCTGCGCGGGCCAAGCCAAGATGGCTTCCCAACAGTCCCTCGGGGTTTGGACATGCCAAGTTTGTGGGGCTGGTGAGGGTTCCAGGAGGCAGAGCTGGGCTGTGGCCGTGCACTGAAGTTGTGAGGGGGAGGACCTTTAGGGAGGGGCCAACCCTGCGGCCCACGCCCCGGAGCAGGACACGAGGCTGGGCCAGTGCCTGGCACGCTCCACCTGGAAACAGGCAGCTATGCGGGCCAGTATCCATCACACGGGGCCAGAAGTGAACGCAGGCAAGACCGGACATGGTGGGCGTGGAGCGGCCTGGTGCTGGGGCGTGCAGGACCGTAAACCTGTCAGCCCGGGGCGCCCAGCTGAACCCAACACCCGCCCCACAGCCAAAGCCTGGGATGCTGCCTGGGGAGGGGGCCAGACCAGAGGAGGCCAGGGAGCACCAAGAACCCTGCAGACAACCCGCAGGCCAAAGCCTCCACAGCCTTGGGGCGGGGGGCAGCCACAAACATGACACCAGAAGTCAAAGTACCCCTTAACCGGGGAAGCAGCAATGACTCAGCCCAAGGACCCTGTTCACAGATGGGAAGCAGAGGCCCCACAAAGGTGTGACTGTGCCACAGGGGGTGGCGGCCAGGCTCCTGCCCTAGGCAGTGCCATCCAGACCCCAGGCTCCCCTGTCTCCCAGGAGAGTCTCCGCAGCCACTATGGTCACCTGGGGGAGGGGAAAACCCAGAGGTCAAAACTCAGGGGCAGCTGAGGAGGGAGTGGCTCCCAGAGGCCTGGCCACCCAGCCTGGCTGCCACCAGGGACCGGACAGGGCACAGCTGGCCTCAACGAGCACTCCCCTCCACCACACAGGTTCCCTGTTCCCAAGGAGCACATGAGCAGTGGAGGCCTGGCATGCCCAGTGGACACTCAACCCGTTTTTATTCTATTTATTTACTTGTACCCACACCTTCTTGCGCAAAAACCGTGTGCCGGTTTCCAGGAGCACGCAGCGCACATTAAAGGCAAAGCCACACAACTAGAAACAGTCACATCAGAACCAGCAGGAATGATCACAAGAAAAAGGGCCCAAAAGGACCCACGAGATGGGCAGGAGGTGAAGAGCCACGAGCTTCCTGGCCGGCAAAGGAAAATGCACGAAACTTCCCTCGCTGTTTTAGGTAAGACCCAGCTCTTCTGATTCTCCAATAGGAGATCCTTTCGGGACACCCAGCGGAGTCTTGAGAAGGCCCCAGGTCCAGTCCCGTCACCCATTCCAAACCGTCACAAGCCCCCAGCCAGGCTCTGGGCAGCCTCCCTCCTTCCCTGACGCCCCCTCAGCAGAGGGGCAGCAAGGCCGGTCACAGCTCAGGTCCCTGCTCAGCCCCACCTGATGGCAGCCGGACTCCCCGTGTAAGAGACAAAGCTCCCTCCCAGCTGCACCACGCAGCAGCCCGCCGGCCCCATCCCTGCCGGCCCTCGCTCCCTGAAACCTCGGGCCAGCAAGGAGGTAAGACGGGCGCAAGGAACCTGTCGCTCTAGGACTGGACTAGCGGAAGTCCCCAGGGCCAGCAGGTGACACTGACTAGACCACTGTCCATCTATGGGGAGGGAGCCAGCCCAGGGTGGGGAGGGGCGGGCTAGGCCTGACTGGCCTCCTGCCCCCACCAAGCTCAGTCCTGCAGAGCCCACAACTAACTGATCCCTTCCCAGCTGAGTCACCCGGTCCCCTGCCAGCTGGGAGACTGCCTGGCAGCCAGCCCCAGGGAGTGCCCGCCCCTCTCACACCTCCCTGGCTGCCTTTGCAGCCTGCCAACACTTGGCTCAGAGGGGGACACTGCTGACGGCCATGGGCCCCGCCCTGTGGAGACTCAAGGCAGACACCATGGCCCTGGCAGTGGGGTGTTCCCAGAAGCAGGTAGAGCCGAGCCAGACTCCAAACAGCATGGGGGGGTGGGAGCTGGGGACTCTGACCCCAGGCAGCAGGCGGCCGACACCTGCTGGGCTCAGCCGGTCCCACCAGGGCCACAGCCAGTGGGACCACAGACCCAACACCCCAGCACGATCGAGCTGGTGGCTGTGGAGGCAGCACGCTCCCACCACGCAGGGGGCCGGGAAGTGACTGAGAAGGGAAAGCTGGCAGGACCGCCAGCCCCAAGCCAGGCTCCAGAGAGAGGCAGGAGGGTCTCCAGGCCTCCAGCCCTGGGAGCCCGGTCATGTCACCCCGAGCTGTGCACTGGGCAGGACCCACGACTCCCAGCAGCCCAGCTCGGTGGAAAATGTGAAGGAATGCTTGGGCCACATGGCTGGGCAGGGCCACCAGCAGGGATTCTGGACTCACAGGGGGCAGGGAGAGTGAGACCCCCGCCTGGGCGAGCGAGAGATGTGCCAGAGCTAAATGAGAGCGCGTCACTTCTCCCATGGGGGCTCTGATCAATTCAGCGCTGGCACTGACACCTCGAATGTCTGCATTCGACACACACGTCCTGAGTGTCCAGAGTCATCTCCACTGAGTGGCAGCTGGACCAGGTCCCCAGCAGGGTCCCGCCCCCACCGCCACCAGGAGGCAGGGACCACCCTCCGTGGGCTGTCATCTCCGTGGGGATGGCGGAGCGAGCTGGGAGCCAGCCAGGAAGTCCTGGAGTGAACACAGTGGGTGTGGGAGGAAAGCCCTGGTCACTCAGTTGGTCAACAAATGTTGCTGGGTGACCTGGATCCCACACCTGCCCTAGCAGAGCTCCCGACCTGGAGGTGGCACGCTGGACCCAGAGTCCACAGTGGCCCAGGGGTACGCAGAGGACGGAGGAAGGGCAGGGCCCGGGGCTGGCAGGAGTGGCCTCCAGGAGAGCAGTGGGCTGTGATGCGAGGGAGGCTGGGCACGTGGAGGGGCCGCCAGAGTTCTGTGCTGAGAACTCAAAGTGAGGCAAGTTAGCATGGCCTGAGTCGCCCTGCCACGGCCAGCTGCACAGGTGCCAGTACATGGGGCTGCAGTTCTGCCAAAGGAGCATGGGAGGGAGGGAGGACTGGGGATCTGCAAAAAAGGTGACAAACCACCTGGGGATAAAGTGAGAGAACGGGGCCTGGAGGCAGCAGCGGCCCCTGTGCCTAGGGGCTGCACCTTTCGGGGGCCTCCGCCCTGGCCTGGGTGTCCCCTCTACGCCCAGGCCCACTGCCCTGCTTGGTTCAGGAAGGATAGTGCCCCAGGCTGCAACCTGGGTGGGTAGAGCATGTGCCCTCTCCCACCCCCCCCCAGGGGCTTCAGGGCTCAGAAAGGGGACAGGGCACAGCCCTAGCTGCTCCACATGGATAGAGTCCCTGAGTGGGGACCATCGTCAGATGGGGAAACCGAGGCAAGCACCAAGAGAAGACAGCACACGGCAGCAAGGGAGCAGCAGGCCCCAGGCACCAAAGACCCAGCACGGTGTGACCCACAAGCCCCACCCCAGCAAAAGCGACAACGGCTAAGGTATAGGAGCCACCCTGTGTCGGACACTGCTCAGTGCACCTGTGAAATGGGTACAGAAACAGTTCTGGGTACAGAGAAGGAAACTGAGGCCCAAGCTCTCAACAGACCCACTCAAAGTCACACACTGGGGACCAGTCTGCTGGTGGAAAGGTGGGGTCGAGCCCTGGCAGGGACCCCCAGGGTTGGCTGAGGGGTCAACTGTTCCTCTGCAGCTCCCTCTATACCTGAGACCAGGCAGGGACCCTCCAAGCCAGAGCCTCTAATGTCTGGCCTGGGCAGCTGGCAGAAGGCCCAGCTCCACTGCGCGCCCCCCACCCCCCAGCCCAAGCAGTGGGAGCCCGGCAAGCCCAGGTCTGGGTCTTTCTAGATGCCAGCGTGACACTAAGTGAGAAAACGCAGGCAACATTCTCTGTAAACTGTGAAGTACCATCCTCAGGCAACTCATCTCACGATGGAAAATAAGAAAAGACCCCCAGGGAAAACTCCCTGAACGCCAGCTCTTCTTGCCAGGGCCTTGTCCTCCTCAGCGCGGGGCCAAGACTCCAAGGAGGCCTCACACGGTCCCCCCACCCCTGGCAGCCCCACAGAGCTCTCCTTCCCAAACCAAAAGCAGAAGCAGCTGTGTGACCACGTCCAGGACACCGCCTCCTGGGCCTGCCCTGAAGGAAACTCCACGGCGGTCCGGGCAGAGCTGCCGGCTGCGCACCAGCCAGGATGCTGGGAAGAGCCTGGGTCACCAGGGACAGTGACACCCACCAAGGTCCTGAGGATGTAGGCCCAACCCCCCATGTCCTGTGGCCAGGGTGGCTCACCCAAGAGCCTGAAGCCCCCCTGGGCCCCGCTTCCATCATCGCTGGGCACAGAGTGGAGAATGGACTCGCCGCCCTCGGGCACAGTGGCCTCCAGGCTGGTCAGCACTCCCACACCAGCCCCTGGAGGCTGCCCCCATCTGACAAAGGAGGAAACACCGCTGGGGAGGGGGCCGCAGAGCAGGAACAAAGCCGGGGACCCTGGGTCTGTGGGGTGACCTAACCACTGGGTGCGGGGCGGGGGGGGGTGTGTGAGCCCCCACTGGGCACTGAGATGTGCCTGTTGTCAAATGCCAAACTCAGGGGAAGCTGAGGAGCGGGGAGGTGAGTGCTCTGGCTGGTGAGGAGGGAGCTTCCCTAATGAGCCATCTACAGGAAGAGACCGCTGAGCCCCCCCACCCGCCGAGAGTGACCCCAATCCACCAGCCAATGGTGTGCCCTGAAGCTCTCTCTGGCAGGGTCCCCTGCCCACCTGTGGCCAGCTGGCCATACACCAATAGCTACCAGGCAAAATCCAGCTCAGTCACTGAAGCCCCTCCTTTTCCTGGCCTCAGTTTCCCCTAATGGGGTAGCAAGATGGCCCTGTAGCTATGATAGGCCCTTAGACGTCTGACCCAAACCATACCCTTGAGGCTCTGAAGGTCCTCTGGTGTCTTTTTCACGAGATTCAGGCCATCTGGAGCACAGAGCTTGGCAAGGCTGCACCCTGCTCGGAGCAGCAGATGGGGGTGTCCAGCCCCACCCCAGAACAGGCCACAAGTCCCCTCCCTTTGCCACAGAGAGTGCTCGGACAAACCAGACTCAAGCCACCCCTGCCTGCCCTACAGGAAGCACATGGGGCCCCAGGAGCCCAGCATCTGGACCTCACCTCCATCGCCCCCACCTCCACCGCCCCCACCTCCAGACCAGACCACATGACCTTGGAGAACTATATTTAGATTCAATGGGGATTATGCGGACTTCCCAGGAAAGCTTTCAAAAAGACTGAAGGTCAGTCGGGAAGGGTTTCCTCTGGAGACCCCACCTCCCCAGGCTTTGCAAACTTCCAGGGCACATTGTTCCTTGAACAATGGCCCTGCTCCTTCCAAGACAGGAGCAAGCCCATTGGCGGAGAATTCGGGGAGCCCCCTCCCCTGGCAAACACCTTGGCAGCTGGGACTGGAGCCTAGGGAACCCAGGGGCCCAGCGACTCAATTCCCAGATAGGTGGCCACTGACTAAGGTGGCAGAGCCCCAGGCTGTGTCCCACACACAATTCTTATCCATGATGCTAGGAGGGGGCAGGCAGCCACACCCTCACAGCAGCAGACCCACCCTCTGGTCCTCCAAGCCTTCCTGCCCCAGGTGTGCAATTTCCAGACACTTGGCTGGGGGCCCAGGTGCCCCAAGGGTAACAACGCAACAAATAACCTCTTGCTGCTGGCAGAGCAGGACCTGTCCCACCCTGGGTGTAGTCCTTGCCACATATTGCCCTCTCCCCTCCCCCCCAAACACAGACTGTGGTTCCAACTGTGGGGCACCTGCAGCTCTGGGGAGCAACGCCTGCCCACACCCCTCCAATCCCACCGCAGGACCTTATTAGGATGAAATGTTCCAAATCATACATTCTGTTACAAACAGAGAAACTGAAACCCAGACAGAAGGGACTGGCCAAAACCACTCCAGGACCCAAGGTCTCTCAAGTTCCAGAATGGGCCCTGCCCGGAGGCGCAGGCCTAAGAAAGGGTCACTTACCCGGAGGGGTGTCCCGGGCCCGCTGACCAGCTTCCACGCCTGTCGCTTGAGCTCGGCGAGCTTCGTGTGGCAGTGGCGGCACCAGCTGCCTCCGCCGGCCAAGTGGCCCTGCTCTGCGCCGGCCCCGGCGCCCTCGGGTGCAGGGCGGCTGCCACATGGGTCCTGCTCGGGCCCAGCGGGCAACCTCTTGCGGGGGGACACCTCCAGCAGCTGCAGCGGCTCGCGGGCCGGGCCGCCCTCAGCCACCTGCGGGAAATGGGTGCGGAAGGGGACAGTGAGCCCGAGACCCAGCACCACCCCGGGAGCCAGCACCGGTGACTCCAACCTCAGCGCGCCCTGGCCCTAGAGTGACACACTCGACAAAGTTAGGAGCGCTCGGCAAAGTCAGGAGCGCTGGGCGCCAACGTGCCGTCCACCCTCTCCTTCCCTCCCGCGAGGTCCGGATAGGGTGCCTCCCAGTGGGAGGCCCTGCGTCCCCCGCGCTTCGCTCCGGGCCCGGCCCCTAGGGGGCGCCACGCACCACGCAACCATCCTCGGCGTCTAGGGCTCGGTTCGGCGGCGCCCGCTGCCCCCCGCTGCCCGCCCCCTCCCGGGGCCCGGCCGCGCGTACCGCGGGTTGCGCCGTGCACAGGGGGGCGCCGCGGTCGCCCATGGCCAGAACGCAGGGAGGGTCGGACGGGCGCTTCGGGGCCGCGCGGGCTGTCCGGCGGCGCCGTGACTACGTGATCCGGCCCGGGGGTGCCCCCATAGCCTGCTCGGGCCCGGCGGGCAGCCGCTGGTCGCTCTAAAGTTGGCGGCGCTGGCGGGCGAGGGCTAGAGTGCGCGTGGTAGCGGCGGCGAGCGCGTTCGGGAGGACGGTCCCGCCCCGCCCAAGCCCTCTGAACTCGGCAGGGCGTGGGGGAAGGGATCCTGTACCGCTGCGCGGCCCCTCCCACTCCAAGGACCCCAACTTGTTAGGCAAGTCCCAGCAGGAGGAAGAGGCGGTGGGGGCCGAGGTGAGAGAGCGCGGTACACGCGCGCGCATGCGCCTTCCTGCTTGTCTGCCCGAATACTGAGGTCTGCGAGCCTCCTGCGAGGCACCAACCCACTCCTCACTTCACAGGTCAGAAAACTGAGGCCGCAGGGGGGAAGATCTTGTCCAACGTCACACAACGAGGTGGGACAAGGAAGGGGCTGAACCCCGGCTCCCAGACTCCCAGACTCCCAGTCGCTTTTTCCTGCAAATCCAGTGCGCTCCGCGTGTCGCCGGCGACGCTTTGGGTCTAACTGTCGCGCGTGGATGAGTGACACCGCGGTCTGCGCTTCGGAGCGTGCAGTACCCGTGGCAGCGTCTCTGTGTATAGGCGTGTCTGCGAGAGGCATGCGTGTCTTTGCGGGCGCGCGTGTGCATGAAGGTGGGTGTGCGCGCCGTGCGCCGGGGAAGCAGGAGGAGGTGGCGCGGCTGGCCCTAGGGGTATGTGCGGGACCTGTTGTCAGCCGGCCTGGCAGATGGGAACTTAGCTCCGGAATTAATTGCCTGTTTGTCTCCGGCTGGGAGGTCGCCCCCCCTCTCCAGCGACCAGTTGCTCCCGCTCCAGCCCAGCCCTAAGAGTCGCCGCTATCCCAGGCGGCAGGCGGCTCCGGGTCCCGGCTCTCGGTCAGCCCGAAACCCCGGGTCAGAGTCGGGCTGCGCGGTCGCCCGGCTTCCCGTGACGTGAGCGCCCCCTGCTGGTCACCGCGCACCCGGCCGCCGCAAGCCTGGAAAGAGACCCTTCCCCCCGCCCCCCGCCACGAGTCCCGGGCGAAGAGGTGCGCCCCGCGGACTACAAGAAGCCGAAGCAGAGCCGGGCCGGCTGGTTCGCTGTGGTCCAGGCAGAGAGCCCGGCCCCGCGGCTCACGGCGCACACAGTGAGAACCTCACACAGATTCGAGCCACTCCCTACTTCTCCTGGGCCCCTCGAAGCTACCTTGATTACGTTTTGCCCACCACCCTATTACTTGCAAAGTCCTCCCAGCTCACGTACTCCTCCCAAATTAGGGGTGGATCATCCCCTCCTGGCTTTCCGAGTCGTTTATGACCTGCGGTGTGGCGGGGGTGGGGGTAAAAAAGTGGGCAGGGGCCCCCCCACTCTCACTCCGGTCCCACAGCCTCCAGTCCCTTTCCACCCGACCCGGGGGCTGGAAGCTCTTCCCATCTCCTATCTCATCGCAGCCTCCCGAAGGAAAATGGGCATCAGCCCCCATCCGGATGCAGGTACCCCGGGACACCACCACCACCGCGCCTCGTGCATTGCCTGCAGGCAGCTCCGCCTCCGCCCCTCAACTGCTC
>NW_017731393.1:1119653-1129183 GCF_001890085.2 Hipposideros armiger
CACACACACACACACACACACACACACACACACACACACATGCGCCCCCCAGAAACACACCGACGCAGAGCCTCAGTCCTATACCCGCGGCCGGCCACACCCGCAACTTCGGTCGCCCGCACAACGGCGGCGCCTCGGGAAGCGCACGCTCACACTCTACACCGGGATTCCCGGAGGGGGCCAAGACACAGCCCCGCAGATCCTGGAAGTACGCGCGGTACCTGGAGTCACCTCAGGGACTCCGGCTCAGCTACGAGACCCCGACCCCCTGCCTCGCCCACCCCAGCTAGGCGTGCGGTGGCACCCAGGGTCCCAGCGCTACGCTCTCCGCCCTGGCTGACTGCCTCCGGCTCACGACGCAGCCTTAAGGGGAGAGTGATGGGGCCGCACTAATGGGGAAAGTGCGCCAGCGAGTCTCCCGCACGGGCTGCGGGATATACTGCCTCCTTCCCAGCGCCGCACCCTGAGCGGCGGGAGCCGCGCCACAAAGTCGCGGGACAGCGTCTGTGCCCCCGCCCGGCCCTCACCTTGGCTCGCCGCCGCAGAAGGTGGCTGGTGAAGCCCAGAATGATCTCGGAGTCCAGGCAGAGGGCCCCCATCTCCAGCAGGCTGGGTGCCTTGCGGGACGCGCCGCGGGGCGGCTCGGGCGGTCCAGGCAGCGCCATGGAGGAGCGGAGCGCGGGGAGCGGCTCCAAGCTCCTCCGGCCACCGCCGCGCCTCCCCGCCCGCGCGCTCACTGGCCGCGAGGCCCTCAATCCTCTGCTGCCCGCGCACGCGGCCCCTGCGCTCGCTCCGCGCTGCGCGCCCCCGCGCTCTGGCCCCGCCCGCCCGCGTCGACAGCGCCCCCTCTGCCTGGGCGGCGAGCCAGACACCCCGACACGCAACCGAGAGACGGAGGGGCGGGAGGGGGCGAGGGCCCCTCTTGCTGCGATTCCGCAGCCCCTGCCTCGCGGGCCCCTGCCCGGTACCCTGGCTCAGGAGCGAGGTAGGGGGCGGCGCCGCTGAGCTGAGCTGAGCTCCGCGAAACCTCTGCTGACGGGACATACCACAGCCCCTCCAATCCATCCCGGGGACTCCACGCCTTGGGGTTCCGGTCCCTGGAGACGCGTACGGAGCACAATGACCTTGAGCTCCCCATTCTGCCCATGCTCCGGGGCGCCCCTGTGTGCAGTGGTTCCTCGGAAGACCCCTATACCACGTCTCGGCCTTGGCCTATGGACCCCCAAGACCCGCCCCACCAGGACCCTAAGCATCGGCAGCGGGACTCGCAGTCTCTGCGCCTCCACTCCAGGACCCCGAGTCCACCGCCACCAGCAGCCTTCTCTGCCCCTGACTCTAACCCCTCAGGCCACTCCAGTAACTCCCCGCGGGCTGGAGGATTCGGGCTAGTCTCTAGGCGCAGCCAAATCACCGTCGGAATCTGGGGAAGGGATCGCTCTGCTCTGATACAAACTCAGACCGGGATCCCACACTCCTACTCTGCACCGCCCCCAGTCTCGCAGGCTGGCGGACGCCCCCTGCGGGCGCAGGCCAAACAAATCGGCCGGCTGCCTGGGGAGAGTGACGCAGAGAGAAAGGTTCGCCTACATAACCTAGGCCCGCGGGGAAGGGTTTGGGAGTTAAGGGGGTGCCAGAAAACACTGCCTAGGGAAGATGTGCCTTGAACAGGACCTGGAAGGTACACAGCAAGGTGAAGAGAAGATTGAAGACGCGAGGCCTGGAGGTCAGAGCGCTGGGCCCTGTTAGAGGCGCTGTAAGCAGGTGGCAGGTCATGACAGCTTGGCTGAGGTGCTACGACGGGGCCAGCCCGACGCCCCCTCTGCCCCTAGGAAGGAACATAGAATCCCACACCCCGCACCCCGCGACTCCCCCGCGGGCCTGGAGGCCCCGCTGCTCACCGGGTTCCTCCCCCTTACTCCCCCAAGCGGCAACTGGAGGAATTGCCTCCACAAAGCTTCACTCAAGGGGCTCATCATAAACTTATCTGCGGGCCACAGAGCCCCCACCCGGGTCTTGGGCCAGGAGAGAGACCCCGGGAGGAGATGCCCCGCTCCTTGCCCCCATGGTCCCTTGCCCTCTTGGCCTGGGGCAGAGATCAGGGCAAGCTATGGTGGGGGGCCGCAGTTCCCTCCACCTCCCCTCCTCCCTGCCCCGTTCCAGCCCCCTCCTCTGGGCTCCTGTGGTCTGGATTTGGGAGGAGCTAGGCTTCAGGACAACACGTTTGCGACCTCCCACCTTCTCCCCTCCTCCACAGGCAGGCACCCATAAAGCAGGGTTCTGAGGCCCTCCTCTTCCAGACCCTGAGCCCGGCGTGGGGGGGGGGCTTTCTCTAGTGGACCAGGCTCATCTGGGAGGAGGCTGCCCGCCATCTCAGTGGATTGATTAAAGTCATCATGGGGATTTTTTTTAACATTTAATTTACCAGGCACGCAGCGGCGGTCAGAGTTGTCCCCTGGGAAATCTAGGCCAAGGGAGCACAGCAGAAAACCCCGTGCATTGAGCGCAGCTCTGTCTGGATTAATTGCTGGACTCAGCTTCCAATCAGACCCACGTGGCAATATTTCAGTTAAGGCAGGGGGACACTGTGCTTCAGTGGTCAGATTCCTGCACCAGGCACAGGGAGACCTAAGCTCTCATTCCACCATCTCCCCCCACCTGCTGGGGACATTGGGAAACCCACACACACACACACACACACACACATACACATACACTCCACATGCAGGCCAGTCCCTCCTGGACCCAAATCCCATGAGTGGCCTCCAGCCCACCCCCAGCCAGGCTTTACAAGAAGGGGCCTGTCCTTTCAGCCAGCAATTTAAGAGCTGGGAAGGCACCACACACGTACACTCCAGGAAATGAGTGCCTGGCAGCAGTCACTGCCAGTTAGGGAAACTGGACCAGTAGGGAAGTGGACAACACTTCCTAACACTTCATCCTCGGTGCAGTGGACGCAGGTCAAAAACCTGGAGCTCTTGGAACGATGCCCCAGACACAATGCACGGCAGGGTCAGACTTGTGTCTGGAGGACGTTTATGCCCAGAAAGGCCCAGACCTTTCCTGGCACACAAGAGACGGGTAAGAGTTGCTGCCTCTGGGGAGAGGAGAGGGTGGGGTCAGAGAGATGCTTTATTTCCACTTTATAGCCTCCTCTGTGGTTTTAACTTGCAGCGTTTTTAATCCTAACTTGTAGTAGTTAATAAGGAGCTATGGGAGGGTTGGAATGCCTAAGCTGCAAGCGATAAATGCTCTGAGGTCCACATACGAGGACCACTCTCGGCATGGAACAGAGACCCTCCATCACTTCTATGAGTGAGGGGAACCTTCCCCCCTCATCTCGGGGGGCCTCAGGACCCTCTCACACTCCCCCCAGCCCTGGTCAGCTCACAGGCTCCAATTTCACAGCACCCTGGGAGGCTAGGCTCATGTCTGCAGTGGGGGAAGGGTGCCTAGGAGAGCAGCCTGCGATGACAGCCCAGCCAAGTCCAGGAGGGAAACCCAGCTTGATTCGGGACAGGGGCTCCTGATTAGGAGCCCCTCTTTCCCAGCTCTGAGGGCAGGCTTCAGATGGGAAGGGGCTGCCGTCACTGCCCAATCCTCCTTCAGGGGCATCTGTGAGCTGGGGAGAGTCCCATCCATTGGGCTAGCAAACAGTGGCGTTTGCGATGGACCAGACTTAGTTTTACACACTCGACATAATTCACTCATTTAATTCTCACAGTCATGTCAGGAGGGGTATGAGCATGACCCCCATTTATAGATGAGGAAACTGAGGCACAGAGTGAAGTAACTTGCCAGAAATCATCGTGGGGAGCCTGCATTCAGTCTGTGCTAGTAACCCCTATGTTCTGCTGCCTCCTCACCTCCTCCAGCCCCAGGGCCTGGCCGCAGGAGTGCAGCTGTGGAGGCGCAGGACAGGGCCCTGACCTGGGAGCTCCAGGCCTGGGGCAGAAGCAGGTGCTGAGGATGGTCGGCCTCGCATCAGGGTAAGGATTTGTGAGGCAGAGAAAGTGAGAACCAGCAGGGTGGGCCTGGACCCCTGTAGGACGGCCACTCGGCCGGCCCCACCGCCCCTGCCACTCTGGCCGGCACCCCACATCAGGGGGAGCCCCAGGCCCGCAGCGCCCAGACCGCCGCAGGCGCCGTGGTTTCAGCACCTCGGCCAGCACCAGCACAGGTGCTGCGCTGAGCACGGGCCCGCCCCTTGGCCCTTTGCTCCTCCGGCTGGGTGGAATGGGCTCCCGAGAAGAGGGGTGAATGACAGCGTCCACCCCCTGGCGGTCCATCATTCATTTCCTCCTTTATTCACTCAATTCGATCACCCTGAAGTCGGTCTTCACTCCTGCTTTCTTTCACCGCCCGGGCGCCCTATCCATCAGGAATTCCTGGCCCCAGTACTCTCTGGGTGTGTCCAGAGTCAGACCTCTTTTCACAGCGTGCACTACCCACGCCACACCCCGGCCACCATCTATTTATTGCAGTAGCCTATAACTGGGAGCCCTGCATCCGCTGAAACCCCGTTGGTTCTGGTCCCAACACAGCAGCAGGAGAGACTTTAAGAAGGTGGTGAGATCACTCCACCTCTCTGCTCAAAATCTCTGCTTCCCAGCTCATGTCGGGTGAGCCCCAGCGCCCCGCAAGGCCTCACTGACCTGGCTGTGCTCCAGCCCTGCGGGTTTTTTGCTGTTCCTAAATGTGCTGGGCACGCCCCCGTGGGTGACTGCTCCTGCTGTTCCCTCTGCAGGGGTGCTGTTCCCCAGACACCCACGCTGCTCTCTCCCCCACTTTTTCTTCAGAAGGTCCCGCTTTCTCAGCAAAGCCTTCCCTAAAACTTCGTCCCCTGCCAGCATTTCCCAGCCCCCCACCGCTTTGCTTTTCCTCCCTAGCACCTATCATGAACCTACTATAATGTTCATTATTTCTCTTGTTTATTGTCCATCGCCCCATTCGAATATCAGCTGTTTCCCAGTCCTTGACATAGAGTAGATACCCACCGATATTTGTTAAAGAAACAAGGACACGAGTGAACCCCAGGCACGCTCTTCGTCGCCAGTTCCTGGGTGGATTCCCATTGCAGGGGTGCTCCTGTCCTCCATCCCTGCCTGGACCAGCCCTCCGAGCCCCCAGCCTGGATCTCTGCTCTGACCACACTGACCACCCTCCTCCCCCTCAGCTCCTCCCTGTTATCCACCCAGGGCGAGGCTGCCATGCCAGACCCTGACCCTGGGGTGACTTGATCAGACCCACCCAGCCCAGCCCCAAGTCAGTCGGGTTGATCAGCCTGAGGACACTTCCTGGCCCAGATGGAAGCATTTCTGCCCTATCTGTGTCTCCCCACTCCTGAGAGGAAATGTATGTGGCACTGAGTGGCCCCCAACCAGTGCCCTCAATGTGACAGCGGAGTACTCTGGCCCTCCAGCCCAGCCTGCCAGGGCTCCCAGACCCTGGAAGAAATTCTGAGCTTAAAGTGACAGTCCCTCAGCCAGCCTGCAAGACCTCCATCCCGGATCTCCTGCCCTCTGGACCCATCGCTCCTCACCCCTTCCTACTCAAGGGTCCAGCTCCCTAAACCTCTCTCCATGCCCCCGACACCCAAGCCCTTACAGGTCTCCTGTGTCTTTGCCTGGGCTTCTCCATCACAGATGGCCAACTCCAACTTCAGGTCAAAGTCAGATGCCACCTCTTCCAGGAAGACTTCCAGCTCCAGGCAGAGCTAGTCCTCCAGTCTTGGTACTCCCGCCACATTCATTTCTGGGTGCCCAGAGCTCAGCTTGGGCCAAGCACTCCTCGGTGTCGATTTAAGGAAGACGGACAGGCAGGCAGGATGGTGAGCCAGTAGCATGAGTAGACCCCCTCCTCCTTGACTCCCTGGGTGGACGGGGTCAGATAGGATGAGCCAGGACTCTAAGGAGCCAATCTGTGCTTATACAGTCACATCTGGAATGGGGACACTTCCACATAGGGCCAGCAGATGGTGCACCTTGGCCACTGTCTCTAGTCAAGGAAAAGGAAGCGATCACCCGGTTCAGTTGCCCTCAAGCAGATAGGAGACCGAGTCCCTGAGTGGCAGGGCTCACCTTAGACCCCCAAGAGTGAGATGGGTGCCAAAAGGCCCTGCCAGCCCTGTGGCTCACCAGTGTCCCCTCTATGTGCCTCCCTGTGTTCCCCCTACCCCGCCCCACAACCCTAACTTCTTTCTCCCTTCCTCCTCCTGTTCCCTCTCCCTCTACCCCTCGAAGGACTGGGCTCAGTCTCTAGCTTGAGGACAGGCAGCCAGCGACCAGGGCAGAGGGACACATGGGGCAGGAGTCATACTGAATTCCCCAGGCACCTTGCCTGAAGGTACAATCTGGGAAACTCCTCAGGGTAGCTGCATCGCAGCCCTCCCATTGTGCCCAAAATGGCCTTGCTGCTTTCTGAGGATCCTTCTGGGTGAATCGCCCATACAAAACACCCCCCACACCTCTCCAGAGCAGGGACAGACTTTGGCTCAGATTTGGGTCTGTGGGGACCAGAGCTGGACATGAAGGTGGCCTTGTGAATATCAGCTGTGCGTGTGCACGTGTGTATGTAAATATAACTCACACAAGAGTGTACAACATTGATGTGCCACATAAGGAACGATAACATGGGAGCTGGTCTGCTGAATGAGTGAAGATGGGGTCATTGATGGGGTCCAGGCAGCTCCACCGACCATGTCGAGAGCAGCTGCACACTTCTGGAAGCACCAGCCTCACAGGCTATGGCATCTCCACACTCACCTTGGGCATGGATGGCGTGGAGGGGGACCTCAGAAAAAGAAGAGAAGATACCAAGTTCCATGAACTCAAGTACTGGTGCAATTCAGAGAACAACAAGAAAAGCACTTGGAAAATAAAAATATGATACAGAAATAAAATTCAAAAGAAGGATTGAAAGATGAAGTCAAGGAAATCTCCCAGAAAGTAAAAGAAAAAGAAAGAGAAATATAAGAGAGGAGAAGGAAAAAATTACAGGATTAGAGTAGGAAGTTTAGTGTTTGAATAATGGGAATTCCATAATAATGGGGGGAGGGAGAAAGAACAAAAAATCTGGGTGAGAAAATCATGCAAAATAAAAAAAACTTCCAGAACTAACGACTAGGAATCTTCGATGCCTAGCACAATAAAAGCAAAAAAGACCAACATCTTGGTGAAATTTCCAAACAACACCAGGAACAAATAGAAGAGACTACAAGCTTGGGGGAGGGGGAGGGGTTGACATGTCAAACAAGGAGCAGATTGTCACTCAACTTCTAGCAGCAACAATGGAAGCTAGAAGCCAATGGAGCAGTTTCCAGTATGGTTCCCTAGCTAGATTTCTATACCCAGCCACACCGTCAGCTGAACATAAAAGTAAAACAAAGACAAAAACTTGGCCTTTGATTCTTCCCTTTCTCAAAGCTGTTGGGAGATGGGCTCTCCCAAAACAAGGAAATCAACCAAGAAAAAAGAGGACGTGAGATCAAGGAAATGGGACCCAATTCAGAAAAGAAAGAAAGGGCTTTTCCAGGGTTGCGGTGAATGGAGGGTTATGGGTGTCAGTTGAGTCCTAAAGGGTCCAGATGGGAGAAGACACTTGGAGCACTCCACGGGGAGGCCTTAAGGAAAAAGGGAGGCAGGCAGTCAGGATGGGAGAAGGGGATGGAGGAAGGGAGGGAGTGAGGGAGGAAGAAATAGATTATGTATTTGAACACATTTAGAAGAGATTTAAACTTCCATCATGAGCATGGAGTCACAATTTTGTAAAAAAATAAAACTACGCAAATAAAAAACGAGGCAATTCTTTTTTGAAAAATTAAAAGCTGTGCCAGACTGGAACTGCGGTCGTAGTACGCTAACTTGGAGTGGGTAGGAGTCTCCTGTTTTTCTTACCAAGCTGTGTAGTAATTATTATTTGACTTTTAAATTATATTCGTGATTAAATTTAGTTTTTTAAGGAAATTGTTGGTTTCATTTAGGAATGTAAATGAAAGTAAAAATATTCTTCTGAATAACTCCTAGAGAAAATCCCAATGGAAATTACAAAGCAGCTTGAGTGAGTACTCTATGTCACCATCCACGATCAGAAGCCCAAGTGACCCCACAGGGAAATTCTATCCTCATATGTATGTGTCATGAAACAAGGAGAATAAAAACTAAATAAGCCAGAGTCTTCAAAATGTACAGCCAAGTGTTGCTTTGCCTGTGAGGTGTCACCTTGGCTGTGGGGTGTCACCTTGGCCTGTCGTGTTAGGGTGTCTTCCTAAGACACTATTCAGGCATGAATGACATTTGGTGAGATTTGGCCTGGAGCTAAGAGAAAGCTGGGGAGTCTTGGAGGAGTGCAAAGTTACCTGGAAAGTCCCCCCAGAAGGGACCGAGCTGGCTCTGACACACGTCACCAAGTCGCCGCTGCCGAAGGCAGCCACCTCCATGGGGCACTTGTGCTGACCCTAGGCCTTCGGGAAAGGTGTGTGTCTATGAGAAGTGCTACACCTGGATTGGGGCTGGCTATGATGGAGGCCACATGCCCATCGCTGAGCCAGCTGGTACATCGGCGCCCCCAGGAGAATCCAGCGTGGGGGCAGCATGAGGGGTTCAGCAGAGGTCCAGGTCCAAATGAGGGCAGGCCTGGCAGCACCACGGAAGACCTGCAACAACCCCACAGGCCTTGGGGACAGCCAGGAACGTCTCTGGGAAAGAATGTGGTGCAAGAACAGTCACATTCCACAGGGGGCGGTTCGAGCTAGTGTTCTCGGGGGGAACGAAGAGAGAGGGGAGACTTGCACTTTGGGACAAGACAGAGTGACAGGCACCAGGTTCACACGCCCACCGGAAATAACTTAAAAATTGGACAAAATACATGAGACGACAGTTCACAGCCACTGGATATCGGGCAGGAGAGGAGAGTGAGTGTTGCACGTGCCCCGGCCCACTGCCCACGAAGAGCTGAAGGCCTTGGCACAGGGAGGGGGCACCAGGACAGGCTCTCAGGCGTCCCCGGGCAGAGGACACACCAGGAGTCCAGGGAAGCCAAGGGGGCTCGAGTCTGCAGGGCAGAGTGTTGGAGAGAACACAGCTACTCAGCCCCAGGGTCTGGAGCTCCCCAAAGGGGTCTGTCCCCCTAGTCTTTAGGAGTGTACGTCAAGAACACATGAAGGAAAACCTCCAAGGCCGGAGAAGGGGCCACGCAGAAGGAAAGGACGGAGAGCTGCTTGCATTCCCAGCCACACTGGGGACCTGCACCCCCCGGCAGCACCATTCACAGCAGCCGAAAGGTGGCAGCAGCCCAAGTGTCCATCGACAGGTGAATGGATAAAGCAAACTGTGGTCCATCCATGCCATGGAATACTGTCCAGCCTTTAAAAAGAATGAAAGTCTGGCACCTGCTGCAACACGGATGGACCTTGAGAACATATGCTGAGTGAAATAATCCAGTCACAACAGGACAAAGACGATGTGATTCCACTCACATGAGGTCCCTACAGGAGCCAAATCCATAGAGACAGAAGTAGATGGTGGTGCCAGGGG
>NW_017731393.1:1129698-1134556 GCF_001890085.2 Hipposideros armiger
GCATCTTAGCTGTGGAGGGCAGTGTCACTGGCCCTCATATGTGGGATCCGAACCGGGGCTCTCTGGCATCCCAAGCCAGCTCTTAACCATCTCGCCACTCGGCCGGCCCCAAATTTTTTTTTTAAACATGCTGGGAATGGGGTGTGCTCCCACCAACCAGAAGGAATAAGCCTCATCATTCACAAGGCATGATGTAGAGTCCTCACAAAAGTCGCCTCGCTGTTGGGAAAGTAGAATAAAGAGGAATAAAATTTGAGCTCATCCTGCCTAAGAGGAAAGCTAAAAGCCATCCTAGGAAGGGTCAAACTCTCTACAAGAAGCTGGGCCATGTCCCAGAGCAAGGCTCACATATATTTACAGGTTACAAAATTATCCAGCAAATGTTAAAGTCACCGTGTTTGGCAACCAATCAAAAATGACCAGACCTGCAAAGAAACGGAAAACTACAGAATGAGGAGAAAAATCAACCAACAGAGACAGACCCAGAAATGACACAGATGATAAAATTAGTAGACAGGACAATTAAAACTATTTTCGTAGCTATATTTCAGTATGTTCAAGGAGATCTAGGAATGCTTCAATACATTCAGTAGAAATATAGAAACTACAAAACAGACCCCATCAAACTTCCATACATGGAAAATATAATATCCAGGGGGAAAATGACACTGATGGAAGTAATAGCAAATTAGACACTGCAGAAGAAACAATCACTTAGATAGAATTCTTAGAAACCACCCAAAATGAAACACGGAGAAAACAAAAGACTATAAACAATGACTGGAGCTTTGGTGAGCTTTGGGTCACCCATGGGTGGCCGACCACACACCACCTGAAGAAACTGGGAATGAAAAGCAAATAAAACCCAAAGCAAGAGAAGAAGGCAAACGACAGAGATCAGAGTGGAAATCAATTCAATAGAAAACAGAAACATTATAGAGAAAATCAACCAAACTAAAAGCGGATTCTTTGAGGAGATCAATAAAAATGGTAAGCCTCTAGCCAGGCTGAGAAAACACAATCCATCAATATTAAGAATCTGCCTCAGATTCTACAGATATTAAAACAATAATAATAGAGGGCCATGCACAACTTCATACCAACAAATCTGACAACTTAGATTAAACAAATAGATTCCTTAAAAGATACAAACTACTAAAACTCACCTGAGAAGAAATAGATACCCTGAGTCGTCCTATATCTATTAAAGATGCTGAATCGGCAGTTGAAAACCTTCCACCAAAGAAAACTACAGAGGCAGGGCATTGGGGAGGGGAGGGAGGAATCGTGTTAACCCGCTGGTGGGGGTCTGCCCGTTTACTAGACTGTGTGATGGCTTCACGGATGTATGCACAGGTCAAAGTCATCACCTGCACACTTTAAACATGTACGCCTTCCTATATGTCACTTACCCTGCTATCAGCTGACAAAAACAAAGAGAAGGGTCATCCCCAAAGCTTGGAGGGCTCGAGGAAAGCTCGCTAGGACATGAGCCCTCCTAACCATGCCTTCCCCACCTAGTTCCCCCTGCGGCCTCTCAGAACCACAGCAGATGCTCAGAGAGCCGCTTCCAGCTGGCCCCAGAGCCCTCGCAGAGTGGACAAGTGTTTCCCCATGAGGCTCACCTCGTCACTGGGTGTGTGCAAAAAGTAAAGAACCCTCATTTGTCCTTTCTTTTCTCGTGGAGATTCTCATGCAGAGGCACGTGGCATCACACTGGCGGTCCCTGGCATAAGCCTTCACGGGTTGCCCGTGCAGAGGAGCTGCGGTCTCCCCTGCTGAGGGACAGAGTGGCTGGCAGGCCATTTCTGTTCTGGGCTCCTGCTCCCCTGGGTTTAGAGACCCAGGACGTCTCCAAAAGCCACAGGCTGGGTGCGTGTCTTCCCTTTTCCCAGCCTTTTTTTCTGGCTGAGGTCTACTACAGAAGATAGTAGTTCTCACCTCGGGCCTCTGTCAGTGTCACCCTGGAAATTGGTAGAGACGCACATCCTGGGGCCATCCTGTTCTCCTGAGCCTGGCCTCCATGCTCTGCACCAGCTCTCCTGGTGACTCAGCCAAAGCTTGAGAACCATTGGCTCAGAATACTGGTTTAGCTACTTTAATAGGGACCAAAATAACAATGGCTTTAAAAAGACAGACGGTTTATTTCTCTCGTGGAAAAGATAAGCTGGTAGGTGGTACAAGGAGCTAGAGCAGCGTGTCCCCCACACTGGTCCAGGGTCGGGAAACTGTCCCCGTTTCCCCAGGACAGACAGGGTTCCCAGGACAGACTTTCAGGGCTACAGCTGGGAAGTCCCAGGCAAACTGTGATGAGTTTGTGGCCCCATCTGGGGTGGCCCTCCATCTGCATAGAGCAGGCTCAGCTCCTCTATGGCCCGGTTCAGCCCAGAAGGGGGAAGAAGGGACAGGCCCGAAGTTGCAGCTGCCTCCTCTGTTCACCTCGCCCTGGTCAGAGCTCCACGCTAGCAGCCCAGGGGGTCATGTGCCCAGCTACACCTGGGGCTCCCATTACTAAAGAGAAGGATACTGGGGACCCTTCCATCCCCTGCAGGAGTAAGCGGGCAGAGAGCAGAGAGGCTGGGAGTGGAAGGGGGAAGGATGTCAGGAGGGACAGGGCTTGTCTTTGCAGAAGTAGGACGCACCTCCCAGAGGCCCCAGGGACCAAGGGGGCCTGTTGCAAGACCCCACCCCATTGCCACCCTGGGCCTCCCCCCCACCGGCCCTCCCACCATGAGGTAATACCGTCCCAGGATGAGTTCGAACTGGCCCAGGCAGTCCTCTGAGAGTTGGGCTGCATCACCTCAATGGCCATGAGCCCCATGAGGTGGGCACCACTGCCCTCTTTGGAAAAGGGAGAAATGGAGCTCTGAGCAGATGAGGGGCTTGCCCAGGTCACCTGCTTATAGGCAGGAGAGCTGGGATGTGAATCCATGACTGACAGCTCTCAGTCTTGCACCATGCTGGTCGGAGGTAGGGGGTCAGCAGAGGAGGGTCCTCTGTTACTCCACCCTCTAAGCCCTCCAACCTTGCCCAGGGCCTCCAGCTGGGCGTGGGTGGGAGCCAGCCAGGGGGCAGTATTGGGAGAGGCTGGAACCAGGCTGGAGCCAGGGGGCCCTGGGGACCAGGCCCTCTCCCCAGCCTGCTCAGAGGCAGCAGCCGCTCCCAGCAGAAGGGAAGGCCTGGCTCAGGGAGGTGGGAGAGGGTCTGCTGGGTCCCAGAGTACCCCTTTTGCGGCCAGGGGAGGCTGGGGGCCTCCTGGAGACCACAGTGCCAGCCAGAGGCAGGGCTGAGCCAGGCCCGGGGTAAGGACCACCCTCATGTCTATTCCCCTGCGGTTAGAAGGGAGAGAGAAGAGACCACGGCGATGCCTGGGGGAAGAAAGACAGCAGCCCCAGGACACAGCGAAGCTTTGAAACAAGTGTTTATTTTCATCAATGGTAATGTGTCTATCCACAGCAGACAGTGATTCCAAGCTACAGAATAGGGAACCCCATAATCCCCAGCCCGAGCCATAGCAGGGAGCCCCGCTCACTGAGCTGCAGAGGCCCAAGCGATAGCACAGGGAGAACTCTGTGGAATGGAATCGGCGCCACGTGGCCACAGAGGTCAGTGGCAGCATCTCTGCTAAGGCCCTCTGGGCCCTTCAGAGCACCAGGCACCAGGCCTGGCACTGCTGGGAAAGGGGAGGGTTCCGGCTGACAGTGGACCCTCCCCCTGGAACACAGCCTGGCTGGGACCAAACCCTCCTGCAGCCGACAGCCAGTGCTCCCCACACCCCGTTCTCCAGGCACAGCTCCCCACATCAGCTCTCCTGTCCTCACTCCAACCTGTGAAGGTGGGGCTCAGAGAGGGCAGGTGACTGGCCCAAAGCCGCCCAGCTGGGCAATGCCCCGATGGGCCTCAAACCCAGACCTGTCTGATCCACCTCCCAGGCTGCCCTGCAGCCACCCTAGACACCGGCCCCGGAGGCAAGGACCTGAGCGGGACCCCCGTCTCCTAGAGGGTGCAGCCAGTCCAGGCCCAGAGCAGGTCCTCCCTGGAGGAAGACACAGACCTCGCCCTGGCAGAGGGTGGGATGGAATGTCACTTGGCTGAGCCCCTCCCAGGTTTTCACCGGCAGACTCCGCGGCTCCCACAGGACCTCTGGGGACCCACTTCACAGGGGGGCCCAAGAGGGACACTCTGGCCCAAGGCAGTCTGGCACACCGCTCTCCCACCCTCTTCGCTACCCCCCGTTTCTGTTCCTGGGTCCTTCATTCGCTCCACATGCTCTCACCCCACCCGCTGCTCACCCCGCGGGCCCTCTGGGAAGCGACAGCTCCTACTGCGCACGGTTCCCCGCCTCCTCCTAGCGAGCTCCAGGAAAAAGAAGAAACTCCTGGCCCTGAAAGCACAGCTTCGGCTGCCGCACCGCCACCTCCAAGAGGCCAACGACAAGGGGCGCGCCTTCCCCCCGCGGGGTCCACTGACAGGTCCCGGCTGGGAACTCGGCGGAGTTTCGAGAAGGGTGGGGCGCAGGAGGGCGGCGGGGGCGCCTCCAGGCCGCCCGCACGCAGCGGTTCCCCGCGGTCGGCGCCGCCACACCCGGTCACCTCCCGGCGGCGCAAGGGCCTCGGCCGGCCGTAGGTTCCGGGGGACCGGGGTCCGCGGATGCGGGTCCGTGGCCGCCTCTCCCGGGCGGGACCCGGCGCGCCCCCGACCCCGACCCCGCGCAGAGGCCGCGCCGGGACGCCCCACCGGTGTGGTCGCTGCCGTCGCCGCCGCCGCCAGGCCCGCCGGGTCTAGTGGTCCTAAACATTTCACAATTGCGCTACAGAACTGTTGAACTGTTAAGAACCACTCGACCCAGCGCGCGAGT
>NW_017731393.1:1134826-1160735 GCF_001890085.2 Hipposideros armiger
CAGACGCCGGACCCTGCCCAGCCGGCCGCACGGCGTCCCCCGAGCCCCGGCGACGCCCCAAGTCCGGCGGCGCGCCCCTTCCAGCCGCGGCCCCGCATGGCCCCGCGCTGCGTCCGTGCCGAGGCGACCGGCGCCGCGGCGCCTTTTAAGCCGAAGTCCGCCCTTCCCCGCCGCCGGAATGCGCCCGCGCAGCGCTGGCCCGACCGGTTCTTCCGGGCGGGGCGGCTCCCGGCCGGCGGGTCGCGCGGCGGGTCGTCCGCGGCTGGGTACCTGCGCGGCGCGCCCGTGCGGGGGTGTCCCTGACTCACCGGCCTCGGGGCCCCGCCCGGCGCCCCTGCCTCCAGCCCGGGCGCACCTGGCGTCTCCGGGGTCCCGCTCCAGGTCCGGGGGCCACACCCGTACTGCCTGGCCTGCGACCGGGACACCCAGGCTCACTGCGGGGGTGGGGGGGGGTAGGGATGACACCGGCCGAGTTGGTGCCCGGGGGCGGCCCGGGCAGGGACAGCCAGAGCCCGCAGGAACAGGGCCCGGGCTCAGCCTGTGGGCGGGGGTGCGGGCCTGGGCTGCAGACGCCCATCCTGGTCTCTCCACTTCAAAGGGAACTTCGTGGGAGGGGGGAGGAGGGGAACAAAGAGAAAGTGAAAGTGGAGGGAGGGAGAGCGTGCCCAGCAGGTTTCTGGGTCTCCGACCCAGTGTCTTCCCAGAGGGCAGGGCAGCAACCAAAACCAACCCCCCCCCACCCCTCCATCCCCACCAGGGCCCACACTGGGAGCCCCATCTTGTCCCCCCCCCCCACAGAGGGGGCTCAGCCTTGATACCCCCTCCACACCAGGCAACATGTTGCCTTTGCCCTGCCTCCATGCGCTCTGGCCTGGCCACTTTGTCACCTTGGAGATGTTGGGGCCTGACCAGCCAAGCCTCCAGCTCCCCCCAAGTCTGTCACAGCGGAGCTGCCCACTGCAGGCAAATGAGGCTAGTGGGGGTGGGGGTTCAAGCTTTGGGAAAGAGGAAGTTTGGAGAGAGGTGGTCTCGAAGGTCCTCGGCCCACATCTTGAGCCACTGTGGGGCCACACGGCATAGGGCTGGGCTGCAGGGTGGTCATCACTTGGCTGAGTCCAGGGGACTACGCAGTGGGGAAACTGAGGCTCAGAGAGACGCAGTGACTTCCTGGAGGTCACACAGCGCTGAGTGGTGAAGCGAGGCCTCCCTGCCCTGGTCTGCAGGCCTGAGTGTGTGTGTGGTGGGTCGGATGCTGGGGCAGGGGTAGGGAGTGTGGTGCGGACGGAGGTGTGTGACCAAGAAGAGAAGTTTGGGAACTCCTGCCCCCCCACCACCACATGGGCCAGGAGACTTCACCCCACTTCTCCCCAGTTTTAAGCCCTGGTACAGCCCAATCCAGGGCAGACCCCTCCCTATACACTGTTACTGTCTCCAGCACCAGAGGGACTAGTGAGAGAGAAGAGGTGACAATACTTGTGACCAGAAGGGGAACTTCCAAGCATGAAATAGAAATCGGGATACCTGCAGCTGGGGTGGGTGTGGCCCTTAGAGCAGCCTGGTTTCATGATGGGAAACACTGGGTAAACATAGAGTGGCCTAAATAAGAGAGAGCGACAGAGACAGAGAGATCTCCCTGAGATAACC
Organism: Hipposideros armiger; assembly: GCF_001890085.2. Classification (NCBI taxonomy): domain Eukaryota; kingdom Metazoa; phylum Chordata; class Mammalia; order Chiroptera; family Hipposideridae; genus Hipposideros; species Hipposideros armiger. The sequence goes on from NW_017731393.1 coordinate 1,136,471, forward strand.
CTGGGATCTCAGCCATTTGAACGGAGCCGAGGCCTCACCCAAAGTGAAATAACTGGGTGTGAGCTCATGTGTGTGCGTGTGGGGGCCCTGGTTCCCCTGAGACCCCCGCAGGGCTCAGGCTGCCTCCCACATGTATCCAGCACTCGCCATGCCCAGTCTTGCTCCCACGTATCACACCAGCCCACGCCATGCCTCCTGGTGACACCACCTTCAAGTGAGGAGGCTGCCCGGGTCGGTGCCAGGCGGGCCCATGGGTAGCGTGGACTGGGCCTTCGTGTCTTCAGCTATAAAGTGGGAAGGAGGATGAACTAGGGGCCCCACAGGGGCGAACGTGCCCTAACATGGCATTGTCATGTGTGGCTATTCCACCTCACGCGGTGCCCTTGGAGCCCAGAGTGCCAGCCTTTATCCCCTGTGGCTACCCGGTGAGTCTCAGAGGAGCTGACCTCACCCCAAGAACACAAAATGGCCCTGAGGAACTGTCCAGATGTGTGCCTGCAACTTCCCAGAGCTTCAGAGACATGTGCCGGGTCCAGAAGCTGGTCACTGCAGGGCTCTATATCCCACAGCGTGTGGAGGGGCCCAGACTGGGAGGCCGGCTGCCCAGCCCTGGTGGGGAGCTCCCTGAATCTGCCTGGCTGGCGGAAGCGTCCCCTGCCGTCAGTGACCCACTTGGGGAAAAGCCAGCTCAGCAAGTGTTCTCTGTGGGACACGCAGGACACAGTGGGCGTCTCTACACTGGCAAGGTATCATCCCAGGATGCAGTGTTCTGGCTGGCAGGCTGGCATCTGCTTGGGGAGGGCGGAGCCATGTGGGGTAACGTGACAGCTTTCACAATCCCCAGCTCCACCGGGCCTCGGAGAATTGCTGAGTGTGGCATGGCCCTGAAAGATAGGCTGGAGCAGAGCCAAAGGGGGTGGGTGCTTCCAGTGAGCGCCAGAGAGGACATGGGGTGCTCAGCTGTGACACATGGGAGGTGGCCTCCACCAGGCATTTGTCTGATGGTCCCCTGCCACCCCTCTGGCCTTCTGAGGGTCCCCACCCTCCAGCAACAGCAGGGGCTCCTGGCTTTTTAGCCTCATGGCTCCCCCTTTCCCCACGTCTCCCACACCCCACACTCATGGGGTGTGGGGCAGACTCTTGGGACCCACCATGCTCGTGTGGTGTTACCTGGTTGTGCAAGGCCCTGGCACACCCATGTCTGGGCGAGAATCTGGAAGGCTGCCAGCCCGGGGCCTGGGAACCAGGCTGAGAAGCCTGGGGGTGCGGGTGGAGCCTCCCCAGACTGGCCCACCTGGGAGAGGCCCCAGCTACATGGTGGGGGCCTAGGGCAAGCTCCCATTCTTGCCCACTATCTATAGGGCACATGCCCTGAGCCCAGGAGCCAGATGAGCAGACAGACGAGAATCCTCATGTGGGCAGTGAGAGACGTACCAAGGTAGCAGGGGACCTGGAAGGAGGCAGCCCCCGCGGCTCCTCAGGCCCAGCGAGGGGGTCAGGGACGGTGGGGAGGAGGTGCGGAAGCAGCCCCCTGGTCACCCAGGCCCAGGTTCACATGGTGGGGCCGAGCCTGGGGCGTGCCCTCACCCACTGGACTGCTTACAGTTTGGGCAGAGAACTATCTGGGGGACCAAACACCTGATTTCAGTCTCAGCAGGTCCTCTGATAAGGCTGTGGCTGCCCACACCCACCAAGCCTGGGCCTGCCTCACCCATTGCACACCTGTCCCCACCTGCCCAGCTGCAAGGCTGCTGCACCCAGGGGGCTGCACAGGTCACTCCCTCTCCGGCTCCCAAGGCAGGTGGCCTGGACACACCTGGTTCACAGTGGCTAGTGGGTCAGGGGCCCTGGGCAGGTCAGGGGCTGGCATGAAGCTTGCGGGTCCCTGTGAAAACCAGACAGAGGGCGGGAGGGGATGGGGGGATAGGGAGACTAGAGGAGTAGGCGTGGGTGGGGGGCTGCCTGGAGGAGATAACTCCAAGCTTCAAGAATGAGGGTTCAGGACATAGGAGATGGGGCAAAGGTTGTCTGGAGGAGGGGACAGCCTGAGCCAGCAGAGAGGCAGGACAATGGTGGGGAGACAGTTTGCCTCCCCGGCAGGGTCTGGCTCACACACTCATGCTGCTTTAGGACGCGTTGGCTGAGTGGCCCGCACCCCTAGGGTGCCGAAGTCATGCCCTTTTGAGACAGAGCCTCAGCCAGACTCGGCCCCCCCACACACACACACACCCACAGTCCTGGGATGCAGGCAGACCCACTCGAGCAGGGCTTTGGGGACCTCGAGAGGCAGCGGTCCCAGAGAGATTTTATTCACTCTGCCCAAAAAGACAGGCTGTGTCCTGGAAGCAAAATGGGAAGCAGTTCCAGCGGCAGGGTCCATCCCAGTCAGAGCCACGAGTGGGGGGCCTGTGATCCCCAGCAGGTCACGATGGGGAGGAATCGCTTATGCTGCAGCCGGACAGCTTCAGGTTAGACAATAGGCAGCACTTCCTGAAAAGAGAGGTCTCCTGAGGTGCCGGTAGTATGTGGGGGCAGGGCAGGCAGACAAGCCCAGGGCCCCTGCCGTGGGGCCCAGCCTTTCACAGGGGAGCCTTGACAAGCTTCTGGAGGGCCAAGTGATGGAGTGGGGATGCGGGTGTCAGCCGGTGCCTGGCCCCCACAGCCAGGGAGTGGTGGGTCCTGGGGTAGGTGGGGCAGGGTAGGCAGGACATGCAGTAGAGGCATCTGAGGCCCCCTCCAGGCTTGGCGAACTTCAAGGGGTGGCCCAACAGGGCAGAATGCAGGTCTGAGGCCGACTCTTCCTTCAGGAAGCCCTCCCTGACTGCTCCCATCTCCCTCCAGCACCTTCAGCTCCCCATCCACTGTGCATGCCCCACACACAGCAGGGGCTTTGCCTCCTCCCAGGACTGGCCCTTGGACACACTCCCCAAGCCAGGGTTCAGCCACAGGGTGTGAGCTTCTCGGAGGAGCAGTCAGCCCTGCCTGGGGGGGACTTACTGAACTGGGGGCCAGGTCGTCAGCCCCAGTCTGGAGGTGCTGCAGGAGAGTCGCCACTTCCAGGTTCCCAGCAGCTTCTGCCTGTGGGAGGGAGCGCGAGGAAGGGGCTGCCTGGGGATGCTGGTCAGCCAGGCCCTACCAGCCCTTTCGCCACCCCCTCTGGTCCACCAGGACGCCCTCCCTGACTCCTGCCCATGTACACAGGACCCCATGCCTCCTCCTTTCTCCTCGTCCCCAGAGCTGCAGGCCCAGGGAGGGGTCAGGACTGCAAGGGGACGGCTCCCTGGGCTCCTGAGTGTGAAGTGTGTCCACCAGGAGAGCACAGTTGGGCGTTTGGGGGAGGGGCAGAAGAGGGGAGCTTATGGAGCTGTCAGGGAGGCCTTCCTGCAGGATGTCACCTTGGAGAGGGCAGCAGAGCACTGGTGGCACTCACCACGAGCAGGGCGCAGCGCCCATCATAGCCAGGCTGCCCGAGGTCAGCCCCCGCCTGCCACCACGCCTGCAGACCTTCACTGTCCGCCCTGGATGCCAGCCTGGGAGGGGAGCCAAGCAGGGGGCGCCATCAGGCCTGCTGGGCACCTGTCCAGTCCATCTGCCCACCTGCCTGCCTGGGGGTGCCCTTGGAGCCTTTACAAAGTCAGCCCCAAACAGCTGACCCAGCAACGCTGAGCCCTGGGGCAGAAGTGCAGGATCAGGCAGCCTGGAGTCTGGCTTCACCCAGTGGGGATGACTGTGACTCAGGTCAAGGGTGTGCACACATGCACACACATGCACGAGCATGCACACACATGCACGCACACACACGCGAGCATGCAGCACACACGCACACCCCCCACCTGCTGGGTGTTGCATGCCAGTTTCACATTTCACAACACAGCTCTCCCCGGGTGGGGCCCATAGAGGCAGCAGGAAAGTCTGAAGCAGGCCAGTGGTTCAGAGAGGACACGGTGGAGGGGGGCTGGACCCAGCAGGCTGCATGGGGGGTCCTGGCTGGGAGCAGGGCCTGGACCCGCCTGCCCTGGGAAAGAAGGTTGGAGGTGGGCACAGAGCACCTCCCGGGCACTTACCAGGCTCCTCCTCACCCTCTGACTCTCTCAGAAGAGCCCAGTCCCCACCCGGGGACCTGGCAGGGTGTGCTGGCCAGGGATGGGGGCTGGAAAGGGAAGGGCTACCCCTCCAAGGGGCCCTAGTGATCCCGCTCTAGTCAGGAAACAGCAGCAGCAGCAGCCCCCACAGTGGTGCTGGGTAATTTTGGGGGTGAATCACTCTGGATGGCACCACTAGCCATCCCTGGGCCTGACCCCAGGCCTGTTGCACTAGCTCCCACACACACTTGACCCTGGGAAGGGTGGGCCCCCCAAATCTAGCCAAGCAGCTCAGGTTGGACAAACCCACTTCTGTGGGACTTGGCTGTCACCTGCCCTTTCTGCTTCAGTTTCCCCCATCTGTCAGTGGAGTCAACAAGGCCCACCCAGGGGTGCAGCCCTGAACCAAGTCACCCCTGTGGTTGTGGGCAGGCCCCACAGGGTCAGCCCGAACCCCTTGGTCCTGGGCCCCACGTCCACCACATCTGAGAGTCCACCTCACCCTGTATTCTCAGAACAGTGGGCAGGGGGCGGGTCAGCTTGCAGGGTTTGACCCCTCAGGGACTGGAGGGGCTAAGGCTAGGGGCCCATGGGGTCTCTCCACGCCACCCCACATCTGGGCCACAGGCCTCCGGGGTTGGATGAGGCCTTGCTGGGACCAAACCATGGAGGTGGAAAGAAGTTGGAGGTGGGGTGACGGGCCAGGGCTGCTTCTTCCTGTGAATGGGCAGCTTGCCCTTCCTCACCCCCAGCAGTCATGCCGAGATCCCACCGTCGCCACCCACCCCACTGGGCCTGGGATGCAGTCTCCAGTCACTTCTAGCACCCCAACCTCGGCCACACCAGCCAGGCCTCTGCCCTCCTGTCTCCACTTCCCGCTTTGGTCCCTTCCCCTCACCCAGGCTGGCACAGGAGCTGCTGGCGGGTGCAAGGGAGGCAGTGACAGGGGATCAGTCAGCAGCACCATGGGGAGGGCCCAGAGCATGGAGGGAGGCCCTGAGCCCTGCGGCCCTGGCCTGTTGTTCACCCAGCCCCCGCCAGGGCCCATACCGCCCTGTGTGTGTCTCGCCAGGCTGCCTTGGTGGTCACTCCAGGCAGCTGTGAGGTCAGAGTCCTGTTGGCAACTGGCTGCCACGCCCGTGAAGCCCCCACCCCAGCCCACCGTTCCTCCCTGCAGGCCTGGCTTCCCTTCCTGGAGCCGGAGGCCCTCACCTGCACAGCTCTGTCCCAGCATCCTCCAGCTCCTGGGGGGACAGGCAGGCCCCAGCTGCCCGCAGCAGCCCAATGACACTCCGATGCCTGCCATGAGGAAAGGTGTGCTGACCGTCTGCCCCGGCAGCCTCTGCTCAGACACCCACAGGGCCTCAGGGCCTGTGCACGGGACCCGGAGCCCACCTGCCCCAGGCCAGAGTCCTGCCTTGCACTCCGCCATGACAGCCTGGGTCTGCAGGGTGGGGCCGAGCCCAGGGCGCCCCGGCCCCCGGCCCCATGCCGGGGCGTCAGTCAGCCCTAGCCGCACGGCTCCTCCACCCTCCCCACGTGGTCCTCTCCCAGCTATCCTGAGGGCTGCAGCACTCCTGAGGGCACACAGGGACAGCCCACCTGGAGGACAGTTTCTACACTGAGCTACCCAGCCCACCACACACACCTACCCTGGCCAGGGCTGGGCCTGAGGAAACTGAGTCAATTGGGCCCAGAATATGCCCTTGGGGGTGGGGTGGGATGAAACATGAGAGACAAATGTGAACAGTGGGGTCAGGCTGGCCCAGAGAAGGGTCTGGATGTCTGCTGGTGTCCAGAGGCCGTATCTCCTGGGCCAAGTTGGGGTGAGCCGGCCATGGGGGCAGGTGGGGTGGGGGCGGGCCTTGGCACACACCCCGCTACAGTAGGGGGACACCGACCCTTGCCACATAACCACTAACCAGCCCCTCACAGTGTCAGGGTGGACCATATATTGCATGGTCACTCTACTTTTAGGGAGGCTGGGACCCCCAGGCCTTGCTCCTCACCCCCACCCCCAAAGAGCCCTTCTTGTCGGTTGGCCCTTTCGTGCATAGCAGGGCCAGGTAGGGGAGTGAGGCCGGGAGACCGGTTTGGGGGGTGTTGTGACAGCGGGGCGGGGATGAGGGGGTGGGACCAGGATGGGGTGAGCTCATCATGCCAGCCACCCACGCCCCAGGATGCACAGGCTGCAATCTCCAGTCACATCACCACAGTGCCGGGGTACACCCTGCACAGCCCCTCACCTTCTGGCCAGAGTCAGGCCTGTTCTGGCGACCCCATGCTCACATGAGCCTGGGAAGGAAGGCGTGACTAAGGGTCACGCACCCCACCCCAGGGTTCATAGCAGACAAGGGTGCCCAGGGCTTGACCCTGACAGTCTGATGACCTGGGTACAGACAACCCTCAACTCAGAATAATCCAGGGACCTGCAGGCCACGTTCTCCCCCAACTCTCCTCCACCAGGGAGAAAGGCTGGGGGGAGGCCAGGGACTGGGGGCTACCACAGACACTCTGCCAAGGCTGGCTTTGCCTTTGGGAGCAGGAAGACTACCCAAGGGTGAAGAGCAAAGCTGCGCTCCCCCACACTCACACACACACACGTGTGTGCGTGTTCACATGTGCACACGCACACACACAGGCTCCGGTCTGACGCTGCTCTGGGCCTCCGGACAGGCGATGGGGCAGAGGGCCCTGCCCCCACCCGGAAGGTCTTCCCAGCAAGGTCCATGCTGGATAGAAACGAGAATGTGGGCCCTAGTCCCCAAAAGCCCTGTCCACCTGTGTGTCGCCACCCCCTGTGCGTTTGGACTGTCGTCAGAGCAGGTAAGGCCAACCCTTGAAGACATGCCAGGGCCTGAGGAGGGCAAGGAGACGCCCCAGCAGAGGGCACATGGACGGCCTCAGGCCCCCACGTGCGCTCTCCACACCCAGGCCCAGTGCCTGCCCCGCGGACCACAGGGGGAGGAGTCAGAGTGGGGCAGGGGTGGGACCAGAAGCCCCACGTCCCCCGATCCCTGGATGGCGACCACCCGCTTGTCATGACTTCGTTCAACATTGATCCTCACACACCCTCTACAAGGTGTAGCCCCCCACACCTGTGCCTGTCACAGAGGACCCAGCAGAGGCCTGAGTGACCCCAGTTCTGGGCCTGGCTGCAGGGCAGGGCACCCCCACTGCCTCTCGGCACAGCTACTGTGTCCTCTGTCCCCTTCTCGGAAGAGACCTCAGCTCTGCAAGGCCCCCCACACCCTCAGCCAGGCCCCTGCCTTTAAGAAGCAGAGGGCGAAGCCAGCTTGGGGGTCCCCTCCCACTACTGTGCAGGCTAAGCCTGCCCCTGAGGGCATCTACCTGTGCCCATCCCAGCCCCAGGTCTGGCACTGGGCAGCCTGCTTTGTGCCTGGCCCATCCGATGCTAGGTGGAGGCTTCTCCCCTTGCCCCGCCCCTCAGCCCCCAGGTGTGCGCAGACGACTTCCAAAACACACGGGAGATCCTTGTGATGATTTGTCGGTAAGTGTTTTCCTTTTCTAGAAACTGTTCCAGGGTCTTTCTTGGCCTGCCTGGCTCAGCTTGGAAGTTACCTTCTCCAGGAAGTCCTCCCTGACCACCCTGCCCAGAGTCTGTCCTCCCTTTCTGGGCCCAGGCATGGTGACTGCTAGTACATGGGGCCCAGGCTGGGGATGAGTGAGGCTCTCGGGAGCAGGCGTCCTTAGCCATCCAGCTCTGCCTGGGGAGCTGCCTGCCCACAGGTACACCTCCACACAGCTCTGTGCAGGCCCCCCATGCGTCGCCCCTGCCCACACGTCCCTGCAGTATCTCCAGGTACCTGCCCCTTATGGCCAGCAGCAGCGGGCTGAGGCCGTCTTTGTCTCGGGCGTTCGCATCCACCCCTCTCTGCAGCAGCATGGTGACCACCCCGGCGTGGCCCCCTCGGGCGGCCGCATGCAGTGGAGTTTGACCGTTAAAATCCTCCAGGCTCAGGTCACTGCCCTGAGGTGACACAAGGACATGTCCCCCACTGAGGAAGGGCTGGGCAGGGTCAGGTAGGCCACGGGGAGGGGATGGGAAGGGTCAGGGTGCACCCCGAGGGTGGGGCCCGGCACAGCCACTATGCCCCCCTTAGCTGCAATGAGGCTGCACAAGCTGGCTGCCCAGCCTGGTGGACCCAGGCACAGGGAAGTTATTGGGCCCTCCCTGGGCCTGGTGTGATGGGCTGGGGGTGGGGGGTGGGGGCTCACCAGCTCTGCAAGCGCCCGCAGGGCCTCCAGGTCACCAGCACGGGCTGCGGCACAGGCCAGACTGGGCGTCAGGGCGTCTCGAACAGCATCAGCCTGCTGGATGGGGGGTGGCGGCACCCTGGGAATATGCTTTTCCCTGGGGTCCTCAGCACCCCCCCAGCCTGGGAGCAAAGTCCAGGACATGAGGCCACCATCTGGCGCCGTCCTCACCAGTTGTGTGTCCAGGGCCTGCTACCCACCCTCTGTGACCCATTTCTTGGTCTGTTCCCACCGCCTTCAAGGACACAGAGACACAATCTCCACAAGGCATGGGTTTGGCTGAGCATGGGAAGGGGTACCAGGCCCCCTCCCCTAGAAAGACCCTCCCCTGCAGGTGTGCCATGTCCCCCCCAGCACCAGGCATGTGGTGGACTGTCCAGGAGCTCCCCAAGATGCCAGAGGCCCGGGGGGTCCCAGCAGGGGACCCTGCAGGTGGCCCCACACCTGGCCCAGCCCACTCTTAGCCCCGCGCCCACGGCTGGGCCTGATCACAGGCTGTGGTAGCCTGTATCGAAGCCATTAAGACACGACGCAGCCACCCTAATAACAGGCCACACGCACCCCAGCCTCTCATCTGACCAGTGCCAGCCCCGAGCAAGCAGCAATTAACACCACCAGAGCTCTCCACAACAGGCTTGTCCCCACCCCTGCTCTGAAGAAGGGAAACTGAGGTACATGGTGTGACCCTGGGCAACACTGGACTCAGTACTCTGAGCCCAATCACCCGCTGGGCTCAAATGCCAGGCCTGGACCCTTCCCCAGAGGCCAGGTGTGCGTGTGAATCACCCCTGTGGGCCTGGTAGAGCCTGGAGCCCTGACCCCAGACCCTGAAACATGTCCTCGGCTACCCTGCTCCTTCCTGGGTCCGGGCACCCTGGCAGAGACATGGAAAGGGAGCTCAAGGCTGGCCACTGCTCCAGGCTGGGAACACTCCTGCTGTGGACCCGGGGCCAGAACCAGGTAGACCTGGGGACAGGACCAGGTGGACCCGGGGCCAGAACCAGGTGGACCTGGGCCAGAGCCAGGCTGCACCTGGTGGTATTTTGCTCGTGCATTGGAATGAGATGGCTGAGGCTGGCACCTGGCACATCCAGCAGGAACCCATCCACAGGCCCCATGCTGTCCACTGGGCAGTACCTGACTCAGGCTGAGGAGTTGGGCAACCCCAAGGCCCAGCGTGCTGCTCTGAAGGGAAGGCTGGCACTCGTCTGCCACGGGCAGCGTCATCTCTCCCCGAAGGTCCCTGGCCAGCAGCTGGAGAAGCACAGGAGAGCAGGACCCCAACCCAGCAGCTCAGACCAGCCACTTGGCCTGGTGCCTGGGTGACATGCGACCAGGGCTGCCCCAGGCCTGGGACCCCTCCATTCAGGCTTTACCCCATCAGGCCTGAGCCTGGTACAGCCCAGGTCCCCAAAGGCCAGCCTTACCCTCCATCCCAACTAGCTCAGGGTCCCCAAGCCCCCAGTGGCCTCTGCCCAGCCAGAGGGCCTGGGGCTGGCTGTGTCTGAGGCCTGAGAAGACTGGGGAAAGAGGAGCTTTCTGGAAGCAGCTTGGGGACCCTAAACATGTACCACACCTGAGACTCCCCGACAAGGTATAAGTACAAACTGGGCCTGGGCTTGGGGTCAGCAAAGGTGGGGGGCAACCCAGGCCCCAGAGCTGGCTCTTTGCATCATGGAGACCCCCATATCCCTGCCCTCTTCCCAAACCCAGGCACACACCCCTGGACAGGGCCCCACTGTCTGCCCGAGTCACACCCCCAGCACGCCCTCAGGATCCCACTGACAAGTGTTCCAAGACCGCGCCCACAGCCCGAAGGGCACGCACCTCCTTCCTGCTGTGCAGGCTCAGCCCGGGCTGGCCCAGCACGTAGGACAGCTTGGCCAGGGCGGCCTCGGATGTCATGTCAAATCCTGACACAATGCCAGCTCCCACCGTGGCCTATGGGGAAGGGGCACAGGTGGGAAGTGGGGTGCGGGGTTCCCTCCCTCCCCGGGCCTCCACCCCCCGCGCCTACCATGCCAGCGGCGTAGTCTGAGGTCACGGTACCCTGCAGGCAATGCGTGCAGTTAAGGATGACGAGGCCTCGCTCCGTCGCTGCTCGCAGTTCCCACAGCAGGTCGGGCTTGGTGGGCCCGTTCCCCGAGCCGAAGGTCTCCATGACCACACCCTTCAGTGGGGGCTGCAGGAAGGCCCGAACCTGAGGGGCGGGAGAGCATGGTGAGGCCTTCAGCGATAGGGACCAACAGGCTCGCCAGAAGCGGGGCCACCTGCCGCGCTCCGCGTGGGCCACGTGGAGAGCCGTGACAGCCTGCTCCCCACCCAGTCCTCCCAGTGGGAATCCGTGTCCCACTTCAGTGTTTAAGACCGTGTCTGGTGTGGAGAGAACCAGAACACGGTGGAGACCCAACAGAGGAGATCGTGGGGAGCAGCTGGGGGTGAGCAGAAAAGCCCACCCCAGCCAGGCTGCCCCACCATCCTTTCCTGGCCCGGCCCCTCCGTCTGCCCCGTCTCGCACACGGCGGGATGCTTCCTAGAAGCTGGTATTTGGGGAAAGGGTCTTGCAGCTAAACATAAATGCAGGGTTCCTGTTACTGACATAAGCCGGGGTGCTGGCCCACCCACATCCTGCGAGCCTGGAAGTCTCCACTCAGAAGACAGGACGGGCCTTGGGTTCCCCACTCACAGAGACCTGTCCCCAGCTCAGCCTTGCTCAGCTTTGGGGGGTGTAGGGTGTCGGAGGAGGGCAGGAGGGCTATGGAGCCGGCTCTGTGGCCCTTCGTTTTCCAGGCTACAGCGTGTTCTAGAAATCTCCTGAGTAACCAGGCCATGACTTCACAGGCTGGCATGGTTTTCCCAGAAGGACTCTGCGCAGCTCAGCCCCACTTCACATGGCAGCCTCGAGCGCTGACTTCCAGCTATGAGAAACCTAAGACCCGCCTCATAGGCCAGGGCATGCCCAGTGGTGAGAGCCTTGTGCAGCCACCCTGCCACCAGTGTCAATCCCTGGGAGGACCGTCTGCAGGGGTCCCTGGGTCCTGGCCCTGCCCTGGCTCCCAGAAACAGCGTCCGACTGCTGGTCCAGAACCCGGTAGGCTGTGCCTATTGCTTGAGCAATGACCCCTATCTTTCCCCACCCAGCCTTCCACAGTGCGTGGCCACACTGCATTCATTCTCCAAATACTGTGGATCGCTCGTCCTGGGCCAGGCCCCAAGATAGGCACAAGGGCACATGGCGAACAGGCTGCCCCGTCTGTCCCCAGCACCCTGTGAGAGGGCTGGGGACTGGTTCACAGGCTGTGGCCCGGATGTTGGCAGCAGCTCGGGGCCGAGTCCTGGAAGCTGGCACTCCTGTTGCTCTGACCGGGCCACCCAGTGTGTGTGGATGCACCGTGAAGCCACCTGTGTCTAGACAGAAGAGGGGGCCACAGTTCTTGGACAGTCACAGCCCGCCTGCAGCCACAGTGCCTTCCGGTCTGGTGCCAACATCCCTGCACTCATGCCAGCAGTGCCCAAAGGGGCTTTTAGCTCAGAGACCCTCTAAGCCATAGACCTCATGGTGTCTGAGCCTAGCTCACAAAGCAGGACAGAGGCAGGCTCTGCAGCTGCCCACTGACAGTGGGTGGCTGAGGGTCAGTGGCGGGGAGCAGCCACTCCCGGGTGCACGCCCCATCGTCCCCAGAAGAATCGCCGGACGAGGGGCCATGAGTCCAGGGGCATCCAAAGGAAAAGCTCATATCACAGAAATGGTGAGTTTGGGCCCCAAAGCCTTCGCAGAGGAAGCCGGGGTAGGGCGTGCAGGTCCCCATGACACGTGCAGATTCCGGGGACAAGGGGTTCTGGGTAGCTGTTACTCTCCGCGTGCCTGGGGTGACACGATAGGAAGCTGGTCCAGCCCCTGGGGAGCCGTGGGGTGTGCTGGGTGCACTGGGCCAGGGCGGGTCCCTACCAGGGTGGCGGGGATCCCAGGGTAGAGACGCAGCAGGCCCACGTCTCGCTCCATGGTGCTGTGCACCACCAGCCGCTCCTTCCCGCGGACCTTCCGCACCAGCTCCCGGTTGACTGTGAGGACAGAGGGACTGTGTGGGACTCGCAAGCCACCTGCCAGCCCAGCTCCTCCAGCCCCTCTGTGCCGCCCGGCCTCTCTCTGGCATTTTCAGAGCCCCGTGCTTTCACCCGGCACAGCCTGCCAGCCCTGGGCTCACTCACGCTCTGGCCTGTGCCGGGCTCCACTGGGGGGCACCAGGCTTAGGGGACAAGGAGGACCCCTCAGGGACAGAGGCCTGCCTGAGCCCAGCAGGCTGCATAGTGGTGGTGGAGGAAAGGCATTCCAGCCAAGGGAACTGCACATGCAGAGGCTAGGAAGCACAACAGATGTGGCACAGCTGTAGGTTAGAAAGTGGTTTGCTGTCCTAGACCACAAGAAAATGCGGGGTGGCATTCTCAGAACAGTCAGCCTCACCTGCCTCTTACTGGGCACCTACCGTGCCCACAACCCAGTGAGCCAATGAATGAATGAATGAATGAATGAATGAATGAATCTATTGGACCCCTCACCTTTGGGGAAAGAAAGCCTCCGTCTGATTCACCCCAAGGTCTCAGAGGCCTAACGTGTACCCACCCCGCTCCCCACGACAGGGAGGGTAATGGTGGGTCCCAGCCCTGTGGAGAATGGAGAGGAGCGTATACTCGAGGTCAGCGCCCTTGAGCCCACCATGCAGAGGAGTTCCCCAGAGGGTCCGTCTCTCCCTGGTCTGAAGGCCGCTGCTCTGCCAGGACTGAGCCCTGGGTGGTGCACGGCAGGGCTAGGCAGCAGGTCCGGCCTGTGAACCTCGGGAGCCCAGTGCCCAGCACCGGGCCCATCTCTCAGCCCCTCGGCAGCACAGGCAGCCTGGATGGGGCAGAGGTGGGCGTCAATGACCCTGGCACCGAGTGCTATTAGAGCCTGACCAAGGTGCAGGCACCATGAAGACCCCAGTCCATCCCAGGGAAACCGGGGCCCACACAGGGGAACCATTTTGCAAGGCCGCCCAGAGAGTCAAGCGCAGAGCCAGGAGGGGCGGGGGGCTCCAAGGGAATTGTAAGCCTGTGCCCCTTGCTGTATCTGCCAGAGCACTTCGCACGGGACAACAAACTGAAGAACGTTCCAGATACATGCGGCCCTCTCACAGGGACTTAGAAGGAGCAGGTAAGAGACATGGGGACTCTGGGGGATGGGCAGTGTGGAGGGGCCAGCAAGGTGGAGACCCACATACCTCCCCCGCCCACCAGCGTGGCATCAGTGAGGTGTCCTTTACTGTGCCCCAGCTGGGCAAACAGGTAAGACGGTGACAGGTGTGGGTGTTGCCACCACCCAGGAGTTAGGGCTGCAGAGGGGTGTGCAGAGACAAAGAGAGCCTGTGCCCCCAGCGGCTGGCCCATGCTCCTGAGAGCCCACGGAATCCAAGTTTCCTGCCTGGGCCAGTGGGGGCCAGGGCCTGGCTGTCCCATGACCACAGGGGCGGGGCGGGCGGGGTAGGGGTGGGGGAGCATGTGGCCAGGGCTTCTGCAGGGAAGACATGGTGGCCTGGAGGCCTGGCATGGACCACGCTGCCTCAGCCACTTGGTGGCGCAGGGCCAGCAGGGCCAGGCCCCCAGCACCACCACACCCTCTGCCCACAGCTCAGCGCTGCCTTCTGAGCCCTAAGCCCCTCATCTGCAACGGCATCTCAGAGGGAAGCCCCTGAGAGGGGACCGGAGGGCCACCGTCCTGGCTCCAGCTGGTGGTGTCATCTACCAGCTGCCTTGTTTATACCCTGCTGGCCCAGGCATCCCTCAGCGCCTCCCCGGGGCCTGCCAGCCACACCCTGGGCAGAGCTTGGTGTTTCCCAACACCAGGTGCCAGAACCAGCTGTGCGCAGGTTCTCACACACCCACACGGCCCCCTCCCCCGGCCAGCAGGAAGCAATGGGGAAATCAGGGGCCTGGGGGCCCAGGGAGGCCGCTTTCCTTGGGGCAGCCTCAGCCCGCACCCACGAAGCTGCCTGGCCTGGCCTGTGCGGGCGTCCCTGTGCCCCGTGGCCTGCCTGGGCTTGGCATGGCACAGGCAGAGGCCCTGGGAACCAGTGAACTCCTCGGCGCCTGCCAGCCAGCTGGTCCCAGCCCCACTCCTGAGCCCCAGATAAGGCGTGACTCAGTCCCCATGGGGGAGGGGTTGCCCGCTCCTTCCTTCCTCACCCCTGGCTTGGGGTGGCCCACGCAGGACAGGGGGGTTGGGTGCCACCACCCAGCACAGGCAGGGGCGCCAGGCCCTCCACCAGCTCCAGCACACGTGCCACCTCCTTCGGGAAGCCTTCTGGGCTGCTCTGACCCTCAGTGAGCAGGTGGACCCGCCCAGCCCCCAGATCCCTGGGCTGACACATGTGAGGTGCACCGAGGTGTCCTGATCCTTAAGCCCCCAGGAAGGCACCCTGGAGAGCAGGGGGGGGGGGCTGGCGAAGAGCGCACAGGGTCAGGCCACTGGAATGGGAGCCAGGGCTCAGAGCCAAGCCGCTCCCCCCGTGTGGCCCTCCCCCTCTCCACGTGGGTTTCCCACCCTGGGGTCTCCTCCTGCCTTGGCTGCCTCAGCCCCACAACCTCCTGGCAGAGGGACCCGGGCAGCCAGCAGGGGCCACCCATCACCTGCCCGTCACCACGCCTGACCCCACAGCTATGTGTCCTGACCTGAGATAGGAAGGTTCTGGGGGTTTTCAGGGTCACTGACCAGCCCACCCTGCGGGGAGAGAGCCCAGACCCTTCACCTGCTCCACAAGGAGACCCCCAAGGGCTTTTCCCGCCGGCCTCCTGGGGCTGCCCCTCTAGACCCCACAGGCCCCACCTTGGCCAGACAGAAGCCCGGATGGGCAAGAAGCCACCCCCACCGCCCCGAGGGCCGGACGCCATGGTCAGGCAGTCCAACTGGAAGAGCCGCCTGGGTCCTGCGGGTCCCACAGAAGCAGCTCCTCCCCAAGCCAGGCTCCAAGGTCCCCACAGGGAGACCGGCTCTGCCAGGCCTGGGGCTCCCCCATCCTGGAAGGGCCCCTGGGATGGGGTCCCACAGCTAAGGGGCTGCAGGGCCTCCACATCAGTCAGGAACAGACAGGCCAGGCTTGGGGCTGCACGTTACACATCTGGGCGGGGAGGACGCCAAGCCACTGGAGAGAATCCACGTGTCACAGGAGCATGGGGGTACGCCTGCTTGTCCCCGGGAGGGGCTTCCAGGGAGCTGGGTGGGAGTTGGAGGGGCCAGCCATGCCCACCTCAGACCCAGAGTGGGGTGGAGGCTGGGGAGGGGCCAGGAGACACCACAGGAGGGCCTGGGAGCGAGTCCCCTGGGCCATTAGGGTGGCCCTGGGTCAGAGGACACCTGAGCTCAGGGCCCAGCAGCCTCGCTGACAAGGTCTGAGGCATCCCACACCCAGGGCAAGAGGGGGGTGCTCCCCGGGGACCTCAGGACAGATGTCCTGCTGGAGACACAAGGGGGCTGGGCAACCCGCTAGGCCCAAGGGACAGAGAGACTCCCCTGGAAGTCCCAGGGACAAGGCTCCACTGCAAGAACCACATTCCTGGGGGACCGAGCAGTATGGCAGAGCCACCGACAGTCACTGAGAGGAACTCCTGGGCTCGGGGCCACATGGCCAGAGGGGACACACAAGGGCCAGATTTCCCCAAACGGGGCTCCTCCTCTGGGGCCACCTGCTGGGGCCTCCCACCACTGCGGCCATGCGTCCACCACCCCCCAGCCCAGGGCAGAACCGAGCACTGTGCTGTTCAGTCGACACGAGCGCCCCGGCTCCGCACCGTCTCCCCACACGGCTCCTTGCACAGACCCAGCAGGCACCCTCACTGCTGGCCGGGCTCACTAGGCTTACTTATGACGTCAGCGCCCACAACTGCCAGAGGCGGCAGGTTGGGCGAGCAGAAGGCTGCGAACCTGCGCGTGTCCACCTTGGTCACCCGGGTGCCCCGAAACAGCTGGTTCTGGAAGAACAGGCAAACCTGCATGGGGGGCGGGGAGGGACGGCAGTAGTGAGGCCAAGCTGCGTGCCCATGGCGGCCCCTCCCTGGTGACAATCTGTTACACGGAAACCTACACGCACATAATGAAAACACAGATAATATGGACGGAGACACATCACGTACTAACAGCAACACCCCTGGGGAGTGCCATGTGGGTGACTTTCTCTGTTTGCCGACTGTTTCTACGTGATTGTGTAGGTCACTTGAAAGATGAAGGATGGATCTTTAAAACCCCACCCGACCCCTCACCTGCGTGTCCCACCTGAGGGCCTCGGGGGCACACAGGCACCCACCATTGGACCCTGGACCCACACGGCTGATCCCCTGCCCACCACACCGCAGGGGAGGGTGGTACCTCAGGGATCACGTACTGGCCGGCCATGAGCAGGGCCCCCAGCAGGTTCTCGCGGCCGTCATTCCACAGGGCGTGGATGGGAACCTAGGGAGAGGCCGTGGAGAGTGGCTGAGGTCCGGCCCAGGAGACCCCAGTGGGGGTCTGTAAGGAAGAAGGGCCGGGGCAGACTCGGGCTGGTGGGAGGGGGTGTCTGCAGGGACAGCACTGGGGCAGCTGCTCCCACTGACGATACCAGCCTGCCACCCCGGTCCCCTCTGCTCCCCCTGCAGACCTCAGGGCCCCCTGCTGGTGGCCACAGGCCACCCAGTCCCCGCACTGGGAGGAATGACGACGGGCCTTCTGCCCAGGGGACCACACCACTGCCCAGCCCAGCTCCCTGGTCCCCAAGGGCACGTCGGCCTCGTCCCCTCACTGCCCCAGTCAAGTCATGGGCCAGGCAGAGGGCGGCCAAGGGCTGATGGGGAGGAGGGCTGCAACGGAAAAAAAGCCCACACGGGGCGCCCGAGCCTCCGTCACACCTACTCCTATGCCTCCCGGTGCTCGGGGGTGACTGACTAGGGGCCAGCCCCGCTCTCCTGCTCAGGAAACTGAAGAGGGGCTGGGCTGCTGTGGGGAGCAGGGGCTGGCTGGGCCACTGTCAGCAGGGGACAGGCTGACACGGGACCTCCAGAGGGTCAGAGCCCTGGCCTGTGGGCCACAGTCCTGGGTCCCCACCTAGCTCTGCTCCTCCTGAGGTATGTGGCTGTGGGTGAGCAGCCTGGGCCTCTGAGCCTCACTTTCCCCTTGGGCAGAACAGGGAGAAGGGTGCTTTATAAGGGCCGGTGGGCTGGAACATGCGTGTGTTCCTTCCTGGGCCCCAGCGCTCACAAACCCACCCTCTATCTCCCAAGGGGGCTCGGGTCTGGGAAGAGCCAGGGTCAGCCTGGGCCCGTCCCGCTCACGCGAGCTTTGAGGGGGAGGTGTGCAGCAGCTAACGGTTGTGTACGGTGAGGCCCTGGGCTTCCCCGAGTGGGCTGACCCACTGTGAGACCGCTGGAGGGCCAGGGACACAGCAGGGCAGGCAGCCGGGTCAGCACCTGGTGGGCCTGGCAAGAGGACTTCCCAGGAACCTTTCAAAGGGACACAGCTCTGGCCACCCATGAGGCCTCAGCCTCAGTCCCTGGGGAAGGACCCCGAGGCACTCATGTAGGGATGGCCCCAACGGCCGCTGCCCCTGCAATGCCACCACAGGCCATGGGGACCCCAATCAGCTTTTGACGCAGGCCCTGATGAGGCCTCCCCACAAATTCAGCAGTTTTCTAGGACATTCCACCTACTTGGGCTTTGGGGATTGTGCTGGGTCCAGATGAGAGAGGACAGGGTGGCATGTGCCCAAGTATGGCATTGGTGGGAACCACAGTGAAAAGAATGACGTGAGGGACCAAGGCAAGGCAGCTCTACAAGGCCGACAGCAGGCCGTGGGCCCTCCCCCACCAGGATGGCAGGGCTGGCGCAGGGCAGGGCACAGGGTGCTGACCAGCACCGGCCGGATGGCACAGGCAGAGGAGGACCCGCCAGGGGACCGCAGGACTGAGCAAGAAGCCAGGGTCCCACCTGGGCCCCAGCAGTGCTGACTGGCCCTATGGCCTCAGGAAGGCCAGCTTGGTGTGTTACCTGAGCACCAGTAAGGATGACAGTTTTCTGCAGGTTTTCCAGCACAAAGGAGAGCACAGAGGCGGCGAAGGCCATGGTGTCGGTTCCGTGAATGACCACGAAGCCGTGGTACTGCTCATAGTGCCTCTGTGGGAGGAGGGCACACTCAGCAGGCTGGCCCCTTGCCGCTGCTGGTCCCCCCTGGAAACAGGCGCCCGGTCCCCTCCACTGCCAGGAAAGAATCCCAGATGCAGCAGGGGGGACTGGGGGTAGGGTGCCAGTAGGGTCCTGGTCACTGGAGACCCTCTCTGGAAACCAGCCGCTGCCTGGAGTCCCAGCTCTCCCCATCCCACGGCAGCCTTCTGCCCTGGCCCCTCCTGTAAGCCCATGGTGCAATAGGTCTCCCCCTGACACCCCTCAGTGCATGAGAGGACGTGGGTCTGAGGACAGGCAGGTCCCCCCTCTAGACTTCCAGGTAGCGTCTTCCCTAGGTGATGCCCAGTCAGGGCTCCCGAGAACACTGGTCAGCGGGGGCCAGCCAGAACTCAGCCCAGTGCTCCAAAGAGCCCCTTGCTGAGTGACCGCTGCCCCTAGAGCCGCAGGAGCCATGGGGCTGAGCGAGTTACCAGCCTCGAGGTCCAGTGGGAGGGCTGGGCATGGACCCAGCAAGGGCAGGGAGCTGGGAGCCAGCAGGCGACCTGGGAGGCGGCCTGGAACTGGGCCTGGCAGGCAGGCAGCAGGCAACGGGCGAACTGCAGAAGGCTCCTTCCAGGCTCGGCAAAGGCCAGAAGCACCCCCCAGGCACAGTGGCCATCTCTGCGGGAGTGAGGGTGGCTAGGCAAGGATGTCCTCCAGCCACCACGTTCCGTGGGGCAGCCAAGACTGGGCCTCAAAGTGGTTGTGAGGGGCACGGTCATGGGAGCCAAGGGGCCTAGCCCATCCTGAGGGGGCCATCCTGAGGGGACCATTCCTCGTGGCCCATCGAAGACCAAGCCAAGCTGGCCAGCGAACTGCGGAGCTGAGCCATGGAGCGGGCTGGGGCGCCCTCTGCTGGCCACATGGAGCTCGGCCGCAGTTAGGGCCACCTGGCTCCCAAGGCCATCTGTGAGTCTGGAGGCTGGACCCTGCAGTTACGGACACTCAGGGAAGCGCTCAGGCCAGCACAGAGGCTGCTGCGGGCCACATACCAGAGATACTGCCCCAGACCATGCCCCACACATGTCCATTGGTAGCTGATGGCCCAATTCAGGGACACAAGGGCCAGGCCAGGGTCACACACTGTCCCAGATGCTCACAGTGCGTGGGGATGAGGCCCAGGAAGCTGTTCTCCCCCAGGCAGAAGGAGACAAGCATGTGACTGGGGCCCATCCCCTGGCTGCCAGGGAAGGGAAGCCCGTGTGACGTGCCTGGAGGATGGCAGGGCCCCCAACCCGGGAGCCAGGTTCATGCAGGATCGGGTCCTGGCGACAGTGGGGCGGGGGGAGCAGAAGAAAGCTGGTGTAGAGCACTCTGGCCGCAGGTAAGGCGTGCATACTCGATGCCGTGAGCCACGACACCCTCTCGCAGCGTTCTGCACCCTTTCGTGAGTCCTAACTCCACTAAGACCTCGGCCCCAGGGTATGGGGTGGACAGAGGGGAACGGGCCAGGTGTGGAGCTTGTCCATCTGTGGGGAACTAGTACATATCCCGGCCCAGGATACTAACTGGGATGAACAACTGTATGCACAAACCAGGATGGCTGTCTGGGCTATTTCCTCACCCAGGAAAGGAGGTGGCCCTCACTGCCCACCCTCTGCTTACACAGGGAAAGGGTCTCAGAGGGCCTAGCACTTTCCAGAAGCTGCCGTTCCCCTTAGACCAGGCAGGCTGACGTCAGAGTGCTTCTGCAGCGCTGGCCCTGCCCCACCCACCTTCGTAGCCCCACTCAGTATACACAGCCCTGCCCACAGTCCAAGCCCCGCCCACACCCACAGCTCCGCCCATACACTAAGCCCCGCCCACACCCCCAGCTACCTCAATGGTCTGGGCGATCTGAACCCACTCGGTGATGGTCATGTCACTGGAGTCGAAGAGGGGCTGGCACTCCAGCACTGTGTAGATGACCCTCTGGTCAGGACGGGCAGGCCTGCGGGGGACAGACGGGCAGCTCCCACTTCTCTGTCCCCTGCTCCTTTGGCCTGCTCTGCTCCCTCCGTCCAGCGGGGCCCCTGCACCCAGGGCCCAGTGTCTCTGGGTTCTGCACACCCACAAGCTCTCCGTATCCTGAGTACAGGGCCTGGCCTCCCTCTCACCAGGAGACCCCAGGAACAGGGACCATGGTCGCGGGGAGGGGCCCAGGACGGCCGCGACGTGAAGGTCTCCTCCTGTGAGCAGCGCCCCTTTCCCACCAGCAGCTCTGGGAGAGGTGGGCTCAGCCCTGGGTCAGCCAGGAGATGGCCCTGGGAGGAGGATGGCTGGCGGGAGGGAGGTCAGTGACCAGGAGGGCAAGTCCTCGCTCAGCCTGCCAGCCGTGAAGGGCACCGGGCAGCCCGGGCCGGGAGCAAACAAACAAGGGACCTTCACGCTGTGGAGAGAAGGGGCCATCTGGGGCCAGCCTCCCGCCCTCCGCAAGCTGCTGGGGGTCCGAGACTCACTTAAAAGGGGGCTGTGGGTCAGTTCTAAAGCCGTGAAAGTCCAAGAGGACATTAATGGTGGCCTCCTGCACAGGGCTCATCATGGGAGCCCTGAGGAAGCACAGCCTGCCCCACGGAGCCGGCCTGCGCCATCTGGTCTCAGGATGGCCCTCCCCCATGACAGCTGGGCCATCCCTGCCCAGGACCCCAGAGGAGCCCACACTCACGGCAGCACCAGGGTGTCCTCAGGGAGGCTACAGGCCCGGGCGTGCTCCTTGTCGTGGAACATGGGCAGAGTCCTCAGGACGTTGGCCAGGCCCCTCCCGGGGACGAGCACTGCAGGCAAAGACCAGGGGCATGGGGAGTCAGGGGCTGGCAGCCACCGCCAGCTCCCACAGATGCCGGCCCCTCTCCCCTCACTGGGGCACTTTCTGCCCATGCTGGGGGCAGGCTCTGGCAGGGGCCCCTTGTTCCGTCTGCAAAGCCAGCAATGGCAGGTGGCATCCTCATGCTTCGAAACTCTGTGAGCTTGCTCATGTCTCCCCTGTAAGGAGCCCGAAAGCCCACTCGCCTCACCCCTGAGGGACCCCCCACCCTCAGCCCTTCCTTTGGCGGCCATGAGAGTCCGTCTTTCCAGGCTAGGGGCCGGATTCTCTCCCCTGCGTGCCCCTTTCCTCAGGGTCAGCATCTCAGCTCAGGCTGCACGCAACCCCTCAGCCCACAGCCCCAGACCCTCTGCAGCCAGCCCCAAATGTCCCTCCTGCCCCCAGATGTCCCCTCCTGCCCCAGATGTCCCTCCTGCCCCCAGATGTCCCTCCTGCCCTACAGCTCCTGGCAGGGGTCTGCTTCCCACCCCTGGCCCTCCACTTGGTATACCAGTTTCCTGTGGCTGCATAACCACAAATTTAGATGGCTACAACTTAGCGAACTGAAGGCACCCATGTGTCCACCTGCTAAATCCCAGGCCCCAGTGCCAAGCCCCCTACCAGTCCCCTGGCCAGCACGGCCCCGGGCCCCACGGATGTTTGTGGATGTGATGCTGGCTTCCCAACCAGACAGGGCGACCCGAGGGGCAGCACACTGAAACACTGCCCCTCCCCCACCCCCAGTGTCTGCACAAAGTCCCCCAGTCCTCTGATCATGTTGGCTGCAGGAGTGAGCCATGCGGTTGGCTGCTTGGAGCTCTGTAAGGAGGGGACATCCGTGTGTGATTGCCAGCCCGGCCACCTCCCCAAGACACACGGCTGCCTCCACAAATGTCTGGACTCGCCGGCCCTGCCAGCATCCAGGACGGAACTTCACACCCTGGACATGGAGGAAGGCTCAGAGACACCCAGCCAGCCAGCGCTGGCGGCTCAATTTCCCCATCTACAGCGGGCTGAAAAATGGCCCCCAAAGCTGTCCACATTCTCATCCCCGGGGTCTGTGTGACCTGAATGCAAAGGTGAATTAAGGGTCTTGAGATGGGGAGATGATCCGGGGTTTCACAGGTGGCCCTGACTGCCATGACCAGCTCCCTTCGAAGAGGGGGTTAGACACACGGAGGAGGACATGGAAGGGCAGCAGAGAGACGTGAAGACGCAGGCCTGCAAGGCTGCAGGGATGCAGCCACAAGCCAAAGGACCAGGGTCAGACTTCCGCCTACAGCACAGTGAGAGGGTACGTTTTGTGGTGATTTGTTACGGCAGCCCCAAGATTCTCACACGGCCACTTTCCACTCCAGCTCCCCTCCTGGTGGGTGGCCCTGGGGTATCTGTGGAAATCTGGTAATCCAGATTTAGGTTCATGGGACAGGCTCACAACATGCATGACCCCCTCCACCCATAGCTAGGCTATTGCTGGCCACTGGTAGGACATGGGCTTCCAGGGTAGCGGGAAGGGGCAGGGTGGGAGGGCCCCTCAGGACCAGGGCCCTGGTGGCCCCAACCGGGGAGTGTGTGGGCTAAGCTCTCCTTCTGTTCTATTCTCTCTCTGCAAAATGCTGCCAACGCACTGTCATTGGAGGAGAACAGGAAAGCTTGTGGCCAGAGACAGTGGGGAGCAGCTATGTGGAGTGTCAAGAATCTCTCTCTCGCGCGTGTGTGTGTGTGTGTGTGTGTGTGTGTGTGTGTGTGTGTGTGTGTCGGGGGCATCTTGTGTGCGGGGTTCCTGTACATGTGTATGTATTAACTTTGCTTATTTTCTCTTGCTAAACTGCCTCATGTCTATTGGATTATTAGACCAGCCAAAAGAACCTTAGGGTAGAAGAAAGTTTGTTCCTCCCCACGGCTGGCGCTGTGAGCAGGATAAACGCACTGGCTGGGAGCCCACTTCCCCTTGAGGCTGCTGCAGACAAGGCGATCCTGGGGCGCCTGACACTGGGGGCCTACGATCTGGATTCTTCCATGTCAGCACCCTCCACACACACACCCTACCTCTGTCTGCCGGATCCAGTGGGAGCAAAACAGTGAGATTCTGTCTCTGTCTTCTAAATTTAGACGGCAGAAGAAAATATGTTTAAAACTAGTTTTGCAGGCAGGACACTCGGCTATTTCACAGGAGGGCCCCTGAGCTACCTTAATTCTGCTTTTCACTATCTGATGTCTTACCTTTCATCTTGTTATATGCCCTGAGAGCTTGGCCTTCGTGACCCCTGGGAATATTTTCTCTGGTATCTCCACCTGGAAGATGCACTTACTGGGCCGCACCTGGTGGCCAGTCGAAGACACTGGGGTTCCCAGTGCGCTTCTGTCCTGCCGCGCCAGCTCCCGGGGGAGTGTGTCATGAGGGGTCCCGGCCTCAAGGGGCCTTTGTCGTCTCAACCTTTGTTACCGGCTACTGCTGGCAATGAAAATCTTTGCTTTCTCTATTTTCTCGCTTCCTTGGTTAAACCATAAAAGGTTTATTGGTTTGAATCACGATAAATCTATAAATCCTACCATCAAGGCCTGACAATGGACCCTTTTAAGTAGAAAAACTTCTAAGTTGAAAAGAAAGAGTTTTTTTCTTAGAGAGCTCTCCCATTGTTATAATGGCTTGTCACTAAATTCCCTTAATAAGATGTAGCACAGGAATTAGAACAAAAGTCAAAACCCACTCACCCTTTCCTGTGTGTCTTCAGAGCGTGTAAAAATGAGGACATCGGGGCCGGCCGAATGGCGCGGGGGTTAAGAACTGGCTTGGGACGCCAGAGGACCCCAGTTCGGATCCCACATATGAGGGCCAGTGACACTGCCCTCTACAGCTAAGATGCTGAACAACAGCTCAACCTGGAGCTGGGCTGCCGGGAG
>NW_017731393.1:1161415-1170888 GCF_001890085.2 Hipposideros armiger
ATGGTGCCAACTTGGGCCAGTGAAGCAGCGTCCTCCACAACTAGATTGAAGAACAAAACGACAGCAACTTGTCTGTTCCCCTTCCCCTAATTCCCCAGTACTGTTCCCATCCCCCCAATTACCCAATAAAAAAAATCTAAAAAAAAAAAAAATGAGGACATCATACTTAAGAAGAAAAATGAAAGAAAAACAATGGCAAAAATCTTACTGAAAGACAACCTAGAACTGCTTATGTTCTAAGAGCTTGGCTTCAAAACTGTCAGGTTGGAAGCTCAAAAATCTGGCCAGACAGGAACATGGGCTAAAGGCCACCTCGGCTCAGGTCCTGCAGGGCCGCTGCTGGCCTCGGGGACTGTAACCTAAAGTTACAATGGCAACCGTGAGGAATGTTCCACGGGATAAAAATCATTTAAAAAGTGCATTTAAAAGTAAGGGTTCCCAAATCAAGCAAGCAGAATGAGCTAGCTATTTTCATCGGCAGGCAGAAGCTTACAAAAGGTTTTGTGGATGAAAAAGGGGTCACGTACTAAACCGACGAGCTCAGGGGAGGACAGCCTGGTGGGCCCCACAAACTCAGAGATGAAAGGAACCACACAGGATGTTCCGAACATAAAAATTCCTAACTAAAGGCGGGTCATGGCCGGTAGTCTCGTCCTAGGCCTGTAGCTTCCTTGACAAAGGTCACTCTTCACCTGAAGTGAGCCTGTCTGTTGTCTTTTTGCATCTAAGATAACATACCCTTGGAATGTCACAGTAATTTCCTTCCCCAGACCCCTCAGGGCACAGCCTCCCACCAGAGCCCAGGCCACAGAACCCCTCACTGTTATCTTGTTGCTCCCACACCATCTCCGTGTGCTCAAGTGTTAATTATTATCTATCCTGTACCCACCCACGTAAAGGAAGTGTGTGTCTCTCCATTTTACTTTTTATCCAACCCCAGAGATCCCCCTGCTTTGCTTTTTCCCGCCCCCTTCACCTACCACCCATGGATTCCATGTAACGCCCTTATGTCTCCTCCTTGGACTCTAACATATAAAATAAGCTGCAAAACTGCCATAGTCGGGAGCATTTTCTCAATCCGTTGAGCTTCTGCTTCCTGACAATTGTCGTCAGTTTGGCTCAAATAAATATAAAATTCCCTACAGGTTGGGCCGTTTCTTGCATTGACATTTACTTGGCACAGTCGGCAGGATTCCAAAGAAGCCGACCAGGACCACCCTGCAGCCGCAAACCCGGTGCTGGTACCAGCAGGGGCCCTTGCGCACCACCGGCTCCCCGCTTCGCACCGGGGGAACATGGGCGAGTTTTTCCTGGAATTCCGGACCTCCTTGCTTTATAGCAGGAGGCCCTGACTTTATTGGAGCTGTTCTATAAAATAAAAAAATAAAGTCCTCGAGGTGACATTAAAGGTTGAGGGTTGAGATAACCCAGGCTAAGGATAAGGGTTGAGTTAACTCAGGGACAGGAGAAAAAAAAGGGTGGCTGGTTTTTAATTTGGGTTTTTAATTAAAATTGCTTACTGCGAGTCTAAACAAAACCTTTTGCTGGATAAACGAGAGTCTAGACTCATTCCACTCTGAAGATAAGGGGCATTTACTCCCTCCAGCCTGAATATTGGGTATTCTTAGGTGACTAAGAATCTATGTGGAGGTGTCAGGGGTACCCACCCCTCAAGAGAAGCACAGCCCTATAGGGAATCCAACAAAACTGTCACTAAATATTTGACTTGTCCGGGGATGCGCACATAAAGGCTGGTTTGGTTCCCTAGCCAGCAAGTCCTCATGGTGATATTAGATAGCTGGGGAGAGAAACCAAGAAGTAAGAGGGGTTGGAGCCACTCGGGAGGTGACAGCCCCTTGGAGCTCAATCCATAAGCAGCACACTCCCAACCCACCACACAATATCCCTAGAAATCTGTTCAGAATCTGCTGATCTCGTAAGAAAGCTAAAATTAACAGGGGAAGTTGTGCCTCCAAGGCCAACAAGCCCCCAACCCCCATCAATACCCCTGCAGATGTACAGTTCGCAGAGCGCCTGTACTCGCAAGTACTTACAGGAACGGGAAGATGGAACTAGAAGCGACACCAACAGAAGATGGCCGACGTGGAGCTCTTTGACACCTAAATTAACTAACAGGGAAAAGGCCAGCTCTAAAGTCAAGCTGAACAAATGGAAGGCGGCTCATCTCAATTGGGAAATAGAAACGGAGCCCAGAGAGACCTTCTCTCCAGGAAGTTAGTAAGAAAATTTTAGGGACTGACTCTGAACTGAGGGTTTCCAGAGCGGCTCAAGGCCAACACCCCACTTTCCCTTCTTCTCCAGCCGTCCGCTGTACCTTTACTTCCTTGCCCAGACTTACTCTCCTTTCCATCTCCCGCTTCCCTCCCTTGTAACCTCCTCCACTGCAGCACCCGCCTGACCTCGGGGAGACTCAGGAGAGGAAACCAGACCAGGAGAGACTAGGAAAACCCAAACCCTGGCAGCTCCCTGTAGAGAAAAGCTAGTCTCAGGACAAGGAGAGCCAGCCGTCTCTGTCCTTGTTCCAGGACAGAATTAAGGAATCTGAGAAAAGATTTCCTGACCTTCTCCAGGTCCCTGGTGGGTTCGCAAAGGAATTTGATCTAACTGCTAGAACATATGATTCTGGCTATTCTGACCTATTCCAATTAACACACCTACTGGTTTCTGAGAACAAAGCAACAGAACTACTAAGGAAGGTCTGCTGGGAACTCCTTAGAGGAGTCTGCATGCACTGTAAAAAGGCAGGTCACCTTAAGGATTGTAGAAAACTGAGATGGGATTTAGGAAAAGAAGAGAAACAGCAGGCAGCATAGGGCTGCTCCCAGGACCATGAGAGCCTTCCTCCCTCTCCTCACCAACCTGCAGGAGGAACTGAAATCACCGTAAAAGGGGAACGACTGAGGCCCTTGTAGACGCTGGGGCCTCTTTCATCGTCTGTTCTGAACCCCACCCACCCAACTCGGTTGTCCTCTCCCTCGGAGTAAAGCTTCTGTACAAATGGTAGGGATGGCTAATCAACCAAAGTCTGTTTTTAAATCAGAGCTTGTTCCCTTCCAGCGAGGAAACATTACAGGCCAACGTTTATTTTTACTAGTCAAATCTGCCCCCAGCTCACCTGATAGGGCAAGACTTTCCTGAAACCCATGACACCCACATATCCTTCTCCCAGAAAGGTGAAAAGTATTTAGAACTAAATGAATCAGAGACTGGACCAATTAGGAAAGCAATGATTTTAAAGGAACCTCCACAAGAAGAAATTCATCTTGAGACTGAATGTTTGTTATGGGATGTCCCAATGCAACTTCGGGCCTTTTCCAGTACTGGTATTGATGACTAAGTCAGCCACTCCTATCAAAATAACCATTGGCAATACTTTCCCTCTCCCTAATAGTCACCAATATCCTTTAAGGCCTGATGCACTAGCTGAAATTAGCCCATTACACAAGATTACTTAAAAAGAGGGCTTATAATTCCATGCAGGAGCCCCTGTAATTCTCCTATCCTACCAGTAAAGAAAGAAACCCAATGGAAAACGATGGAGATTTGCACAGGGTCTCAGAGTTATAAATAAAGACATCCTGTGCCTCCAAATCCACATACCCTATTATCAGCTATTCCTGTGTGTACTGCCAATATATTTCAGTGATAGATTTATGTAGTGCCTTTTTTAGCATTCCTGTTAAAAAAAAAAAAAAAGACAGGAAATACCTCTTTGCTTTCACCTGGGAAGATCAGAGTTTACTTGGACAGTAATGCCCCAAGGGTATACAGAGAGTTCCATCTATTTCTGTCAAATACTAAAAGCTAATTTGAATGATGTTGAATTTCGCAGAGATTCCACTCTAATCCAATATGTGGATCATTTACCTTTATGCCCTAGGGTGTATTAGACTCCCAAGAGGACACAATTTACCCATTACAACAGCTAGCCATAAAGGGACATAGGGTCTCAAAGGACAAGCTTTGATTCTGTTTGCCCCAAGTAAAATACCTTGGTCATCTAATGTCTGAAGCTGGGCTACTGATTAACCCAGAAAGGCTCAGAGGAATCTTACCCTTTCCTCTTCCAAAAACAAACAAAAAAACAGCTTCGAGGGTTCCTGGGTCTGGCTGGATGCTGTCACAACTGGGTTCCACATTTTTCATTAATGAGCAACCTCTATATGTCTTATTAAAATCAGATTGACCTGACCCAATTCAATGGGACCCCAAGGGAAACAAACTGGGGAAGCTCTAAAGGAAGTATGATCTAAAGCTCCCGCCCTGGGACACATTAATTATAAACGTTCTTCCTTTTATCCATGAAAATAAAGGAAATACCTTAGGAGTTTTAACTCAAAAACACAGAGATCATCACAGACCTATAGGATGTTACAGTCAGCAGTTAGACTCCCTGCATGACAGCCATCTCTGCTACAACCACGCTGTGCAAACAAACAGAAGAGATAGTTATGGGCGCTCCTCTATTTACAATACGTTCCTCATTCGGCCGACTCTCCACTGAACTCTCATCGCACTCAACACTTCTGTCAGTCGACTGGCTTCTTAGGAAGCACTCCTGCTTCCTGCACCAAGTATTACTTTAACTCGAAGTGACAGTCTTAACCCAGCAACTTTGCTACCTTCTTTGCAGGATGAAGACATCCACAATTGTGTTTTGCTTACTAACCACCTTCTCGTTCCTAGGAATGGTTTACAGGAAACTCCTCGGTAACGGCTGCTGGGGCCCAGGAAATCCACTTATGAAACTCTTTCAGTCCTCCTGGCCTCTGGGAATTTTCAGATGGTCATTGTAATTTACACCATTGCGTTCTTACAGCCTTGGCCCCGATTAAATCTGAAAGTTACAGTTCCCAATTGCACAACTAACAGGAATCAGATTAATAACGAAAGGCACTTGAGTGCTTCCAGTGGGGAGTAGCCTGGGCCATATTAATATAATAATAATAATAATAATAATAATAATAATAATAATAATAATAATAAAACAGTAAGTGGGAACCCATCTCATGGTCAGATGGTGAAAACTGAAGAGGTGTGTGGCATGCCCTCAAACAGACGGCAAAACTTGGATCGTGATAGCTTGTAGCTTAGACATAATCCAGAGTGGTGTTTTTCTAATGAAGGCGCACAGACCTAACTGCCTCCCACGTGCCTGCCTTTCCCTTTGGAGAAAAATTCGGCCTTGACTGCCATCCAAGGTTACAGTCTTGCCCCATCCCCAATGGTCCAACATTCAGCAAGACAAATGCTGACAGCAGGACTTCCTAGGAATGAGCCTTCCCAGCCCCATGGGACCACATCGTCCAACCAAGAGGCTGGTCATCAATGCATCCTTTGGATTGAATTATGACCCAAAGGGGGAACAGTGGAAGAAAAAGGGGCCGCGAACTAAACCTGACAAGCTCAGGGGAGGCCAGCCTCATGGGCCCCACAAACTCAGAGACGGAAAGTAACCACACAGGATGTTCCGAACATAAAAATTCCTAACTAAAGGCGGGTCATGGCAGGTAGTCACGTCCTAGGCCTGTAGCTTCCTTGACAAAGGTCACTCTTCACCTGAAGTGAGCCTGTCTGCTGTCTTTTTGCATCTAAGATAACATACCCTTGGAATGTCACAGTAATTTCCTTCCCCAGACCCCTCAGGGCACAGCCTCCCACCAGAGCCCAGGCCACAGAACCCCTCACTGTTATCTTGTTGCTCCCACACCATCTCCGTGTGCTCAAGTGTTAATTATTATCTGTCCTGTACCCACCCATGTAAAGAAAGTGTGTGTCTCTCCATTTTACTTTTTATCCAACCCCAGAGATTCCCCTGCTTTGCTTTCTCCCACTTCTTTAACCTGCCACCCACGGAGTCCATGTAACCCCCTTTGACTCTAATGTATAAAATAAGCTGAAAAACTGCTGTTCCCGGGGCTGGCCGAGTGGCTCAGTTGGTTAAGAGCGCAAGCTCTGAGCAACAGGGTCACCGGTTTGACTCCCTCATGGGATGATAGCTACAACCA
Source organism: Hipposideros armiger (assembly GCF_001890085.2). Lineage (NCBI taxonomy): Eukaryota > Metazoa > Chordata > Mammalia > Chiroptera > Hipposideridae > Hipposideros > Hipposideros armiger. The sequence goes on from NW_017731393.1 coordinate 1,167,445, forward strand.
CCCGCAACTAAGATTGAACACGGCACCTTGAGCTGAGCTTCCCTGAGCTGCCAACAGCCAGCCGGATGGCGACTGGACTTGGAGCTGAGCTAGTGCGCCCTCCACAATTAAGAGTGAAGGACAACAACTTGGCTGTTCCCCTTCCCCAATTCCCCAACACTGTACCCCTTCTCCAACTCCCCAATAAAATCTTTAAAAACAAACAAACAAATAAACAAACAAACTGCTGTTCCCCGGAGCATTTTCTCAAATTGTTGAGATCTTGCTTCCCAGCAATTGTCATCAGTTTGGCTCAAATAAACTAAACAATTCTCCAAAGGTTAGAATGTTTCTTACATCAACAGTTTCACAATTTCCAAGTGGCTTCACTGAAAGGTTTATTGAAAAGGGCTAATAAAGAAGTAAAAAGGTCAGAGGTCCCTAAGTGAAAAGAGCAGGACAGACCTGACTCCTGCAGTGGCCCCAGTCTCCGTTTCGTTTGAGGCTCACTCTCCTACCCTCCATCGAACGGCCTTTCCACTCTGCGGAGACTGCTGAACAGTCGCTGCTCAGAAATCAACCCGCGTCACTTCCACTCGGTCATTAACCCTTGTGTTTTTCTTCTCCCACAGGTAGGCCTCCCGTTCAATGCCTGCCAGCTTGCACCACAGTGGGAGCCACCGTGTCACCACCTCCTGAAATGGGCACGATGTCCACTGAGCTGACCTTTCCTAAGGCTGAGACCGATTTAATGAGATAGGGAACAATTGACCAGCCCAAGAGGAGGGGACTGTGGGGCTTCAGACCACGTCACCCCAAGATGTGCCTCAGTGGTACGCGGGTTGTTCCGAAGTAAAGGCAGCTTTCGCTGTGGGCTCTGGTGAAGCTTCTGCCCCTCCCTTAACTACCTAGAAGGACTTGAATTAGGGGCCTTGCCCGTCGTAAGAGATCATCACCCACCATCTCTGTTTGACCCACCTAAGGGGCAAGACGAACTGGAATTCACTGAACATCTGCTCTCCCCATCCTGCAGTGACCCTCTGAAGCCCCCAAGGCCCCTTACCTTGTCCCTCACTCAGGATGTCCTATGTACCCATGTTTCCTTTCTGTTGCTACCGCTCCTACATGTGGGGTCTCTGACTCTCTCATGCAGGGTTCCCATACACATGCGTGCATTAAATGGGGTTATTTTCTCTTGTTAAAAAAAAACACAAAAAAAAAATACAGGAGAAAGCCAACATGGCAGAGTAGATAAAATCGTCAAAATGACAACTAAATTATAGAACAATCAACCTGGAGAACCATTTGAAGTCTGGCTGAACAGAAGTTTTGCCACGTTGAGACTGGTAGGAGAGGCGGGGATGCGAAACAGGCCGGCCCCGAGCCCCCTTGTGGCAGTTGAGAATCAGGAGGGATATCTTGGCCATGGAGGTTCCCCCTGGAGAAGTGAGGGACCCCAGCCCCCCACACCAGGCCCCCCAGAGTACTGGTGCCAGGAAGAGGAGCCCCCACAACATCTGGCTGTGAAAAATAGCGGGGATTCTGACCATCTGGGTGGCACGAAAGGCGGCAGGAAACCCAGGTGTCCTCTTATACGGCCTGCACAGACTCTCTCACTCCCAGGCACTCACCTTGGGTTCCAACAGAGGGACGGTGACTCGAGGGGTGTCAGAGACATATGAGAGGCAGACTGGGGGGTGTAGCTTCAGGCGAGGGCTGGAGGACAGTCACCATTCTCCCCGTGAGAAGGTCCTCCTCCCATGCAGCCAGCAGGCTGGTGACATCTTTTGTGTGTTGATCCCGCCCCCTCCGCTTCCCGCCAAATCTGAATCTGACTGGCCTGGTGAGCCCCACTGCTCCGCCCTGCTGACTCACTGGGACCCCACCCCACCTAACTCCCCCAATGCGGGAGTCACTTTCTTGTGAGAAGCCAGTCCCATCCTCATTGCACTTTTTCTGGAAAACTATCCAAGTCTGCAGGCCCCAGGTGGGCAGCAACTGCCCTTGGTGTGCTCTGAGACTTTTGCTGAGTTGCTCCAGGCTCAGCATTGGCACCAAACCAGAATTTACATTAACCTGGTGACCACAACTCTTCCCACTCTAGTGACTACCGGAGACCCGGCCTCACCCAACTCACATACCACACAAGGCTCTATCAGCAGCTGAGCCTTTAGGAAGCCAGCAGGGGGCAGCAGGCCTCTGGGTGTCCTGGCTTTTTGTGGAGCTACCCCAGGCCCGGTACTGGTGGCAGCCATTCTCGGTTCACAGTGTGGCCTGTCCCACGCACCTCTAGGGTTAGCGCAGGAAGCGACTAACTGAGGATGCTTTGTTGCTCCTACCAGGTAGTCCTCTGCCAGTCACAGGCAGTGAGTGACCTGGGCCTGCACTGGAGTCCCTCACAAGAGGCCTCAGAATCAACATACTTGGAGGTTGGCTTCAGATCACAGCAAAACATGGCCCAATTACCCCCACAAAGTGGCACACACAAAGGGAGGTCTCAACAGGCACCAGAGCCCACTGGGGTGAATCCCACTCAGTGGGTTAAACCTCCTGTATAGCAGCTTATAAACTGTGGATGTGGTCAAACCCCACAACCAGTCAGCCTGAGGGTCATTCCCACCCACTGACGTGCCAATAGCAATGAAGGCTCAATTATAACAGGAGGACACATACAACCCACACAAGGGACACTCCTGGAGCAGCTGGAGCACGTGACCAGGGAGACTGTGCCAGGGCCCCACAGGGCACCTACTACATAAGGCCACCTGGCCAAGACTGGGAGACATAGCAGATCTAATTAATACATAGAAACAAACAGAGAAGCAGCCAAAATGAGGAAACAAAGCAATATGTCCCAAATAAAAAACACGAGAAAACTCCAGAAAAAGAACTAAACAAAATGGAGGCAAACAACCTACCAGAGACAGAGTTCAAAACAATGGTTATAAAGATGCTCAAGGAACTTAGTGAGAACTTCAACAAGAGATAGCAAGCATAAAAAAGGCCATAGAAACCATAAAACAGAACCAGTCAGAAGTGAAGGATACAATAACTAAAATAAAGAATGCACTAGAAGGAACCACCAGTAGACCAGATGCAGCAGAGGATCGAATCAGTGATTTGCAAGAGAAGGTAACAGAAAACAGCCAATCGGAACAGCAAAACGATAAAAGAATAAAGAAAAATGAGGATAGTTTAAGAGGCCTCTGGGACAACATCAAGCATACCGACAGTCACATCATAGGGGGACCAGAAGGAGAAGGGAGAGAGCAAGAAACTGATTTCTCAACAGGAACTTTGCAGACCAGAAGGGATAATTACAAAATATTCAACATGATGAAAAGCAAAAACCTACAATCAAGATTACTCTATCCAGGGGCCGGCCGAGTGGCGCGATGGTTAAGAACTCGCTTGGGATGCCAGAGGGCCCCGGTTCGGATCCCACATATGAGGGCCAGTGACACT
>NW_017731393.1:1171933-1176484 GCF_001890085.2 Hipposideros armiger
TCTGTTTCCCTTCCCCGACTCCCCAACACTGTTCCTCTCCCCCAATTCCCAAATAAAATCTTTAAAAAAAAAAGACATAGAAAGGCTGAATGGATAAGAAAACAAGACCCTTACATATGCTGCCTACGAGAGACTCACTTCAGATCGAAAGGCACACACAGACTGAAAGTAAAGGGAAGGAGAAACATATTTTATGAAAATGGAAGTGAAAAGAACAAAAAAAGCTGGAGTAGCAATACTTATACTAGACAAAATAGACTTTAAAACAAAGGCTATAACAAGAGACAAAAAAGGACCCAGTAATTCCACTTCAGAGTATTTGTCCAAAGAACCCAAAATGCTCCTTCAAGGGGACATGTGCATCCATATGTTCACTGCAGCGTTGTTTACAATGGCCAAGATGTGGAGGCAGCCTGGGTGTCTGTCGATGGAAGAATGGATAAAGAGGAGGTGGTACATATATACAATGGAATATTGCTCGGCCATGGAAGGGAATGGGTTCTTGCCATCTGTGGCGGCAGGGATGGACCTGGAGGGTGTTGTGCTGGGTGGAGTGTCGGACAGAGAAAGACAGATGAAAATGTGATTTTGCTTATACGTGGAATCTAAAGAACAAAATTAACAAAACAGAAATAAACTCATAGGTACAGAGAATATTTTTATGATTGTCAGGAGAGGGTTAGAGTCAGGGTGAAAAGGTGAAGGGATTAAAAAGAACAAACTGGTAGTTACAAAATAGTCACAGGGATGTAAAGCACAGGGAATATAGTCAATGATATGGTAATAACTATGTATAATGCCAGGTGGGTACTAGATTAGTCAGGGGGATCACTTCTTAAATTACATAAATGTCTAACTACTAAAAAAAAAACCCAACAATATTTTTCTGGGTTTTTGTGATATTCTTGACTTTATGTGACTTCCTTCATCATTCTAAATAAATATCTGCTTTCAAACCTAACTGGTTTTGTAAATTGTACAATTTTCCTTAGCCAGGGCTGCCAAGGCTTCAGGCCCTACAAAACCAGAGACTGCTCTGCCTAGGTGTCCCGGGGCTACACAGGCAGGGAGCCGGGTTTGCGGGCAGCCAGATGCTTCTGGGCTCCAACACTTCCTCAGTAAGGGACGGTTCACCACTAGGACAGCAGCCCCCTCCACCCCCAAAGCTTAGACCATAAAAACGTGACCTTGTGAGCATGTGAAACCATATTTTGGAAGGAGTTCCAGGCTGGGGGCACAGATGCCACCAAGACATGACCGAGAAGCCATGGATGTCACCCAGACTAACAAGCCTCGGCTGCCAGGACCACCTGCGGCCTCCCAGGCCGTTGGGCACCTTTGGCTGCCTGGCCTCAAAGCTCTGCTCACCCTGCTGTGTCTGCAAAGAGCTAGGCTCATGAGGGCCACTTGGCAGGTAGGGACAATGGCAGGTGGGGCCGAAGTCTGGCTCCTGGGGCCTCTGGGTTCCTCAGCCTCTGATGCTGCCCAGCTTGTGGCAGGGGTTATTGGCTGTTTTTGGATTCATGATGTCCCTTGACCTGTGACATCTTCGATGAACTCAGGGAAGGGGTGCGCCAAGGGGTGTTCCTAGCTGTCACCATCTCTGGCCTCCCCTCGCGGTCCTGACCTTTGTTTGGCAGGACTTGGATGTGTGGCCGTGTGCGCTGCAGTCCACTGTTTACCAGTAGGCGCAGAAATGCTCTCAACAGTGACAATCCAAACAGCTTTGCTGTGACAGGGCTCACTTTCCTCACCGCCCCCTCACCAGCGGCCGGAGCCCGCGTCAGCAGTGCCAGGCCCGTTAATCATTGACATCGACACCATCCTGATGGGGACTCCAGGACAGGCAGGGCCTGGAGGCCTGAGTCCATGAACCCCCTGCTGGGCTGGCAGGGGGCAGGGGCTCCCCGAGGCCCCCAGGCCTGGCTCCTGAGTCTGTCCCCACCTTGCTCCTTCCCTGGCCTGGGAGTTGCTCCCGTCCCTGGACATAAGAGTCAACACAACATGTGCATCCCTGAAGACTGAGTGCCTGATGGCCCTCCCTGGTGTCTTTCAAGGTCAGGGGTGACACAGCCCTAGTACCCCAGTTCTCTAGCTGCTCTTCCCCTCGGGAGACAGCAGGGCCAGATCTCAGTCTCATCCTCCTTCCTCTAGGGATAAACCCCTGGGCTCCCTAAAGCCTTCCTGAAGTGGGGAAGGGTCTGACAGGGGTCAGGTGGCAGAAAGCCTGGTGCCTAGCAGCTGGTTCCTTCTAGAAGGAGCTGGGAGATGCTGGCATGCTCCCAGTGGACAAGGAGGCCCCTGTCCTGGAATGGAAGCATCTTCTCTGAGAAACTGGGGCTCAGAAGACTGGCATCCCCTCCAGGTGGGACAGGCTGGCTGCTCTGAGCTTGTGGGTCAGGCCCCCTGCCTCCTCCGGCTGACATTGGCTTCAGGGTGGGCACCTGCTGACCTCACCTGACAACCCCAGCGCCCAGAGCAGGCTCCAAGAGATCTGGAAGGCTCTTCCTTATCTGGAAATTGACCTGCAACAGCCCTGTCTTTCTCACACCAAGGTTTCTGGTTCACCTTCCAGATGTGTGACCTTTACAGTCTCTGAGAAACGCAGCACAGGTGAGAGTGAGCCACGAAGCGGCCGCTGTGAGCCCACAGGGACCCGGAGCGGGGCATGACGCCATGCGGGTGGGAGCAGGGCCAGAGTTCACCCTGTGCCAGCCTCCCAGACCCTCAGGGACTATATGTTGAGCTCAATGGAATGAGTTGGCCATGTGCCAAGCCTGGAAGGGCAGTGTCAGGGTGGGCAGGGCCCCAGACAGAGTGCCCAGGCCAGCCCCCTTCCCCGGCCCCCGCCTGCAGGCTCTCCCACCGTGTCAGCCCTCCCTGACACAGGTGATGACTCTGCCCTGTGAAGTGCCCACAGCTGTGTGTCCCCTCAGCAGATGGCTTCTGTGACCAGCTCCTTAACTGTGTGCCACTGTTGGATAAATGTCAGCCCCACTCTGGCTGAGGGACCCAGCATTCACCAGCCCGCAAACTGTCCAGGTGGAGGGGAGGAGGGCACCGTGGCAGACAGGCCCCAGCAGCCCCGGGAAGGCAATGGGCGGGGTGTGGACAACCCGGTGCCCGGTGCCCAAGCCCCTTTAGGACAGGGCTCTGCACGGGTCAAAGCAACCCAGAACCAAGGAGCAGCTGTGGGGTGGGGGGCGTTTGAGTAGCTGGTTCAGTGAAAAGTGTGGCCAGGAGATGTTGGGAAGGAGGGAGGGACGGAGAGACAGGAGAGACGGGGAGTGGCCCAAAGGCTGACAAGGATAAAGGGGCGTGTTCTCTGTTAGATGGGGGCGGGTGGGGGGGCAGGGTCCAGATTTAGTTCTGAGGGAGGGAGAAGCCCCTGCAAGGGGAACTGGGAGAGGTTCCGAGTGTGAGGACACAGAGGGCCAGGTGTTGGGGCTGTCCTCAGTGTGACAGGCACCTGGGACAGCAGGGAGGGGCAGCTGGCAGCGGAGGAAGCCAGAGAGGAAGAAGGTGGAGAGGGACCAGTGCCCAATGGAAACAGACTGCTTAGGGACAGCAGATTTGTGGACAGCAGAAGAGAGAAAAAGAGGTTCAAGAATGAGGCCTGGGAGGAGGCACCCCACCCATCACAAAACCAAGGACTTTCTGGACACTCTGTGCAGCAGCCTTCCTCCCGCCCCCCACCCCTGCCCCATGGGGCTCCAGGGTCCACAAACTGGGTCCCTCCCTGCACGTGCTCAGCCATGCAGGTGGCACCCCTGCCCAGGCGGGCTGCAGAGCTGGGTGCCCTAGCCCAGACCCTCACCCCCACTTGCAGCGGTCACCCTTGCTGACTCCAATCAGGCCAATGCCACAGAGGAAGAGAAAACAAAATGTCACAACTCCCCAAAGCCACCTCCTGCATGTGAGCATGTCCCGGAAGGTGTCATATACCCTACTGCGGGGCCAGGACACTTAGAACAGAGAGGACCAGGTGTGTGTGTGGGGCTCACAGCCCCGAAACACCTGCCCACCTCCTTGTTTGTCCGGGAAGAGGCCAGACGGATGCTGGGGAGGCCTCCCGACCCTCGCCCACAGTTCTAGGAGCTGGGCCTCGCGGCTGCCAGCCACACACAGCTCGGGCGCGCTGACCACTGGCGGTGCCTCCGGGTCCGGGCCCGTCCACCTCTCGTCTCTCCAGGAGCGGGCACCTCGGCCAACAGGACTCGGTGCGGGGCCCGCGGCCTCGGAAGTGCGGGCGGCGCCGGGAGGACCCCATGCCACCCCCACCCCCGAGGTCGCCCCTCCGGGGCCGGTCGCCGACTCACCGCCGCGCTCACTCCGCATGCCGATGGTGCCGCCGGTGTAGATGGCCAGGAGCCGCCGCTCGGGCTCCACCGCGCGTGCCATGCCGGGCCAGGGGACCAAGGGGGGCACTGTAAGAGGCTGGGGTACCGGGGGTAACTGCGGAAGACTGCGGGGGACCCCAGTGGACCGGGGGACTCCGGGGAGCCGGCGGAGAGCGGCAAGGACAGCCCGGGAGGGGCGGGGCCTGGCGGG
>NW_017731393.1:1176784-1199634 GCF_001890085.2 Hipposideros armiger
GGGGTGGAATGCTCTCCCGGAGGGCGGGGCCTGCCGGAGTGGGGCGGGACCTAAGCCTCCCCGACGATCCCATTTCAGACTCGGGCCGTGGCCCTGGGTGTTTGGGTATCTGTGACAAGGGTGCAAAGCCACGTGCCTCGCGGACGGTGGTGCCAGAGGACCCACCCCCACGCGGAGTGCGGCGTCCTCAGGTCCCAGGCAGCCCCCCAGACCCTGGTGCCCCAGCGAAGCCAGTGCTCTTCACCACGCCCACGGCGTCCACTCCTTGAGTTGGCCCGGGGCGGGCTGAGACCCCAGCCTGCCTCTCACACCCCGCCGAGGAAAAGGGCTGGAGGTGACCCCTCCAGGGCGAGAGCCCAGGAGGGAAGGGAGCCGTGGCGCAGGCTGGTTGTAGACGGATTGGAAATCCATCTCCCTCCCTGGCGCCAGCACCCCCAGGCTGGGCAGTGTGGGGACCACGACGAGCTGGTGAGAAGAACTGTCACGTCTCCAGAAAGAGTCCTTCCCTTATCTGAATTTTATTCCATACAAGTTATTTTGATACTGATAACAAAATAATTCTTGTGCACACACAAGCGAATGAATTCATTCACTTGTTCAGTTGGGGTGGGGTCTATATGAGTCTGCTCAGGCTGCCATAAAGAAAGATGCAGGCTGGGCGGTTTCAATGACATTCTCAGTCCTGGAGGCCGGAAGTCTGACATGGGTGTGGGCAGGTCTGGCTCCCGCTGAGGCCCCTCGCCTTGGTGTGCAGGCGGCAGTCCTTGTGCACATGACCTCTGGAGTCTGTGTCCAAATCTCCTTAGGACAGCGGCCAGGCTGGGTCAGGACCCACTCTAATGGCTTCATGTTAACCTAACCACCTCTTTGAAGGCCCCATCTCCAAATACAGTCACATTCTCAGGTGCTGGGGTCAGGGCTTCACCGTGTGACTATGTGGGGGACACAGTTCAGCCCCTCCCTCGGGGAACCCAGCTGCCTTGTCCGCTCGCTGGTGTCACTATTCCCCCTCTACATGTGTCTTCCCTTGGGTTTCTCCACGAGCTCCTAATCCTGCCTGGGTCCCTGGCTGTGGGGTAGGTGAGCGTGGCCCCTCTCTGTGTATGAGCCAGGGGAAGCCACCCTTTAACAAGCCACTGGTCTCTGTCAGTCCCAGAAAACTGAGTCTGGGGCCCAGGCAGGCCTCTGTGGCGCAATCCTCACAGTGGCTTCTCTTCCAGGGGTGTGCGAGCCACACCAGGTTTCTGCAGGAACCAGGGTTGGCAGCATCTCTGCAGATGCCAGCCGGTCTGTGGGCAGCCTTTTCCTGCTCTGCTGACTGTAGTTTTGCTGACTGCTACCTATGGCCACAGATTTCTCTGAACCATTTTGTGATGTGTGTGTTAGCACCTACTGTGTGCCAGGTGCTTCTCTGGGCCCTGGGGCACTCTACCCCGTCCTCTTGCAGCTTATCTTCTGGGGGGCAGGGGGCAGCAATAGACACTCACCCCACCCCCCAGTGTCTGGTGGTGACAAGCACTGTGAGGAACAACAGGGAACAAAGTGATGGGTCGGGAGGAATGGTCTCTCTGAAGGCCTGGTGTTTGAGTACAGGCTAAACAGAAAGAAGAGGGTGGGAAGAGCTTCCTTCCAGAGGCAGAGGCAGAGGGAGGCAGGCGCCAAGGTTCCAGGCAGGACTGAACTTGATGAGTCTGCATGAGGCCCAGGAGTTCAGTGGGGTGTGAGCCCTGGGAGGGAGAGGATGATGGCTAAGGGGCTGTGGGGCCAGGTAAGGACTTTGGATTTAACCCTAAATGTGACTGTCAGCCCCCAGAGGGCTGGCCTGGTTTGTCTTAAACTCTGCCGCTGGAGGGAAGCAGACAGGAGAGGGTCAGGAGGGCAGTTGGGAGGCCGTGCTGTTTGGGTCCAGCAGAGAGCTGGCAGCAGCTAGGTAGGGAGGGAGAGCCGATTATGCTGGGAACACACTCTGAAGCTTGGGGTGTGAGGCAAAGTCAAGGATAACTCAAGTTTTGGCCAGAGCAGCACTCTCGATGGGGGTTTTCTTTACTGAGTCAGGAAAACCTGGGGCAGGAATTGGGTTTGAGACCAGATGGGATGGAAGCCGGGTGTATTGGATGCATTTGAAATGTCACCTGGGAGGAAACAGTTCATCGACACGGTTAAAAAATGAATAGTCCATATAGAAACATTAACTCTAAATGGATTAAAGACCTAAATATTGGGTCTTCAGAAAAGTCATGACGTATTTTGTCTATGTTTTTCAAAGGTCATTTATTTATAAAAAGAACAAAGATCAATCAATGATATATTTATTGCCTGTTTTGTTTGATAACCTTTTGCCATCTTTCAGTAAGCTTCACAATTCCTTGTTTATAGAAGGACCTGTCTTTGAGAAAAACTGAACAAGATGCTGATTTACAGCCTCATCTGAATTGAACGTTATACCACGCAAGGAGTTTTTAAGAGAGTGAAACAAATGGAAGTCTGATGGCGCAAGGTCAGGCGAGCATGGTGGGTGTGGCTACACATCCCCTCCAAAGCTCCAATAATTTTTTTTAAGACTTTATTGGGGAATTGGGGAAGGGGAACAGCATTGGGGAATTGGGGAAGGGGAACAGGCTAGTTGCTGTCCTTTTGTTCTTTAGTCTAGTTGTGGAGGACGTTGCTTCACTGGCCCATGTTGGTATCATTGCGCTCTTCCCAGGTAAGGCAGTTGCCCACCGGCCATTGGATGGCTGCTCACAGTGGCTCACGGCAGCTGCCGGCCAGCCCCACTGCAGCCTACGCCATTGCTGGCAATTCACAGCAGCCCAGCTCCAGGTCGAGCTGTTGTTCACTATCTTAGCTGTAGAGGGCACAGCGTCACTGGTCCTAATGTGGGATCCGAACCAGGGCCCTGCTGCTCAGAGCTGGTGTCCCAAGCCAACTCTTAACTAGTGCGTCACTCGGCCGGCCCTCCAATAAGTTTTGACAGGTGATCAAACTTGTGTGTGGTCTCACGTTGTTGCAATGGAACACAACTCCTTTACAATTAACAAGCTCTGGACATTTCTGGATGATGGATTCGTTCAAACTGTCCAATTGCTGACAGTACACATTCTAATTTATTGTTTGGTTCCTTAGTAGGACCTCGAAAAACACAACACCTTTAAAATCCCAGCACACTGAGAGCATAACCTTCCTCTGATGAATGTCTGCTTTGGATGTCGTTTGAGGAGAATCATCACATCAGGACAAAGGCCGTTTAGACACCACATTGTTGTAAACAATCCACTTCTCATCACCAGTTATCAATCACTTCAAAAAAAGATTGTTTTCCTCACATTTAATGAGCTTATTGCAGATGTTTATACGTGCTGTCAAATGAACTTCTTTGAGTTCATGCAGAACCCAAATATTGAGCTTGCTTACGTATCCCAGCTTCTTCAGGTGGTCATGAATGCTTGAATGATGGATGTTCAATGTTTCTGCAATCTCTTGTGTCGTGTAATGTGGGTTCGACTAGATCAATGCCCTTATGTTGTCGTCATCAACCTCGGTGGGCCTCCCTGACTGAGGAGCGTGGTTGAATTCAAAATCACCAGCATGGAATTTCGTGAATCATCATTTGCACTGACGTTCTTATAGAGCATTGTCACATAAACATTATGTAACTTTTCACAAGATTGACGCGCATTCTTCCCTTTATGGAAGTAAAACAATAAAATGTGGCAAAAATGCACAGTTTGGTCTTCCATCTTCAACATGTAAAAATCTCCAAAACTCAACCAAATTGCTCAATATTTTTTTAGAATGAAGGTAGAACTGTCAGCTGTCAAATGACATAGCAATAATATAGACGCGAATGACTAGTACTTCCAAAAATGAATTAGTGCCATCTGTTGCAAACATGCGTCATGACTTTTCCGAAGACCCAATAGAAGACCTAAAACTATAAAACTCCTAGAAGAAAACACAGGGGGCAAGCTTCATGACATTGGACTTGGCAGATTTCCTGGATGTGACACCAAAAGCACAGGCAACAGAAGCAACAAGAGCAAGTGGGACACATCAAACTTAAAAACTTTTGTGGGGGTTGGCTGAGTGGCTCAGTTGGTTAACAGCCTGCCCAAGAGTGCGAGCTCTGAGCAACAGGGTCACCAGTTCAATTCCCACATGGGCCAGTGACCTGAGCCCAAGCTGAGCTGCCACTGAGCTGCCAACATGTGGCTGGATGGTTCAGCTGGTGAGATCACATGCTAACAAGACTGCCTTTTTGATGGTGGGTTATGCCCACCTGCAACTAAAGTCTGAACTCAGTATCTTGAGCTGAGCTGCCAGCTGGGTGGCTCAAGGGATAGAGCGCATGCTTCTTAACAGCAAGGCTGCCGGTTTGACTCCCGCATGGGATGGTAGCTATGCCTACCTGCAACTAATTGAACTCAGCACCTTGAGCTGAGTGGTGCGGCTGGACGTGGAGCTGAGCTTGCTGCGCCCTCCACAACTAAGATTGAAGGACAACAACTTGGATGTTCCCCTTCCCCAATTCCCCAACACTGTTCCCCTCCCCCAATTCCTCAATAAAATCTTTCAAAAAAATAACAACAAACTTGTGCATCGAAGGACACAGCCAATGGGGTGAAAAAGCAACCTACGAAATCAGAGGAAATGTCTGTAAATTGCATGTATGATAAAAGGGTTAGTATCCAGAATATATAAAGAACTCTTACTACTCAACAATAAAAAATAAAGTAACTCAAGAAATTGGCAAAGTACTTGAATACACATTTCTCCAAAGATTATATACACATAGCCAACAAGCACATGAAAAGGGGCTAAACGTCACTGGTCATCAGCGAAATGCAAATCCAAACCACATGAAAACCAGTGAGATGTTACCACACACCCATTAGGATGGCTACTAGCAAACAAACAAACAAACAAACAAAATTAAAACAAAAACAAAAACAGAAAACAACATGTGTTGGTGAGGATGTGGAGAAATTGGACTCCCGGTGCACTGTTGGTAGGATTATAAATTGGATTATAAATTGGTACAGCTGCTATGGGCAACAGTGGGGAGGGTCCTGGAAAAGTCAAACATAGAGCTGCCATGTCGCTCAGCAATCCCACTCCAAAGAACTGAAAGCAGGGTCTTGAGGACAAATTTGCATGCCCGTGCTCATAGCAGCACTAGTCACAACAGCCAAGAGGTGGAAGTCACCAATGTCCTTGAAGGATATATGGATGAGTGAAACATGGTCTATCATACAATAGAAAATTACTCCACCTTGTATAGTGTGGGAGTGGAGTCAAGGGATTTGTAATAGATATGTAAGATATTGGGGGGGAAGTGGGGCGGCAGATTGGGGGAGGGGGTTTGTCACCTCGAGGGGTAAAAAGTGTAACTATTGCACTGTGTTGTACAGCTGAAACTAATTCTAAAAAATGTGTATTTCACAATAAAAAATAATTTAAAAAAAGAAAATTACTCCACCTTAAAAAGGAGGGACACTCTGTCACCTGCTACAACATGGATGGACTTGGGGACATTATGCTGAGTGAAATGAGCCACAAAATGATAAATACTGTGTGATTCTGTTTATATGAGGGACTGAAAGTAGTCAAATCATAGAGACAGAAAGTAGAGTGGTGAGTGCTGGGGCTGGCGGAGGGGGAGGCGTTGTTTAATGGGGACAGAGTTTCCGACTTGCAAGATGAAAAATGTCTGGAGATCTGTCTCACGACAATGTGAATATACACAACACATAAAAATGGTAAATTATATGTTTTTTACCTCAGTAAAATGAATAGACAAGGACACACTAGCAGAAAATGTTTACAAGACATATCTGACAAAGGACCTGTATCCCGAACAAACCAAGAAGTCTTGCAACTCAACACCAAAGATACAGACAACCCCAGAAATGGGGCACAAGACTCGAACAGACACCGCACAAAGGAAGACACAGGTAAAACCAATGTGAAGAATAATTAGTCAAAGGGGCACGGCTACCAGTGGGGTCAACGGAACACTAAGAGCAGGGAGAGAAGCATGGCGCTGAGGACTATGTGCAAGGAAGGAACAGGCTTGCAAGAACCCTGCCGCCTGCCAGGACGAGACTCCGCCCTCTGTGGAGGGGGCGTGGCGGAGGCCACTGGCCAGCTGGAAGTTCGCAGGCTGGGCTCCGTAGGCAGAACACCGCCAGCTGGGAAGCCACCTGCTGGCAGAAAAGCAGCAGAAGCAGCAAGACAAGGCCCCTCCCTCTTGCCCTCTACTGGCACGGCCTAGCATTGCACCAGCTGGGACCGGAGAAATGTTTGCAGGGACCCGCTCCAGGATGACAGGACAGTAAAGAAGGCTGGGTTGGGGGGCGAGAGGAAAAGGCTCCAGCGAGCAAACTGTGTCAGTGCTACAGTCACTTTGGAAAATGTGGCTGTTTCTGATAAAGTTAAACCACCCCCTGCTCGATGGTCCAGTAATTCCACACTCTTAGGTATTTAACCAGGTGAGACGAAAACGTGTATCTATAGACTTGTTCACAGCAGCTTTTTCCATAATGGGCCAAATGCCCATTTGTAACACACTTCAAATGCCCATTGGTAAGAGAGCAGATAAAGAAACTGGTATGTTTATGCAACGGGAAATAAGAACAAATTATTGACTTACACAACATGAATGAGCCGCAAAACCATCATGGGAGTAAAAGCATCCTGACACAAAGGCCATGCTGCAGGATATCATTTACACGGATGTGTAGGGCAGTCAAAACGAATCCGAAGTGAAAGGGGTCAGAAAGGTGGATGCCATGTAAGTGGGAGCTCACTGTGGTGATGGAAATATTATCGCAAGAGACGTGTGGTCGCAGGGTGCATGAATTCATCGGAACTCAGCAACCTGTGATTCAGTCTGTGTGCCCCTGTGTGTGAGTCTGACCTCCGACGGTTTGCAAAGGTGGGGAAGAGCCTCTGATTGACAGCTACATGAAAAACGGGGAACACAGAAATACCGGTGATGTCTTTTAGTTTTATACTAAACCAAATCAAAAGTTATTTGGAAGAGAACTAGACAACCAATAACATACAAACAAAACTTAAAATTCTCCAAATTGTTTGTAAAAAGTGCTTCCTCAAAGCTGGAGGTTCTGCCTTCTTGTCAGAATCTCTCATCAATATTTCCAGCTTCTTTTTTCATTATTTCCTACTATTAATAGTTTGCAAGCTAATACTGAGAAAAGCTTCCAGCTTTGCCTACAGACTAACAGCCCCTGAGGCAAAACCTGCAGTTCTATGAGAAGTATGCTAGAAGGCACACAGTGGCATTCTATCCTTGGGCATTTATTCATCCATATAAGTTTTAAGATATTTTTGTCTAATTCCAAAAAGATACCTCATTGGGATTCTAACTGGAATTGCATTCATTTACATAAATATTTTTAAAGATTTTATTGGGGAATTGGGGAGGGAACAGTGTTGGGGAATCGGGGAAGGGGAACAGACAAGTTGCTGTCCTTTTGTTCTTCAGTCTAGTTGTGGAGGACATTGCTTCACTGGCCCATGTTGGTATTGTCATCATTGTGCTCTTCCCGGCTAAGGCAGATCAGTTGCTGGCCATTGGACAGCAGCTCACGCTGGCTGCTGGCCACTCACGGTAGCTCACGGCAGCCCACGCCATTGCCGGTGACTCACAGCAGCCCAGCTCCAGATCAAGTTGTTGTTTACCATCTTAGCTCTAGAGGGCGCAGCATCACTGGCCCATGTGGGATCCAAACCGGCAGCCCTGCTGCTCAGAGCTCGTGCTCCCAAGCCAACTCTTAACCAACGAGCCACTCAGCCGGCCCTCATTTACATATTAACTTGACATTTTTATGATGAACAATCTTCCTGAGTATGCTTTTTCAACTGTTTGGATTCTGTTTATGTCTTCCAGTCAGAGCTCAGGAAGTTTTCCTCGTGTATCGGTCCTACACCTTTACTCTGAAACATATGGAATGTTTTCTAGGTTCTTATTGCCACGGTGGAGAAAGTTGGTGACTTTTGCATCTTTAGCTTGTATTCAGAAACCTGACCAGAGTCCAGCTAATGCAGGGATTGGGGTGCTGACCCCACGCGTGGTCGAAAATGTGCATGTAAGTTTGACTGCCCCAAAACAGTTGTCCCTCGGGATCTAGGGGCAACGGTTCTAGGAGCCCCATAGATACCAAACCCCACAGGTGCTCATGCAGCACACAGCAACCCACACGGTCAGCCCTCAGCACCCGCAGCCTCCCAACCACAGACGAACAAGCACAGGTACTTAATGAAAAGTCTGCACACAGAAACCACCCTGATCTGCATGCTTTGGGGGATGAGGCTGAGCAGCCAGTCAGAGGGGGGCCCACGCTTGTCGGAGGGGGGCGGGCCTTGCGTGCTCGGGAAGTGGCCCCCCACACGTCAGTTGGGCTGTGGATGGAATGCTGTGAGCGGGTGTGAGAGGAAGGGGAGCGGCCTCAGCTGAGTGGCTGGTCATCCAGGTACCCCAGCCCGCTGGCCGGAGTGTAGGTCGGCATTGCCGTGGGGAGCCCAGGTGGCGGTACAGCCCTGGGCACCGTCTAGCCCATGGTGAGGGTGCCCACGGATGAGGCCTGACCCCAGTGGCATGTTCTTGAGAGGACTGCGGGCCACTAGGCTGTGTGCTCTGCAAGGGGTCCTTTCACACCCAACCTTCCTGGTGGCAGAGCTTACCTGGACAGGTGGGCCCAGTGTACTTAATAATAAAGGTTGAACTTGAAAACTTCATATGCAAAAAAAGGAAAAATGTGCATATAAATGGACTTGTGTAGTTTACTCTGTGTTGTAAGGGGTTGGCTGTACCTTACGATACAGTGGGTCCTGCCGCAGGCCCGACCCTGGGTCCTTCGGAAGAACCGCTTGCAAGGTGGGCCCGTGGCTGGCACCCGGGAGCCTGGGTGTCAGCAGGGCTCCCCTGTTCTCTGGTTGTGGCTCTTTGTGTCTAAACTGCTGTACAATGTGGTGTGTGAACTTGGGAGTCTAGAATTTTGGTACAGGTGGGCAGAGGGTGCTTACGTCACTGGCCTCCAATACAGACCTTGGGCACCGAGACGGATGAGCCCTGGTGGACACTTCACATGTGTGGTCACAAGTCACTGCTGGACAAATTACTGTACACACATCCTGTAGGACCCCACTGGGAACAGTCTGGTGGAAGTGTGCTTGTCTCTTTCTGGACTTCACCCCCCGTCCCCACACTAATATTACTTTGCATCCTTTCACTGCATTAAATCTTAGCTTGGAGTACACTCCACTGGATGAGTTACCAAGCCAGGAGGTGGTCTTGGGCACCCTGCCACACGGCCGTACACACCAGCAAAGGAGCCCTGACTTCGTGTGGCCAGTGTCTCCTAGTCTTGCTGCATTTGCTGGAGCCTCCAAGTCACTGGTCAGTAGCAGGGACGGTGGCCATCCCAGCCAGTTCCTGATTTTAATAAACATGGCTTCAACGCTGTGCATTTGAGAACATTTACTGTTGATTTTTGGTTCTTGTTACTTTTAAGTAGCACCAGTCTCCCAACAGCACTGTTCCAAAGCCCATCACCACGGTACTCACCGTCACTGCACAGGACACACAGTGCTGCCAGCGTGGTGGCCCCATCATGTGACTGACAGCTGTGCACTGTGATCCTTTCTTCCAAAGTCCGCCGGTCACCGCCCACTGCACCCCTGGTACTCGGTCCCACACAGTCAGCAGTCTGTAGCTGTGCTGCCTTCTGTGATGAACTCACTTAGCATCTGACAAAAATGCATCATTGAAACAGGGAAGTGGCCAACGGAGGTGAAAACCAGCGAAGACAGGAAAAGTGATCGTGCTGGAAGCGACATTAGAGTGGACAGTCGTGGAGCCGTAGAGAGAGCTGCCGGAGGGAATGTGGACACTGGCCCTGCTCCCGACACCGAGAGCGGCAGCCGGAGGAGCCCAGTGGTGGCGACTTGTTGACATAAGTGAGGAAGAGGGTGGGGGATGAAGGTGTCCCAAGTGGTGGCAGCAAAAACGTCATGTTAAAGAACTCCGAGATGTTCCATGTCATTGTGTTCACAAACACAAACACACAAGATGCTGGACACTGATCCAAATCAGAAAGGGCTATTACAGCTCACCTGGGCACAGAAAAGCTGCTCACTCCGTGCCGGTCCTGCAATGGCGAGAGGCAAGCCCCGCTCCCATGCTGGAGCCCAAATGCTAACCCTCAATGCTTCTAACGCTGTAAATCAGTGTCCTGAACAAATGAGGTTTACTATTCTTTTCATGACTCTACGTACTTATAACCGGCAGTGAGTGTGTTCAGTTTTGACAAAATGTCTTGAAGGTTATGGAACAATCTTTGTTAAGGCTGCCGCACAGCTCCAGCTCCCACGCCACGCCCACTGTCACCACCCTGCCTCACCAGGGACAGCAGAACTGCCTGCCAGGAGCTTCTTCCTGCCTCTGTCCCACTTCACGGTCTCTGAACTTGGAATGGACGCTGTCATGAAATGCCCCCTCAGCACCACTGAATAGAATCGTGCACGAGTCCTGCCATATTCATGGTGGACTTGTGGACAGTTCTTGGCAGGAAACTGCTCACATTCCTGGACAGGCCCTGCTTCGTCTGTTTTGAACACCACTGGATTCTACTTGTAGGGACCGATTTTTCCCACCTGTGTGCAGGAGTGAGTGTTGCTTGTACTTCTCCGCTACTGATGCGTTCCCTTCCACAGCTCCGAAAGCTGAGCGCTGGCTCCTTAAATTGAATTCGGGTGCTTCACTCTGGTGCTTGGGACGGTTACGCAGCATTCGAACTGTTCTCCAGAAACTGTGAGCCGAGACTTTTGGGGCCGTGCAGTTTTCATCCACTTTGCCTATTTTGCTGTTTTGTTTTTTCTCTTAATCAGAGATTACATATTACTCTCTTGTGATTATCTATTTTTAGGGAACCAGCGTTTGGATTGATTTCTCCTAATTTCTGTTCCTTGATTTTATCTTTAATCCATTTCTCTTCCTAACAACTGTTTTTCTGGGCCTAATTTCTTCTGTTTAGCTCCTTTGTCTTTTCATATGAGTACCCACAGGTTTCTGTATCTTTACATTACCGTTTTGGTAGTTTGCATTTATTCTTTTAATTTCCTCTTTGATCCAAGCGCTATCTAGGAACGTTTTGTTTTCTAATTTCCAAGCAGTTAAAACTTGGAAAGGAGGGGGCCTCTTTTTTTTATTGTTTATATCCAATTTTCATCAATCATGACCCAAAATGTGGCCTTTAAAATCCCCACTTAAAAGCTTCGCCGTTTCCATGCCCATCCGCTCCCTTCATCTGACTCTCCCTCCTTCAAGGCTCAGTAGAAACGCTGCATCTCTGAGGCAACGCCCAGCCTGTCCCCACACGCCCACCTGGGCCACGTGCAGGCTCCTGCATGACGACGGCACCGACGGCGCTCCTTCCAGGGTCTGCTTGTCCGTCCTCACAGGACAGCGGGCTCTTCCAAGGGGAAAGTCTCCCATGCTCCCTCCCGTCTCTAGCACCCTGTACCTGGCACCGTAGGTAATCGCCATTTAGAAAGTTGTCTTTTCCTGCAGAGCCAGCCGAGTGGCTCAGTTGGTAAGAGCTCCCTCAAGAGTGTGAGCTCTGAGCAGCAGCGGTTTGTGTCCCGGCCCAAGCTGAGCTGTTGCTGAGCTGCCAACAGGTGGCAGGATGGCTCAGCTAAAAAAAAAGGGAAAGAAGGAAGGAAGGAAGGAAGGAAGGAAGGAAGGAAGGAAGGAAGGAAGGAAGGAAGAGGGCCGGCTGAGTGATGCGATGGTTAAGAACTGGCTTGGGACGCCAGAGGGCCCCGGTTCGGATCCCACATATGAGGGCCAGTGACACTGCCCTCCACAGCTAAGATGCTGAACAACAGCTCAACCTGGAGCTGGGCTGCCATGAGTCGCTGGCGACGGCGTAGGCTGCAGTCCCTGTGGCAGTGGGTTGCCATGGGTACCGTATGTAGCCAGCAGCCAACGTGAGCAGCCAGCAGCCGCAGTGAGTGGCCGTCCAGAAGCCGGCGACTGATCTGCCTCGCCAGGGAAGAGCACAATGATGGTGCCAACTTGGGCCAGTGAAGCAACGCCCTCCACAACTAGACTGAAGAACAAAACGACAGCAACTTGTCTGTTCCCCTTCCCCCAATTCCCCAGCACTGTTCCCATCCCCCCAATTCCCCAATAAAAATCTTAAAAAAAAAAAAAGTTTTCTTTTCCTAAAAATTATTTATGTTGATAATCATTAATTGCCACACTTCTCTGTTTGTGAACTGCTGATTCTGTAATCCATTTTACATTGACCAAGTCGCTCTTACCTCCAGATACTTGAACGTCTCCATAGCAATGAGCCCAGGGACAGAGGAGGTGGCCCTGCCACCTGCCCACAGGCACATGACATAAGGCACTCAGGTCAGAGCCATCAGGGTTCCAGGAGAGGCAAGACCACCTGCATAGTCTGTGTCTGGGGCTTTCACCACCCGCAGGCCCTGTGGTCCTCCTGCTCCCCAAACACAAGGGCTCCCTGGAACCCTGAGTCCCTTGGGCTGGCCCTTCCCAGGTTACTGTGGCTTCTATTCTAACTGCATTTGAATACCAGGTGTCAGGTATTTCAGACTCAGATGTTAATAAAATACAGATTCCACCCTCAAGAGACCTATAATACAACACAGGGCTTAGCACGTACCAAGGGGCGGGATCACTTAGCTACAAACTCCCTAAAGTGCTGTGGAATAAATTAACTGCTGAACCCCCGTAGCACAAGCACATTCTGTGAACACAGGCAAAGGGATACTTGCTTCTGCCCAGAGACTTACAGACAGCTTTGCAGAAGCGCCAACTTTGGGGGTGTACAGAGGAAGAGGGGGATTGCACTAAAGGCCGAGCAGCTGCAGAGTCAGTCCGAGTGGAGGAAGTGTGTGTACAGGAGACAGAAGCGAAAGCACGTGAGACATTCAGGAAATGAGGAGAAAGCCCTGGGCCTGGGGCGGACGGGCAGCCAGGTGGGGTGGTGACAGGCCCGCACAGCACAACCGCCCATCTCCTCGGGTGCTCTGACTCGGTTTGCTGGTGTTTAGCTGAGGACGGCTGCGCCTGTACATATGGGTCCTGGCCGTGTTGTCTGGCGCTGGCTTTGTCTGACGTTGGCATGCTGACAGTGCCAGCGTCACAAAATGTGTTCAGGCATCTTCCCTCCTCTTCACTGTTGAAAGAGTTTGAGTAGAATTAGTGTTAATTCTTTGTCACTGCTTCGTAGAAAGAACATTTGGTAGTAGAGCCATCTGTTCCCAAACTTTTCTTTTTGGAGAGGTTCTGGATTTCTCATTCAATCTCTTTTCCTTGTTATATATAGGTCTGTTGAGATTTCCTATTTCTTCCTGAGTCAGTTTCGTCAATTTGTGTGTTTCTAGAAAGTTGTCCATTTCATGTAGGTTACCGAATTCTTTGGCGTGTGACTGTTCACAGTACTGTGTTCTAACACTCAGTTTCTGTAAGCTCGGCAATCAGGTCTTCGCTTTCATTTCTGGCCTCAGCCAGTTGTTTCTTCTGCTTTTCTTAGTATAGCTCAAGGTTGGGCCTTTACCTCACTCCATACACAAAAACCAGCTGAAAATGCACCGATGACTTAGTTAACAGCTACAGCTATAGAACTATTAGAAGAAGACACAGGAGTAAACCTGCATGATCGCAATCTGGCACTGGATTCTTTAACACCGAAAGCATGAGCAACAGGAGAACAGATTAATTGGTCCTCATCAAAATTAAACGCTTTTGTGCATCAAAAGACATTATCAAGAATTTAAAGAGACAACCTACAGCATGGGAGAAAATATTCGCAAAGCACATATCTGATAGGGTTTAACCTCCAGAACTCCTGAAACTCAATAAAAAGGCAAACAATCCAATTTAAAAATACATGAGGGCTGGCCGAATGGCTCAGTTGGTTAAGAGCTCACTCAAGAGTGCGAGCTCTGAGCAACAGTGATTCGAGTCCCGCCTGGGCTGAGCTGTCGCTGAGCTGCCAACAGGTGGCAGGATGGCTCAGTAAAAAAAAAAAAAAAACAAACACACAAACGACCTGAATACACATGTCTCCAAAGAAGAGACACAAGTGGCCAAGAAGGACACAGCTAACATCATTCTCATTGGTGAAAGACTGGAAGCTTTCCTGCTAAGGTCAGGAGCCAGGCAGGAACCACTCCTGTTCAAGAGTATACTGAAAATCCTAGTTAATACAATAAGCAAGAAAAGTAAAGAAAGGCATATAGCTTGGGAAGAAAGAAATTAAATTCCCTTGGTTCACAGATGGCATGATTGTCTATATAGAAAATGCCAAAGGATTAAAAAAAAAAGCCTCCTGGACTAATAAGCAGTTAGAGCAAGATGGTAGAACACAATGTTAATATATAAGTCAATTGCCTACAACCCAGCAGTGAACAACAGGAATTTGAAATTAAAAACACGATGCCACTTGCATTGGCACCAAAAAGGAAAAGAACTATTAGTTATAAATCTAACAAAATATGTACCAGATCTGTATGTGGAAAGCTACAAAACTCTTATGCGAGATCTTAATAAAGAAGATCAAAATAAATGGGAGAGATATCCATGTTCGTGGATCGGAAGATGTAATACTGTTAAGACGTCAGTTCTTCCCAACTTTATTTATAGATCCAACACAAGCTCAACCAAAATCCCAGCAAGCTCTTTTATGGACATCAACAAACGGGTTCTGAAGTTTGTGTGAAGAGGCAGAGGGCCCAGAATGGCCAGCATAGCGGTGGAGAAGCAGCAAAGCCGCAGGACTGACTCCCCAACTTCAAGGCTCGCTATACAGCTACAGCAATGGAGACAGTGTGGTACCGAAGACAGAACAGACAAAACAGATGAACAGAGCAGAACAGAGGCCCAAAACAGACCCACAACATTACACTCGACTGGTCTTTGATGAAGGAGCAAAGCCAATTCAACAGAGAAAGACTAGTCTCTCCAACAGATGCTCCTTAGCAGCTGGGTATCATCTACCTGTATGGAAAAATATAAACCTCAACCCCACATTACTGCCTCCACCCAGAAAACAAAACAAGCAAAAAATAAAACTTAAAATGAATCACAGACTTAGATATAAAGGTTAAAACTATAAAACTTCTAGAAGTCCTAGAAAAACCTTTGCAATCTTGAGTTAGTCAAAGATTTCTTATATAGGACACACATACAAAAAAAACCTAAAAGAAAAATAACTAAAATATTATTAAAGTGAATAATTTTACTTTTCAAAAAACTCCATTAAAAAACCGCACAGGCAAGCAGACAGAGAAAATACTTGCAATGCGAATCTCTGACCAAGAACTGTGCCCAGACTAACAAACTCATTCAACTCAATAAGACAGACAACCCCCTAAAAAAGTGGGGAAAAGCTTTGGAACAGATACCTCACAAGAAAAGACATAAAAATAAGTCACACGAAAAGATGCTGAACACTAGTTCTCACTCGGAAACTCGTCACCAGGGGACACTGCCCCCTGCAGCGTGAACACAAACACAGCTGCCAGAACCAAGTGCCAGACGCCCTTCGCTGGGCAGAAGCGCAGAATGGAGCAGCCACTGCAAAACACTTCACTTGCCTAAGGAGCGTCTTTAAAAACGTAAATACACACGTGACCCACTAGTTCCGCTCCTAGGTGTCTACCTACAGAAACGGGCTATGTGTCCACACAAAGATTAACACAGAGATGTTCACAGCCTCTTAACTCGTAATTAACCCAAACCTGAAAACAACCCAAATAACCATCCAGGTAAACGATCAATAAAATGCATGACAAGGAATGAACCACTAAGCACAGTTACATGGATGGACCTGCAAAACATGCTCAGCAAAGGAATCCAGACACAGACTAAAGCCTGTATGAGTCCATCGGCATGAAAATCTAGAAAGGGGAGATTTATTCTCTAGCTGTGGTTCACAACCAGAGTGCTGTCTAGAGACATTTTGGTTGGCGTTACCAGAGAGGGATGTGACTGGCATTTGGTGGGTAGAAGCCATGTGCTGCTCGACACCCCACAAAGCACCCCTTCCACCCACCTACCCACCCACCCACTCACCCACACACACACGAGAAAGAAGCGTCTGCCCAAAATGGGAGCAGTGACAGGCCCGAGCCCAGTCCCCAGCAGCGGAGGGCAGAGCCGTGGTGAGCGGGCTGCAGTGCTGGGGCTGGCGACACTGAGCACAGGGGACTTTGGGGGTGATGGAAATGTCATCATCTTCACTGGGGTGCTGGTCTCAGAATGTGCACATCCGTCAGAACTCACACTGAACCCTTAATATGGGTGCGTTTTATTGTATGTAAATTTTACCTACTTACCGAGAGAATGACAGAAGTACTAGAGGTCGTAACAAACGCTGAGTGAGACGGAGGCTGTTCCAGAAAGAATCAGGAAAGCAGGAGTGGTTTTCCTGGAGGGCTCGAGCCAGGGGTATCCAGGCCCTGGATTGTTTGTTAACAAGCCTTGTGCTGTTGGGAGCCGTCTCAGAGTACTGAGACCCCAGGTTGACTGCAGGTGGAGAATGACAGGTGGCTAAAGACCCCGAAGTTCTGTGTGCTGAGAAAAAGACTGCAAAGCTGCTTGTTAGCTGAACAGCATAAAGGGAACTGCTGAAATCAGTAACCCAACAACGCCCAGCTCACCTCCTGCGCTTGGAAAACCAGAAGCTCCTAAACCACAACCACCAGACCCTCGGATGTTACTGTCTATGGACTCGGGAACTTTTGGGATTTTTCCATCATGGACTTGCTGACAGTTGCTATTTGCCTTAAGTTTCACTTTGCTTAAAATATAGTATTAGTTTATGCTGTGTGATCATGTAACCTGTTGCCAAGACATTATCTCACCTCCAAACTCCTAAGTCAGGAACATTGGTTCCTCCTTCCCCAAAACCCCCTAACAAAACCCCTATGCTTAGGTAAGATTTATTCCTGGTAAAAGAGGAACTTGCTCTCTATGTAAGCACTATGTCTTTTAATAAAATTTGTCCTGATTGCCATCCGCAGTCAGTGACCCTCCTAATCCCAACGTTGGTGTCTGCCAGTCTTCCATTTCTCATTTCCTCGCGCCGATCAATCCTGCTCAGGGACCGTTCAGTGGGTTCCTGGCCTGCGCATCCAGGAGCCACGGCTGTCGAGCCGGCTCTCAACATTTTGCCTCTTGAATTTTGTAACCATTCATGTAGCTGCTCCAGAAAACAGCCCTGCCGAGCACCCTGGGTGGCTCAGGCCTGGCCTGTGCCGTGTCCCCCACTGACCACTCCGCATACCAGGGACCCAGGGACCGACCGCCCACACCCTCCCCCACAAAGCCGAGGGCCAACCGCAGTCGAACACCTGCTCCTTCCTGACACGGCAGGTGAGGCCCGAACCTTGAAGCTAGACACAGCTCTGGCTGCCGCTGCCACCTTGGCGGGGAATGCTGGCGCTCAGAGCTGCCCCAGAAGGTCCTGACAGCGATACAGTGACGGATACACAGCGCTGCCTGGCACGCCTGGCATCCAACTGGCTTCCACTGCTGCCCAGCTGCCAACAAAGGCCTAGCACCGTGCTTGGCTGGACCCCGGTTTACAGAAGCCCCCCAGATGTGGGGGTTCCCAAGACCTCCACGCGAGCGCCTGGTCATGTCCCCACACTGGTGACCAAATACGTGCATCTGTCCTATTTCCTCTCCAGGAGACAGGCCCCCGTGGGCACGCAGTGTGCAGTCCCGAGCTGTACTTCGGGAACCCTGACCGACGGGACCAGCTATGTTCCTTCACTTGGGTTTCTTAGGGCAAAATACATTTTGGTCTCCCAACCAGACACTGTCAGAAACAGAAACTCAGTCTAATGCTTTTATTGTCTTAACAAATATACTCATTACCGAGCAATCTCTCTGATTTCCAAACTATGAACTAAAAATTGTAACTTAAGTAAAAATCTAAAATATACAAAACTGAAATTAGTTTTACCAAAATTAGATACTTTCCCTCATGGAAAAAACTTAGAAAGTTCCACATGGTTTTGAAAAAGAACACAGCTTTCGCCTTGTGGTAAAGCGGGAGTCCTGGTTTCTCCTGTGGCCCAGTTTAAATCCCTGTAACAAAACAGAATATACAAGCACATTCTGGAACCTTCCGTGCAAGATTAGGGGCTGAGAGTTACCTAAATAAATTTAAAGCAAAACACGGCTCTCTTTCCAAACGAATTCTTCTTTCAGAACCAGTTTAGTGTTTAATCAGTGGATTTCTGTTCCTGGAAAAGACGGGGCCTTTCCAACCTTCCCACAGGAAAAGCAATGGTGCTCTCCAGCCACCACTGAAGTGGAAGCCCCATCTGTTCGGATGCCGGGGTGCAGGACGGTAGGTCTGCAGGCGGAGCTGGAGTCCACCTGCCCGGCGCCTAGGAGCTGAGGACGATGAGCTTGTGGAGCTGGTAGAGGGCGCTGTCCCTCCCTTGGCTGCCCTTCGGGTCCGCCTGCTCCATGACCAGCTTTGGATCCACCTGACGGGGCAGACAAAGGGCCAGTCAGGCTCGGCAGTGGGACTTGGCTGGACACAAAGTAAATAGCGGGAAGAAGTAAAATCATACACACACGGACACATGGACATGTACGGGAGCAGAAAGTGTTCCTTTAGTTTCCAAAGAGTATTTATAGACTGCTTCTCTACTCACAATACGCAATACTACATAGTAGTAATTCATCTTTCAAGTCATCTCAAATAGTACGCATCTTCACTCAGAAAGCTCCCACACCTCCCTCCCATGTCAGTGTGCACAGCGACTTCCCGAGAGGCTTTAAAGCATGCAGCCTTTCTAAAACACATCAACCTCAAAACAAAATGCTGCTTCCAAACTGGGTCATGCTGTTGGCTTCCAAGACGCGGCCAGTCTGCGGGCGGAGGGGGGGGGGCGCCCCCCCCCCCCCCCCCCCGGTCACCCGGCAGAGCTCTGTGCCGGATGGACTGGTCCTGAGGGCTCTGAGACGGCAGCCAGTCAGGGAGCGTGTGGGGAGAAGGGACTCGCCGCGGGAGCAGCCTCTAGGCTCAGGGGGGACGATGCCACGCCCAGGGGCGTCCTCTCCCTGGAACTGCCAGAGGAAGGAGGACCTTCCGCCCCGGCCGGTTCACATATGAAGGCGGCCCTGGCTCTCCAGGCTCAAAGGTGGAATCGCTGCCTGGTTTCCTGCCCGAGTCACTTTATTCCGCTTCCGACTCCGTGCAGGTGGGAAAAGCCAAGGTGTCCCGAACAGGACCCGCCTGCTGCACGGCTGCTGGGTCTGGATTGTGTGTACCCCCTGTCCCCCCGCCCCCTGGCCTGAGCCCCAGGGAGGTGGTGTTAGGAGGTGGGGCCTTTGGGAGGGGATGTGGGTGAGATATGGTCACGAGGTGGGGCCCCCGATGGAGTTAGTGCCCTTAGTGAAGAAGAGGCCACACCCTGGTGGGGACACAGCGAGAAGGTGACCAGGTACAAGCCAGGAAGAGGGTCCTCAGCAGAACCCAGCTGTGTGGGCCCCTCACTCCGACTTCCAGCCTCTAAAACTGTGAGAAAATAAACGTCTGCTGTTTAAGCCACCCAGTCGATGGGAGGCTGCTGTGACAGCCCGAGCAGATGCAGACAACGCCACTGTACCCTAAGAGCTGCTGCAGACATCCCTGTTTTACCAAAATCACAGGACAAGTAGCCTGGGTCTAACTTCTCACCAAGGTATTACACAGTGCTGTCTGGACACTGCCTGTCTGGTCTGTGACATGCCCCGGTGACCACAGACCACCCCTGCCCCCAGTCTCTGCTCTCGGCACCTCCACGCCGCTGTGCCGAGCCCTGGGTCCGTCAAGGGGCCTGTCACCATCGGTCCTGGCAGCAGGCTACTCACCCGGCGTCCCATCTCTCACTCACCTGATTCCACTCGTATGGCTTTTCGTGCCAGTTCGGAACAACTCTCTCTCTTGGTTTCAACCGACAGAACAAACTAAAATTTAAATACGAGAACTACATCATTTTAGTGGTACATTAGAAACTGAAAACACTGTGATCTTTCTAAAAAGATCTAAATCCTATGTACTTTCCCTCATAATTATAACTAACTGTAACAGAATTATAACTACAACAAGTTTTAAAAGGTCAAGTTTATAGTCGTGCCCAGAGAATCCCTGAGCCCACTGAACATTCAAACCAGAAGAGGCGGCAGGCTGAAGCAGCTACAAGACCACCCGGTCCCTCGTCCTTCAACAACTGGGGGGCCGCCCCACCCCTGGGTCTGGGGCTTGTACGTCCCCTACTCGGAAGCAGCCACGATAAGCAGGGACATCGTCAGCTCAAGCACATTTAATGTTTTATAACACAAGTTCTGATCAGTGCTGGTCACTCGGGCACGTTCGCCTTGTGCAAACGCACTGACGTGACCTGTGCACTTTACGTGTGTGAAACTTCAACACACAGTCTATGTAACAATATTTTATGGGAAAAAGTGAGGACAGATAACTAAAATTAGCCTTTCTCACAACTGCTAGGACAGCTTTGTATATCTCACACCTATTTTAAAGTGCTCGTACAGCTAGGAGAAACCCACCCGAAATGTATACGGAAGGAGTGGAAAGCCACCATCCTATCAGATGCCACCACTCAACCCCCAGCAGCACAGGACGTCTCGGACCAGAAAGGCTTTGCCGCCAGTCCAAGAGAGCTGTCTGAGGCGGGAAGGCAGGCCTGGATGTGCTGGAAGCCCGCTGCGCTATGACCCACTGCCCACTCCAGGCCTCCTCCAAGCCGTCCAGGCTGCACCAATGGGGCCTCAGGATTCCTGCTGGGCTTGGCCAATAGGGAGTCAGTCCAGCAAGCGGTGAAGCAAGGGGAGGTCAAGGTGCATATCCCCAGGCCTCGTTTCCTGGGGACGCTCAATGGAGGTCCTCCCCATACAGCCTCTCAGCCTCCAGGCCCCCAAGGACCGCTGTTAACACTCTGTTGTGGCTTCCCTCTGCCCTGCCCGTGCTGTCTGAAAGGGTCCCCTACTGTCCTCTACTTTGTGCCTTGTCCCGACCGATGCACAGGACGAGGAGACTGCTGTCCAAAGAGTCAGGCCGACGTCAACACCGCCGGCACTGGACTCACTCTCAGTGCAGGGGACCAGGCTAGGACCTCTCCCAAACAACTCCAGCATTCACATCTGGACAGCTAGGAACGCTGACAGAAGGGAAGCCGCCATGTCATCGCATGACTCACCCCAAAAGCTTCTGACGTGCACTGTCCTGTAACTGCGCGATTCGCTCTGGCCCGAGACACTTTGACCCGTTTGGCCCGTCACATACCAGTTTGTTAATGGCGGCCCTGAGAATATTGATCTGGAAACAAACAGCAATGTAAGTACTTACATGGTTCCACAACAACTGAATGTCATTTCACATGTAAGTCATTCAGAAACATTCGGAGCCCAAATTCTATGACTCTCGTCAACGTGCTTTCTGAGCAAATATTAACATGAACGACATAATAATCACCACCACAATTTAAGGAACAAAGACAAAAGAAGTTAAAAACCAGCAAGGACGGTTCTGACTTTTTAGTGTAAGCACACGTTTCAAACTCCCATCTTAAAATTGAACATAGTTTAACTCCTGGCGTCACACAGCTAAAGTCCACCTCCCTGTCACTGCATCTGTAATGTGTGTACGGAGCCGGAGGGATATTGTGCACCCAGAGTACAACATGCCATGCTTGCTACTGGCCTTTGTTGCGGTTCTTAACCAAGCTTTCCGTTTTGAACAGCTGACAGCTAAGCACGCCGTCGCCCAGCCCGTGCCAGCCCTCGTATCTCCTCGGTGCATCTGTCACGACTCGGGCTTGGCTGTGGTGCGTTACTGGAACTGAGCTCCAGGCCGACCTGGCGGACCAGCGTTGTGTGTGGCCTTTCCCTCCCAGGAGCCGGTGCAGGGCCCACACTGCCCTGTGGCTGCGTCTCCCCAGTCTCCTCTGCTCTGGGGCAGCTTCTTAGGCTTTTCCTGTGTTTCAAGAACTTGGCAGTTCTGAGCTGTGGTCAGGTATTTTGTGGGACATCCCCGTTTGGGTTTGTGGCATTTTTCTCATGATCAGATTGGGGTGGTGGGTGTTGGGGAGAACCCACAGAGGTGGGGTGCACTTCTCTTTTCACCATATGAGGATGTGCGTGCCATCACCATGACGACCACCTCGCTGAGTGGGCCTGCAGCTTGCCCGCTGTAAACTCTCTCTTCCCTTTCCCTACTCTACTGTCTGGGAACAGCTCTAAGTCCAGTCAGCCCTCCAAGCCGCGTGTGTGGGGAGGGCAGCTCCGCGCCACCTCCGGGGGGGGCGGGACCTACAGGTACGATGGGGACTCTTCTCTCTCCGAGAGCTGCTCTGCTTCCCATCTGTGCATCCAATCACGTACAGCCAATGGACACGTGGATACTTATTCCACACTTTGAATGACAACCTAATACTAATTATATGTTTTGTCCCCGCTCTTTCGGATTAGCCCCTGGGTCCCTGTGACACGCTCCCATCCCTTTGTTTTTGGGCCACCTCCTTACTTCCTGGCACTAAGGATGCTCCCAGCTCATCCTGTGTTCTCCCTGCCCAGCCCTAGAATCACCCATTAATCCCAGGTCCCTTGTTCCTTTGGCTGGAAAGCCCTATCAGAAACCACAATCGGAGAAAATAAATTAATAAAAAAAATTTTTTTTTAAGTCTTACTGGGGCCGGCCGAGTGGCGTGATGGTTAAGAACTCGCTTGGGATGCCAGAGGGCCCCGGTTCGGATCCCACATATGAGGGCCAGTG
>NW_017731393.1:1199944-1238341 GCF_001890085.2 Hipposideros armiger
AAAAAAAAAAAAAGTCTTACTGGAGGATAAGTTAGAAGCAGGAATATGTTAGGCCCTATATATGTTGCCTTTTGTGTTTATGAATTAAAATAATAAAGGAATAATGTTATGGATAAATAGTGAATAGAGATAGTTTTCCCATTCAGGCTGTTTATGGACAAATCTGAATAGTGTGAGTTTCAGTTTATAAAGATTAAAAATAGTGGGAAAAAGTGATGAGCTTTGGGATCACTAGATGGCCACAGGGATATTCAGACTAATGGAAAATACATGGTTTTGAACACACTCCAGATGGTGGGCTTGGCTACATTTTATAAAACGGAGCATACCGAGTGTTACCTAGGATGTGGAGCAACTGAAATTCTTATATGTTGATGTTGAGAATGTAAATAGATACAATCACTTTGGAAAACTGTCAAATTCTTCTACATGAATATAAGTAGCCATACTGTATGATCCAGAAATTCCCCTTACATGTATATCCAATCGCATTGCATACCAATGTGCCCCAAAGGACAGGCACAAAATGTTCACAATAGCATTCATTACTCATGTATCCTCTTGAAATATGTTATTTTCCATCAGTAAACTATTAGTTTAAAAAAAAAAAAAAGAAACCACAATCGGGGTGCTAGGTCATTCCATGGCTCTGGGGTATCAGTGTATGTGTACACACTCATGCACACCCCGCTCCCCATCTGCGCATGTGCTGACTTAGAACTGGATGGTCCTCGGGCTGACCCGTACCCCAGGGGCCCTTCTAGCCTTCCTTCCTGCCACTCTGCAGCCCCCACCCAATAATGACACCTGGTCCCACACCCACGTGCTTCTTCAAACGCAGGCACACAGAGAGCGCTCTTGGAATTAACTCACACTCCACGAGAAACTACTTCACCAAGCAGAGTGGTTTCCATGAAGCTTTTGTCAGCAGCCTCACGGTTTCCAGTCAAAACCCAGTTTCCAAGCTCCTTTCCCCTCCCCCTTCATGCAAAACTCCCCGGCATCCTAGTTGGTGTGTGTGTGTGTGTGTGTGTGCGCGCGCGCATGCATGCATGCATGTGTGTGAGGGGTGTGGGTTTGTGTATATGACTGTGTGTGGGTTTGTGTGTGTGTACGAGTATAAATGTGTATGTATGTGGATGGAAAAGGGGCCACAGGTTAAACCTGACAAGCTCAGGAGATTGAAAATAACCACATAAGATGGTGTGAGCATAAAAAACTTTCATAAGCAAGTGGGCCATGGCGGGAAGTCACATCTTTAGCTTCCTTCACAAATTTGGTCTGTGCCTTTTCAGTGGGCCGCTCTGGTTTTCTGCACCTATGATAACAGCTTAGGAATGTCAGTAATCCTTTTTCTGGACCAGAGCTGGAAACTGCAAAACTCCTCATTATGCTTGTCTCCTGATTGCCATCTCTTTGTGCTGTAGAAGAGCTGTTAGCTATCCTGCACCCACCTGTGTGGGAGGAGTACCTGTCTCTCCAATGTACTTTTATCCAATCCCAGAGATTTTCCCGCTTTGCTCTCTCCCACCCCCTTAATCTATTACCCATGGATTTCATGTAACCTTCCTCCTTTGATTCTATGTATAAAATAAACTGCAAACTGCCATTTTGCGGAGCATTTTCTCAGTCCGTTGAGAGTTTGCTTCCCAGCAACTGTCGAGTTTGGCTCAAATAAACTCATAAGTTTTCTCTTAGGCTGGATATTTTTCGTCAACATGTGTTATGTGTAGGTGTGCGTATGGGATGTGTATGTGTGAGAGTGGGGGTAAGTGTGTAAGTGTCAG
This sequence comes from Hipposideros armiger, assembly GCF_001890085.2. Taxonomy (NCBI): domain Eukaryota; kingdom Metazoa; phylum Chordata; class Mammalia; order Chiroptera; family Hipposideridae; genus Hipposideros; species Hipposideros armiger. Next base: position 1,201,732 of record NW_017731393.1, read on the forward strand.
CACGTGCACACACAAGCCTTGATCGCGTACACGAGTCCCACTCTCACAAGGGACTGTGTGGGGTTTGACACGTGCACTCATGAGTCCACATCCAGCAGCAGGCCGAGCAGCTCCTAGCCTGTTGCCCTGGGTGCCCCTTGCCGTCCTGCCCTCCCTCCTAATCCCCTCATCTGTGTTCTGACCCTGGAGCTGAGCCAGTGCCAGATGTCTCGTGGACAAAACCACAATGCATGGTGACACGTGAGCACCTGAGAGCCATCCCTCTTTCTGAAGAGGACCCCACCGAGCGAGCGCCGGCCCCAGCGTGCTGCCCACTGCCCCGCTGACGCCTTCCAGACTGCTCCCAGCATTGAGCGACTGCACTGCCAACATCCGGGTCCTAGCGGAGGCCAGTTCCCAACCGTCTGGGTAAGTGCTTAGAGGTGGGGTGGCGGGCTCTTGTAGCAGGCGTGTGTCTAACTTTGAAGAACCTTGTCTTTTTCAGTCGTGCCATACTGCTCCCACACACCAGCAATGAGCAGACCTCCTGCCCACGCCCCCTGGCACTGTTCCTGCCAGGTCTTGGACTTGAGCCATTCTCACCAGTCTGAGCGGTGTCGCTGTGGTCTTCATTCACAATTTCCTGATGACCCAGGAGGCTGAGCACCTTTCATTTGTTCACTGCCATCCATATTTGAATTTAGTTGCTTCTTTTATTATTGAGTTTTAGAAGTTCTTTATATATTGTGGATAAAAGTCCTTTATTTTCTCTTCGTCGGTAGCTTCTCTTCTCACCCTCTTAAAGGGTCTTTCACAGAACAAGGTTTTAATTCTGATAAAGTCCAACTCACCAATTTTTTCCCCCATAAATCATGCTTTTGGCATTGCATCTACAAACTCATTGCCAAATCCAAGGTCATGTAGATTTTCTGCTATATTTACTTTTACAAGTTTTATAGTTTTACATTTTACAGTTAGGTCTGGGATCTAAGGAATATTGTAGAAGTCCCGTTATGTGAAAGGCAGTGAAGTCAAATGGACACAACCCATGCCGAGGACCTCACCAGCAGGGCCCTGGATGTCGGGACCTCAGCCTTCCTCCCACTGCCTTCCCTGCGGCTCTGCCAACCTCACCTGCCTCGTGGACTCGGGGACAGAAAGGACTCCGAGTGCTCTAGGGCAGCGCCTCTCAAACTACCTGCTCAGGACCAGGATTCCCCTCACTTTGTAAAACGCAATCCAGAGGAGTTACTAGAACAATGAGATGTGAAAACAAAAGCACACACAATACAAGCCCAAATTTTGCATTAAATTCAAAAGCTGTCATATTGCTGAGTCACCTGCTCCACCTGTCTGAGTGCTTCAACTTAACATCCTTGTCACCCCGTCCCAGACAGCGCAGAGCTCACTGCTGCACACCTGTCAGCTCGGCGAGCCCACCTGTGCCGGGAGAGGACGCAGCAAGCCAGGCCTCGCTGTACCCACTTCCCACCGTCAACAGGCAAGGGTGGTCAGCTCGGCGTGGCATGCAGTGAGGCCCACGGCAGCCCTACCACTCTGGGGCTCGATCCATTGGTCAGAAAAGCCTCCTGAGCCAGAGCGCCACCTCGGTCAGGAAGAGAGCGATAACATGGGCACCTGAGGGACAGGAGCACCTCCAGGCTGGAGCACACGTCCGTGTTTCACGCACCGTGTTAGACACCGCGCTCACTATTAAACGGGCATCCGGCAAAAGCAGACAGGCAGAGCTAGGACAATGGACAAACAGGCGGCCTTACCTCTACGATGTCCTCCACACTGAACTGGACATCAAATGCTAGCTCCATATCATGCTCTGGCAGGATGGGGGCCCCCGTGGTTGGGCTGCACCCCAGACCACAGAGGACCCCAGTGTAACACTTCCCATCTCCATCAACCCTATGAAAAGTTGGACAAGGAGTTAGTATTCCAAACCTGGCAAGCCGCGGTCTCAATGGTGAAGGCGCTGACCGATGAGGCTCTGCCGATCCTGGTAAGGAACTGATTTCCCGTATCTCCTCTCCCAGTTTTTACATTAGAAAGAATAGACGATATATAGTTATAAATTACATCTTTTGAATTAACCCATTAGTTAGAGTTCTAATTCTCACTGTGACAGAAAAGTAAGGAATATTTCTATCACATACAGTGTTTTCCCACCTTTGAATTCGTTCCATGAGTTAAACTCTTAGTGAGATTTCCGGAGAAAAGGTCACACACGTATTTCTGACATGGGAAAGACGTCTGCACTCAGTAAAAGATGTCTGTTCCACCTTCCTGTCCTAAAACAACTGCACACGCTTCTAATACAAAGCGTCACCTCCCAGAGTTCTCCTAAATCTGTTGTCCTCTCCACGTCTACTGCCACCAGCCTGGTCCAGGCCAGCGCCACTTCGCACCTAGATTGGTGCCGTCACTTTGTGCCCAATTGCCCACATCTGCCCCTGCTGCTTCCACGCACTCCCACACAGCAGACGTCGCACTTCCTGGCTCTGGGGCTTCCTTCTTGCATTCTGAACACCAGGAGCTACAAGCCACAGTGCAGTCCGGTCTCTGCTGAGCTCCTCCACGTCGTTCCCCTCCCCTGCCAGGCTCCAGCTTCTCCGGCTTCCCTACAGACCCTCCAGCGGGGAGCCCCCCGCCCCGCCCCCGAGCCCTCGCCTCTACAGAACAGGCTCCTCCAGCGCCCCCCCGCCCCCAGAGCCCTTGGCCCACCAGACTCCTTCTTATGTTCAGGCATGAATTTAAATGCAAGTGCCGCAGCCCACAGTTATAAAATAGTCACTGATATTATACTGAATATTTGAAAATATTCTAATTTTCTTTCACGCTTAATCAACTCAGACTTTTCCCATCATCTAGATCAGGGGTCAGCAAACTTGAAACAGAAGAGCCAATCCTGTCCCTCACAACAATTTAAAAATTATTTGAGGGGCTGGCTGAGTGGCTCAGCTGGTTAAGAGCTCGCTTGGGACGCCAGCTCTGAGCAGCAGGGCTGTGGTTCGGATCCCACATTGAGGGCCAGTGACACTGCCCTCTACAGCTAAGATGATGAACAACAGCTCAACCTGGAGCTGGGCTGCCGTGAGCTACATGAGTGGCTGGCAGCCAGCGTGAGCGAGCGGTAGCCAGTGTGAGCTGCCAGGAGCCGCTGTGAGCGGTCGACCAATGACCGGTGACCGATTGCCTCACCCGGGAAGAGCACAGTGATCATACCAACATGAGTCAGTGAAGCGACGTCCTCCACAACAAGACTGAAGAACAAAAACAGCAATTTGTCTACCTGTCTGTTCCCCTCCCCCCATTCCCAAATAAAATCTTAAAAAAAAAAAATATTTGAGAGCCATAAAACAAATGAAATCACCATTATGTGAATAATATCCTTTAAAAATTTTATAAATGAAACTACGATAGTTTTATTTTCATTTTCAATTTTACTTCAGAGCCCCATGTACATATCCAAAGAGCCGCATGTGGCTTGCAAGCCGCAGTTTATCTAGATCAATAAAGTTTTGATGAAATAATCTAGGCAAAAACAAGTTTTCTTCTTAGTCCTGAAGATACACATAAGCCACACAAACACACATTCTTTTTCACTTAATGAAAAAGAATCCCATTTCACGTGAACTCAAAAGAGAGACCCAGAATTCAGACTTATAAATTCTGAGTATTTCCTTTACAAGTCACCAAAATGTTTCTTCAAATAGTGCACTCCCTACATTTTAATAGAATATGATTATTTCATGTTATGTAAAACCTTTCCAAAACAGCAGTGATAACCAGGGGTCGCCGAGTTACCGCTGGTAACGTCATCAACAGTCCTGACACATCACATGACCTCCACCCGCTGCCAGTTGCTAGGAGATGTAACTGCTGCTCCCACGGGATAGAAGGGAGCTGCCCGGGATCAGGCGGGCACTGAGTCTTTGCTCACCTGCTCTAAACCTTAACTTGACAGAGGTGACCGAAGCATGGGGTCCAATTCTTTTGCAGGGACCCTAAGGCGCTCGTTAAGACAGCAAGAATATCCTTACTTCCTCTGCAATGCATATTTCACACCCAAACTGAAAACTGCAGAAACCACGACAGGGTCAAAAGCAAGCGCATCCCACACAGAGCCCCACAAGGGCGCGCTGTGGACAAAATTCAACTGAAACAACTTACACTCAGGAGCTGGCGTGAGCTGACTATGCTGGGTTTGGAAGACTACCTCCTCCGGACAATTCTGCTTAAAATAAATACGACAGGTGAGGACCGTCTAGTCCAGGCTGATGTTCGAGAAGCCCCTGTAGGAGCCACGGAAGGAAATCCACTTCCGCAAAAGTTAGATGTCGACCCGGAACTGCCACGTAGGCGGCTGTGGAATGCTCTGTAGGGCGCAGTGCCTTCCCCTGCAGGGCGCTGAGCAGCAGCCGCTGTCCGAGTCTGTTACTTCCCCATCCTCTGTGGGCGTCTGACTCTCCACCCCCCCAACATCCCCCCAGCTGTGCTGCCAGGGTGCTGGTGAAGGCTCACCCCATTAGAGCAGTGAGCCTCTGCCGGGGACCCCACTTCATGCACACTTAGTGTGACCCCTCACAGATGCCTCGACATCCCGTGAGATGATCACGGCCCTTCTTTACAGACGGGAGCTCAGCGGCTGGAGACCCTGCCCGCGGTGGGGAGCATGTGGCAGGGCTGGAGTGCCGCCACAGCCTGCCTTCCCGCTACACAGGCGAGTCCCTTAACACTCTTGTCACCTCACACTTCCCGCACTTAAAAGGCACCTTTGTTTTATTCCCCTATTTTCTAAGGCTTTTAAAAAATACGGGGTATAGATGAAGAGTTTTCTGAATTGCAAAACCAGTCCATGAATACACGGTAAACGATTAAAACGGCGCCTTAGCACACAGAGCAGGCAGGTCGCAGCCTCCCAAGGTGGCAGCAGCTCCCATCCGATATGCTCTTCTGACAGCGGGACGCTGCCACCCGCCAGTGAGAACTGAGGTCTACGTTTCTGCACCTCGAGTCCTGGACGGGCTGTGACCATGGCAAGCCTCACAGTGCAGACTCCTGAGGCTGGTCAGAAAAAGTGACGTGGCTTCCGGCGGGCTCACTCAGGACGCTGCCCTCTGGCCCCCAGCCACCAGGCTGTGAGGAAGCCAAACCGGGCCTGGGAGGCCACACCGAGGCCTCGAGTCCCCAGCCAGAATCAGCCCCCAACCTTCAAGTCTTCCACATGGAGACCCAGATGCCACGGGACAGAGACAAGCTGTCCCTCATGGATCAGGCTGAGCTGTCACCCACAGAATAAAAAAGGGCTGTCTGTGAGTAAGTGTTATGCAGCCACAGCAACAGAAACAAACAGAAGTGGAAGTCCCCGTCCAGTCCACTCTCGCTTAATTGCTGACACTTTAGCTGGTAGGCCTTTTTGTAGCTGGGATCCCACCTCACGCATGCCTGCTCGCAGTACTGTCCTGTGACGTGACTTACCTCCCCACCTGACACCACGGACATCTCCCAGCAGCCCAGTATCCAGCTCCAAGAACTATGGGGCGGAGGGAAGGGCCGCATCACAGCCCTGCGCCCGACAACACTGTCCTAAGATTCTCACCGCCCATCCTGGGGCGCCAGGCTCTGCAGCTCTGAGCACCACACCCACCGAGAGGAGAAGCCCCACTAGGTCCCACATGCTCGTGCCCTGACTGCCCCCACTGTTTAGGGAAATGCTGCAGGGACCACCCCTCTCTGGGAGCACACCACAGCCCGGGCAGGCCCCAGGACACTAGGCTTTGGGGCTAACAGAAGGTGCTCACCCAGATCAAACACCTCTTTCATCTTCCCAAGTTTCTCAAAAATGGTTGCTACTAACTCAACGAATTAAGAACCACATTGCACGACGACTAGAGCAGACTTCGGATGAAGAGCCACCAGGCCCAGGTCCCCTTCCTGGTGACCACCTCGCTGAGCCTCAGGATTCAGGCTCATCTCACTGCTGTGGCCATAGACTGCCCCACTCCAGCTCTTCTCACCAAGGGAATGTGAGTGCCAGCTATGCACAAAGCACCATGTCCTGTTCACATGCATCCTCCTCATATTAACCTTGCTTTTTTCCTAGAAAGATGGTATTTTAAGTACTAATGATTTCAATATTTCTTGAGTGTCCACAACATAACCAACTGCACTTTGGAAATCTAAAAATAGTAATAATACACTGTATTACTTATATCCTCAAAAAGCTTATATGTGGGCCAGCCAGGTGGCTCAGTTGGTTAGAGCACAAGCTGTGAGCAACAGGGTTGCCGGTTCGATTCCCACATGGGCCAGTGAGCTGTGCCCGAGCTGACATGCTGCTGAGCTGCCAACGGACGGATGGATGGCTCAGTTGGTTAGAGTGCATGTTAACAACAATATTGCCGGTTTGACTCCCACATGGGATGGTGGGCTACACCCAAACCCCCCCCCCTCCAACTACAATAGACTGAAAGCGGTGACTAAACTTGGAGCTGAGCTTGCGCCCTCCACAACTAAGATCAACTAAGATTGAAGGACAACTTGACTTGGAGCTGATGGGTCCTAGAAAAACACCATGTTCCCCTTCCCCAATTCCCCAATAAAATCTTTAAAAAGAAAGCTTAGATTTGAAAGACAAGAGCTTGGTCTAGAGAGGTAAGAGGAGCGTCAGAAGCAATTAGAGAGGAATCTGTGTGTGTGTGCTCATGTATGCATGTGCATGCACGTCTGTGCGTCTGCTCGTGTGCACATATGTGCATGTGTGCATGCATTCACTAAGTCAGATCCCCACTTCAGCTTGGTGTGATACTTTCTTATTAGATAGTCAGACGTAGCATATTGTTTCCACATGTGCATCTCCCCTACAAGGACCCAGAAGATACATTTATTCATGCAGATATTTATCACATCATTATTGTAAAATTAAAGCCAAATTCTGACATTTAAAGGCATACTAAATCCTTTTCGGACAAAAGCAGGTGAAAAACAAATGCATATGTAAATAAAATAGGACAAAGTTTAGAAAAGCCACTGTATGTCCACTCAGCAGTATACGATGCAACTACTAAAGTGGATATTTATAAAGATGTCATAATACTACAAAAATGTTTAATTTGTGGAAAAGGATTTAGTATGACAAAAATCTAAAAATAAAACATATATATAAGAACACTGAAAATAAAGACACCAAATGTTTCAAAATGACATTAATTTTTGCCCGTTCAGGTTTTTCTAAGTAGCATATTTTAGTGGAAAAAAAATACACAACTATTTTTTAAACTAAAAAAAGCACTCAATATTTGAGATTGCATAGCAGATTCTGAATAGGCTTAACGGGGGAGGGGACTGGGCAAACAGCAGGGTCCTCCCGGCTAGCTTAACCGAAGTGCCCCAGTAGCCTAACACCCTGGTCCTCACCCACCGAGAAAAGACGGTCAGAAGGAAAAGGTGATTCTCCACCCCATGACTCAAGTGTGGGAAGGCCCACCTCAGTGTCTGTCACAGCCATTTCTGTCTTGCCCACAATAGGGGCTCCTCGGGACCAAGCCTGACTTCTTTTCTGGCCTGCCTCCGCCCCCCGCTAAAGCCCACTAGTGCTTTACCACCGTCAGTGCCCCTCGATCCTACTGCGCCAAGCAGCTGCACCAGAGTGGCACGTCTACAGGAGCCCCACTCACTCTGTCACACGGCTCCCCAGTCCAGGCTCCAGGAGAAGTGCTGTCAGAGCATGGCTCCAAGAGCGTGATGAGGGCTGGACACTCCGTCATCTTACTCACGGTCACCTTCCTACATGGGACTCACAAGGTCTCCTGCTGACAACTGGCTGCTAGAACACTTCGACCCACATTCACCGCCCATTAACAACAGGACACCCATCATCACATCTCAGCCTAACTCCTGGCGCCATTCTATATGTCTTTGGCCACGTTTGACTCAAGTTCCCAGGTTACGAGCTCCTGGAACTTCTTTCTAAAATGTACCCGCATATGAAGGCCACGGTGGTCGCGAAGGCCTCCTTAATCACCGAAGCACCGGGAGGGTCAGCACGCACCTGGGGGAGAGTGGGGGGGGGTGGCCGGGTGTCCTGTAAGTGCTCTCTCCCAGGGGGCCTGGAGGGTCGGGGTGGGGCACGGTTCTCCCACCTGGTTCTCACTGGACAACAGCGTGCAGACAGAGTGGCCGGTCCGTACCTCAACTCCATCACCGGTGCAAACAGCATGCTCAGCAGGGCCGGGAGGCCGGGCACATGTGGCATCAGCGTGGTCTCTCTCAGCAGCATGGTAGACCCTGACAGGCCGGGTGAGAGGCGCAGTCAAGCGAGTAAGTCACACAGTGCAGGATGTCTGCCTCGGCAAACTCTTCCTCACCCTCAGGCAGCCCCTCCTCTGCCAAGTCTATCCCCACAGACACACCCCACGGCAATTACAGTATCTGTCCCAGAGATGCCTCATCAGACACTTAAACCTCCGTTCCATCTGGGGACCCCTTGGGCTCAGTCTCCGTCTCTCCTCGTCCTTATTAGATCATCGGGTTTGTCCAGGGCCGAGAGCCTGGATTTGCTCCCTTTTGTAGCCAAGCATGACAGACTGACTGACAATCAAGTAATCAATTTCCGCCTCCTTGTATAAAAAAAAAAGGTGACCACACTCCCTTCCTTAAACTCGCATCAGCCGATCAGTCAGAAAACAGCCGAAAGCTATAGCTCAGATGCATAAATGTGACAGGACCCTGATGACTGGACAAATCGTCCCCAGTCGCCATAGTCTGGAGAGAAGAGAAGAGAGAAGGGTGGATGTTGGACGAACGCAGAGCCCTGCACTCACCGGTGGCGTTGACGGACAGGGCGGCTGCCACCAGCATCCTCTGGTGCAGATCCTCGGGGCTGTCACTGACAATGACGGAGTTGATGCTCTCCTTCTCGATCCAGACGCTTCTGAAAAAGGAGTCCGAGGGGCTGCTGCCCACCGCCCAGCCAGGAGCAATGCCCACCCATGACTCATACGTTTCAAAGACACGGTCACACACACAACGCAGTGACCAATGGGGAGCAGTGAACGTCCAGTGTCCCCTGCGTCTCCTTTCCTCCTCCTGGAACGCTGCCCCTCCCACATGGTCCCGACCACCCCATGGCCCACACGCTGACAATGCCCCAGCCTCTGTCCTGTGCTCCCGACCTGTAGCAGCTGCGGCCTCCATCCCAGACAGGCCACCAAGGAGCGTGCAGAAGACCTGGCACGGCCCACTCACCCTCCTCCATACCCTGTCTGCACTGTGCGGCCCTCCACCTCCTGCCTCCCCTGCCAGCCAGGTGCGCCCACAGCCCAGCCCCTGCAGGGCTTCAGGCATCTCCCCCCTCCCCCTCTTCCCAGCCTCTGACACTAATCAAGCCCCGCCTGCTGACCCCACACCCAAAGTCTGGGGAAGCCTGTCCTGTCTCCTCTGTCTCAGGGCCTCTGCCCTCCTTCCACAGCACGCACTCATAGAATTGCTGAATGAGTAACAACTGTATTAAGAACAGAAAAGAACGAAATCTTTGAAGAAAGATATTCAAAAATGTCTTACACGTGACAGAGAAAGAGCACCTCAGATTTGGAGCTAGGAGAGAAGGGAAAGAGTAGGAGAAAGTCATGCATTCCCACAGCTTAGAATCAAAGACGATTCGTTTCTGACACTCGGTAAACACAGGGGCCGAGGAAAAAATTCATGGGGAATGTAAGTGCATTTACCTGAACTTGGATATCCTGGTCAGGCTGTGACACTTCAGTTCGTAAGGGTTGAAAGGCCCATGGAGTATGGCCTGCACATACAACAGTCACAATACGTTCCCAGGAAGCAAGATATCACTTTATATACATTTTAAAAATCCAAAAGCCCCTATTTTTAAAAAGAAAGCAGCTACTTCTTAGTTGTAACGTCTTCGAGATTCAGTGGGGAAAAAGTGCCTTAAAGAAGGTGTTTTCCTGGGATGCAGCTGATCCCTCCGGTGGGCTCAGTAACACCCCTCACTGTACACCTTACAAAGCTTTGGCCAGACAGGGAGCATCGCAACCACTTTAGTCAAAGTGTCCTTCTTTCCACGGCAGCAGACCAGCCGTGGGATAGGCAGGCCTCAGGCCACACAGCCTCCCGCGGGGGAAAAGGAGAGTCCCAGACAGGAAGGGGCACCCCAGGGCCGTCGTCCCCCACAGGAGGACACCCCCACCTTCCTCCCCTCCGATAAACAAGCACAGGTCGCCTTTGCAAAGGTTGGTTTAGAAAACAAGGACTAGTCCGCGTATTTCTCTACGCCAAACCCCAAGTTGTTCTCTTCTTAATCTAGGCTCCGGGGTGAGAGAAGTCATAGCGTTAAAAACCAGGAAAGGAGGGCTACGTGACCTGCGGCCCTCTGCGCGGTGCGGACGGGGCGGGCGCTGGATGTGATTACCTTGCAGTTCGGGGCCCCGAGTTTCTTGGAAGAGAAGCTGTCCAACAAAAGCTGCATCAGCTGCTTCTCGTCATCCTTCCCAGGGGACAACACAGACACGTCTGCCACATTCTCCACTGACTTGGAGAAGAGGCCCTTGAGAACTTCATGGCTTTGCTAAACAAAGTAAGAAAAGTTTGTTTTGTTAAAAGAAAAGCTATAATAAAAGCCCTTTATTCCAAATGAATACAAGTCTTTCACAGGCATGACCTTCTTCTTAGCTGATCTCTAGGCCATTTCGTGTTGGGAGATAATGTTATCAAGTACATTTTAAAGTCAAATGAAACAAGACAGGACTCATTAAGGGTTCAATTCATTAGCCTCCACTACAGAAATTACAGGAGGAAAATCAACGGCCTTCAACAGCAGCCTTGAAAGTGGCATCTCTGAAACCCTCAGACCAAGAAAAATAGCTTTGGAGCCAATTTTGAAAGTAAATTCAAAAGTATTCAAAAATTCAAAAGCCAATTTTGAAAGTAGTTCAAAGACATTTGGAAATGTTTGAAATACTTGAAGCAAATATTTATTAATTACTTTCATTGGGGAGATAAATCTCGTATCCATTTTTAATAACTCCCAACATAGAAAACATTTTCACATCTATTTTCCACTTCAAGAAGGAAAAAAACCAGCTTCACAGTAGGGAACCAGCAAAACACCACCCAGCTGCCATACTTTAGTCTGGAAGAAACCCAGAAGACACTGACAACGGCACCACCGATCTCAATGTGTGGGCACCAAACTCTCCAGATGCTGGACACCCTCCCTCGTGCACACATAGGCACAGGGCCCCGCGCCTCCTCAACAAGGATGAGGTGCACACCTTGGACTCGAAACATTCGTCGGCAAGCTCGGCGTAGCCCTCATCGATGAGGACATCCCTGATGTGGATAAGGCCCTGCAGCCCCGTGTAGCGGTACACGTCCACATGCAGGACGCTGTGCACAGCGGAGAAGACCTTCACGAGCAGCACGCAGCCACGCAGCAGGCTGGCAAACCGCCGACTGGCCGCGCCGCTCCAGCGCTCACCGCACACCAGGGACCGGGCAGACGGGCGCATTCTGCAAATCTTAAACTCCAGCGCCTGTGGACAGAAGAGCAAGGTGGGCCAGCTCATAATGAGTGAAACGCTGACCCCCGATCCCGCCGAGCATGGCCCATCCCCGTGTGCCCACCCACCCATGTTCTCACGGCCCCACTGAAAATGATTCTGAGTGAGGCTTTCACAGGCAAGAACACTGGCTTCTGCTTTTCAACAGCAAGTTGAGAATAACTGTCTCCATACTGATGGCAGACAACGGGTATGCGTGAATATGTCTCCTGACACCCATTCTGTCTGTTTTTACACACTAGAAACCTTAGAAAATACTGCTAACTTAAAACTACTTTTCAGCTGTGAAACCATCCATATATTTTACCTCACTGCAAAAACATTATCGGCAAAAAGACCTATGGCGATATATGTTTGGAAAACAGCAGAAACCAAATTTGGCTAGTGTGACATGCCTTCCTGCTCTGGGCCCGGGCCCCCAGCTGACCTCCAGAACCCTCAACATTCACACCACAGGAACCTGGCTACCGTACCTGAAATGGCAGCTCGAGAAATTGACAGGGCATCTCCATTAAAAGACCCAGATCTACGTGACATCTGTTACCATAGTCTACAAAAAACACCTGGATAAAGAGAGGGCACACATCGGTGAGCGCAGGGCCCGGCCGCCTGCCCGGCATCCCCTCCTCGGGCCCCATGATCACAGCACCCGAGTCCTGAGCTTCAATCCACGTGTCGCTGAGGGAAAGAACTTTTTTTCTTTAAAAAAAAATATAATTGAAATACAGCTAACATGCAATATTACATTAGTTTCAGGGGTACACCACAGTTACTCAACATTTATAGATCTGAAGAAGTGATCACCATGGTAAGTCCAGCAACCATCTGACACTGTCCCACGCTGTCACAGTATTATTGATGCTATTCCCCATGCTGTGCATTACATCCCCATGACTTGTTTTTATAACTGAAAATTTAAACCTATTACTTTTCACCTTCCCCCTTTTAAATTTATCACTTACAGTTGACATTCAATATTTTATATTAATTTCAGGTGTACAGCATAGTGGTTAGACATTTATATAATTTATACAGTGATCCCCTTGACTAGTCTAGTACCCACCTGGCACTATACACAGTTATCACTGTATCATTGACTATATTCCCTCTGCTGTACTTTACATCCCCATGATTATTTGTAACTACCAATCTGTACTTCTTAATCCCTTTGCCTTTTCCACTCTGCCCCCAACCTTCCCTTCAATCTGGCAATCATCAGTTTGCTCTCTGTATCTATGAGTATGTTTCTATTTTGTTTGCTCATTTCTTTTGTTCTTTAGATTCCACATGTAAGTGAAATCATATGGTATTTGTCTTTTTCTCTCTGACTTACTTCACTCAGCATAATACCCTCTAGGTCCATCCATGTTGTCGCAAATGGTAAGACTTCATTCTTTTTTATGTCTGAGTAATATTCCATTGTATAATATATATGTACCACTTCTTCATCTAGTCATCTATCAATGGGCACTTATGGTGCTTCCATATCTTGGCTATTGTAAGTAATGCTGCAGTGAGCACAGGGTGCATATATCTTTTTGAATCTGTGTTTTGGTTTCTTCAGAAGTGGTATCACTGGGTCATAAGGTAGCTCCAGCTCCAGTTTTTTGAGATACCTCCAAACTGTTTTCCATAATGGCTGCACCAATCTGCAGTCCCACCAACAGTGCACTAGGGTTCCCTTTTCTCCACAACCTCACCAGCACCTGTTGTTGGTTGATTTATTGATGATGCCATTCTGACTGGGGTGAGGTGGTATCTCATTGTGGTTTTAATTTGCATTTCTCTAACGATTAGTGACGCTGAGCATCTTTTCATATGTCTGTTGGCCGTATGTATGTCCTCTTTGGAGAAATGCCTATTCAGATCGTCTGCCCATTTTTCAATTGGATTGTTAGTTTTTTTCGGTGGTGAGCTGTGTTGTTTTTTTTAATAGATTTGGATATTAACCCCTTATTGGATGTATATACAATATCGCCCTCATTGGGAGGATATCTTCTCCCATTCAATAGGCTGTCTTTTCATTTTATAAACGGTTTCCGTTGCTGTGCAAAAACTTTTTTATTTGATGCAGTCCCATTTGTTTATTTTTTCTTTTGTTTCCCTTGCCTGAGGCGCTAACTCAGAAGAAATGTTACAAAGAGCAATATCAGAGTTCACTGCCTATGTTTTCTTCTAGGAGTTGTATGGTTTTGGGTCTTACATTTAAGTCTTTAATCCACTTTGAGTTTATTCTTGTATATGGTGTAAGAAGGTGGTCCAGTTTCATTTATTGCATGGATCTGTCCAGTTTTCCCAACACCATTTATTGAAGAGACTGTCTTTACCCCACTGTATGTTATTGCCTCTTTGTCATAGATTAAATGACCTTATAGGTGTGGGAAGAACTTTTTTACTGGAATACTTTCCTAACTGTGATTATTTTATATTTAATTTCCCCTTAAAATGAGAGAAAATTGTCTATAAACTGTTATAAGTTTGTCTCATTTCCCTGAGTAATGTTACAGAAAAACGTACCTCAGCAGAATTCCCAGAAACGTAAAGGATTTGAGCTCTAAAGTAGCTCTGCCGATCGAAAGCAGCAAAAGGAGCGAGGCAGACCGAATCTGCGTGCGGGTGAGCGGACAAGGGCACCAGCTGCAGGCTGTTTATCTCAGCTGTGAGCTTCTTCAGAATCTCGGAGTTCCTTTCATCGATCCTATACCCCCAGAAGTGCCCCACTTCCACCACCTAAAGAAGGAAGAAGGGCAGAGATGTGGTCTGGGAAGGGGTTCTGCGAAGAGCGGGGCTCAAACTGCAGGGCCCACATACCGTGCCTGTCACATGTCACAGACTGGACCCCTTGGTGCCATGTACTCCACAGGTTTTTCAGAGGAGCTCAGGGGGCGAAGGTGAGGCCAGGTGTGTGCCAGGCCCTGTCTGGGCAGTGCGGGACTCGTGGGCACACCGTCTGCAGCGCGGGTGCTCTGAGGGCCTGTGAAGCCAGGGCTGCTTCCCCTCTGATCAGCCCGGCATGTGGTGGCGAGCCCACCCCACAGAGCCAAGTGTGGGAACAGGAGGGTGGGTGTGCCATCTAAGAGGGCCCCACTGAGCAGCCACACACACAGCAGCCAACAGACCCAAGGACCCATGTCCAGGCTCCCATGGGATGTCACCCAGGGAAGTCTAGGTTTACCAGGAAGCACGAGTGGATTTCAGCTCAAGTTTTATTCTGTTTGCACCCTAGAGAACACTGAAGCTGATGCTGATTTTGTGGGTGTAAACTGAATGACACAGGCACATCCCATTATGCCAGTGACCACTTTACATGTATCTTGTGGCTAAACTGATTTTTAGCATTTTAAGCACACCTAACATTTTAAAACGAAACTGACACTACATGACTATTTGTTTCCTTCTGCGCCCCAGCCACACTTCACATTACCAAAGACAGTAATTTCGGCTCTTGCTAGATTACTAAGGTGCACAGCTGTGTGTTCTCGTGCACTAGGCCACATACACCCGTGACTACACGCGGTTCAGGAGAGTGAGCACCCCTGCCGAGCCTCACCTCTGTAACATCGATGGTCAGCAGGAGCTCCGTCACTGTCTGGGCGCCGTCAAACATGTTGAACGACACCTGCACAGGGTCCACTGTCTGCTTCTGGAAGTCCACGTTCACCCTATTTAACATGGTTAGAAAAGACAACAAAAGACAGGTGTTACGAAGAAAACACGTCTGCATATGTGAAGTTACTGCCTGACTATGCCACCGCTGTCCCAAGGAAAGAACATTTTAATGAAGCACCTCTCTAAGCCAGAGACGACGAAACTAATCACAGACCAGACTTGAGTTTCTGACAGCTCTCTGAGCTGCCCTGAGGGGCGTGCACCCCGACATGCACACTACCCTCCAGAGATACATTCGAAAGGTCACGACGCTTATAGAACCTCTACTTTCAAGTAAATCCAGGACCTGCGATGTTCTCTAACTTGTGGTTTCAGAGATGAGTGACTCTGACCTTTAGAAAACTACAAAAACCCATGCCTGGTTCAGCGTTGTTAGAAAATGCATACATGGTATTCTAACAAACCCAGAAACAACATTCATCCTTTAAAGCAGTAAGGTAGTAAGTGCTAAAGTTCAAGGACATGAACTACAAGTTTGATAAAAACAAAATTTTCCTTTCCTAATACTATTTTTCTGAATGAAGAAGAATTATAAGGATATCCTGGTGCAGCTAACTCTCTCCCCATTTTCAGACCCATTTACTAAGTCAGAGCAACCCAGCAAAGTCGCCCTGCAGGGCAGGTATTCTCTGCATTACCACTGAACCCACCCCACTCCCAAACTCAGAATCAAAACAGTCCAGGCTAGATGCAAATTCCCTTCCCTCACCAATTCCTCAAATTCCTGTCAAGTTCCTCATGGAATTAAAACGATGACCAATAAGAATGGTAGAGGAGAATTCCTACACACGGCACTGTGAGAACATGACCCAAGGCAGAGCAATCTTACACAAACGTTGAAGGGGATTTAACCTGGGACAAGAGAAGAACAGTCACAAGTTCCACGGCCGCTGCCAAGTGGCAAGGCCAGGACTCGGGGCCGCCACCCCCGCGTGCAGCCCAGCCCTCCTCCAGCAAACGGGGTGCCGGGGAAGGCCCCGCTCAACAGGGAAGGGGTGGCTTGTGCTGGCAGCAACTGGGCACTCCCAGCTCATCTCCATTCTGTCCCAGTCTGCTCTCCTGAGAACAGAGAACATCTCACTTTGCTTAAAAAGGGAAAATGAACTGTCTTCAAGGAGGAAGGAAGGAAGCCAAGACGACGTCCAACCCCTGCCACTGAAACCGACTTCACACAACCCTCTCAACAGCCTCGTAGGACAGGAATCTCATCCATCACACAGACGCGACTTGACAGCAATGAAAGCAAAAACCCAATAAAAAGTGGGCAGAGGGCCTGGGTAGACATCTCTCCAAAAGGAACACACAGACCCATGAAAAGACGCTCAATATCACTAGTCATCAGGGAAATGCAAATCCAAACCACAGCGAGATGTCGCCCTACACCTGTCAGAATGGCCGTCATCAACAAGACAAGAGGTTACAAGTGTTGGCGAGGACGTGGAGAAATAAAAGGGAACCTTGTGCACTGTTGGTGGGGATGTAAACTGGTGTAGCCACTATGGAAAATGGCATGGAGGGTCCTCAAAAAAATAAAAATAGAACTACCTCATGACCCAGCGATCCCACTTCTGGGCACTTACCCAAAGGAAATGAAAGCACTAACTTGAAACAGTATCTGAAGCCCCATGTTCACAGCAGCAGTACTTACAACAGGCAAGGCCTGGGGACAACTTCAGCCCTGAATGTCCATCAACGGAAGAATGGATAAAGAAATCATGGTACATTTATACAGTAGAATATTACTCAGCCTAAAGAATGAGGGAATCCAAGCATTTGCAACAATGTAGATGGACCTTGAGGACATTATACTAAGTGAAATAAGTCAAAGAAAAATGCCATATGATCTCAATTCTATGTGAAATCTAAAACAAAACTCAACTCACAGAAAAAGAGATCAGATTTGTGGTTACCAGCGGTGGAGTGTGGGGGAGGGGAAAATGAAAAAGGTGGTTGAAAGATGCAAACGTCCAGTTATGAGATACGTAAGTCCTGGGGATTCATTTATAATAAATGCACAGCACGCCGGCCACAGCTAACGCTGCTGTCCGGTGCATAGGAAGCTGGTAAGAGAGTAAAGCCTAAGAGTTCTAATCCAAAGGAAAACTGTCTTTCTTTCTTTTCTTTTGATTGTATCTATGTGAGAAGATGGACGTTAGCTGAGCCTACTGTGGTGACCATCTCACAATACCTGTAAATCAAACCATCACACTATATGCCTTAGACTTATACCATTTTATTTATATGTGTGTGTGTGTGTGTGTGTGTGTGTGTGTGTGTGTATATATATATATATATATATATTTATTTAAAGATTTTATTGAGGAATCAGGGGAGGGGAACAGTCTTGGGGAATTGGGGAAGAGGACCAGCCAAGTTGTTGTTTTTCAATCTTCGTAGTGAAGGGCGCCAGTCACCATCTGGCTTCCCGTCGGCAGCTCATGGCCTCTAAACTCAAGGTGCTGTGTTCAATCTTAGTTGCGGGTGGGCGTAGCTACCATCCCATGCGGGAGTTGAACCTGCAGCCTTGTTGTTAAAAGCGCATGCTCTATCCCCTGAGCCACTGAGGCGGCAGGTCAGCTCAGGTGCCAAGTTCAGTCTTAATTGCGGGTGAGTGTAGCCCACCATGGAACAGGTACTCTTGTTGTTACACCAGCTGAACCATCCTGCCACCTGTTGGCAGCTCAGTGACAGCTCAGCTCGGGTGCAGCATCACTGCCCCATGTGGGGATCGAACCGGCAGCCCTGTTGCTCAGAGCTTGCGCTCTTAAGCCAACTCTTAACCAACTGAGCCACTTGATATTGATATATTTTCAATAAAATGGGGGGTGGGGGGGTGGGAACAGATGAAAAGCACTGGGGTTCAGAGAGGTCAACTCATGTGCCCAGGGACACACAGCCAGGAACGAGGAGACCAGGGTTTGAAGGCAGTGCTACCCGGGAACACAGCATACTTTTCTGAGCTTCAGCGGTTAAACAGTGGCTTAAAGTGTAAGAACACGTGCAAGCAGGTGGGCAGTCTTGCCGGCCTCCCTCTGCAAGTACCTGGTATTCCTGAGCTTTGAAACAGCTGTTCCCTGCACCTTCCCTTCGATCTCCTCTGCAGAATGAACATTGAGTTCAAGGGCAACTTTGAGCTGAGACATCTTAATAGCCATGTACACCGCAGGAAGCGTTTTAAATCTCTCTGTTGGATTACGTGAAAACTCCACGAAGGCTCTGCTCCGCAAATGTAAATAAAAAAATAAACTGATCAGGCATCTGAAAAAAAAGAACTAAGTGCACATTAATTTCCGGCAAGATTAGACAGAAATATTCATTTACACCTCTCCTCAAAATACCAGTCAGTAACTCTTCATTCCATAATTAATCAGGAAGTACTTATATAAGAGAAAATTATGCACTTAGGAGAAATAAAATTATAATGACATATCATTAAACTAGGTATCATCCTATGTATTATGCAGAATAAACGCTGAGTTCAAATCGAATCTTCAGTTAAGAAATCTTAATTCTCATAATTAAAACAGAATGACAGGTTTTGGGACTTTTCTATTTTATTATAAAATGAAACACAGATCAAACCACACTCAGCAGTTCAGTGATTTGGTGCTCTCCCCCAAAAACTGCCAGGTTCCTTCATTCCCAAGTGCTGATGAGCACCCCACCTCACCATGGCTCGGGCCTCTCCCACCCGTGTCCCTGGGGGCGGTGGGGGATCAAGCCGCAGTAAGGGTGCCTCACAGAAAGGAACTTCAAGTTTACATTTGTTTGTATCTGAATGTCAAAATGCTCCAGGGTCAAAACACCACCGGCCGTACCTACTGCCGTGGAAATGCAGCAATCTGAGTGACCTGGAAGGATCCTGAGCCCACGGGAAGGAAGGCGGTACAGAATTAGCGCCCCGCTCCCCACCTCGGAATGAGTGCCTATCTGTACCCCTCCTCTCAGCCACATTGTCCTCCCTGCCCACTCACCCACCCGGGGCCCCTTAACCCCTTAAGCGAGCGCTGGTAAACAGGTACTGCTGACTGAGCCCGGCACTTTCCTCTTTCCTCTGCCGACGCACTCACCCCATCTGTCTTCTTTCTCTACAGGGCTCCTAAGTCTGTCCTTAGAAATAATTCCTTTCAATCTTTAGCCCACATTTCCAATATCCTGCTCTCCCAGAGGTGTCTGCAGCTGTGACATTACACACACACCAACCTTCCTGCCTGGCCTCTGCTGCTGGTCGTCCCATCCACACCCCGGCGGGAAAACCCCACCCTCCACAAGCAAGCAACTAGCCAGAGCCAAGGTCTTCCCGCAGTCCTCCATCTCCTCTGCACCTCAAACATCACCGCTCCGGTTCGCATCTGCCTCCTTGGCCTTGGTTTGCTCTGCAAACACCCACGGTTTATGCTCCATCATTCACTCATTAAGTTCCATGAAACAGTTCAGTCAGAACACTCAGGTCTCCGGATGCCCATCTGCTCACGTTCACACGCGTCCGTCGGCCACAAATAGCACCTGACCTCCAGACCCTCTCCAAAGTCATAGTGGGTTCACACTGGGCTCCCTGGCCACCACCCCACCCTGCTCCACCAGCCCCAGGCCTCCTCCTCCCCAGGGCCCACCTCAGACACCTGAGCAAGTCCCAAGGGATCAGCAGGCACTGTGTGCACTTTGAGTCTGAGACACAGTGTCTTCCTCCAATCACAGGCGCGTTTTCCTCTCCGCCCCTCCCACTGAGCTAAAGGCTCTCGGGGCCACCTGTGCTCACATGCCGTTGGACCTCACCAATTCTGCAAAGACGAGGGTTACAGGCCTCACTCTTTCAAATACTACTCAATGTCATTCTGTCTTATCTGTCGCACAAGAAGTGCTGCTGTTAGGGCCAGCCGAGTGGCTCAGTTGGTTAAGAGCTCGCTCAAGAGTGTGAGCTCTGAGCAACAGTGGTTCGATGCCCGGCCCGAGCTGAGTTGCTGCTGAGCTGCCAACAGGTGGCAGGATGGCTCAGCTAAAAAAAAGAAGTGCTGCTGGTGAACAGGACACTGTGACTTCCCCATGTGACAAGCATGACACTGGTGGTGTGATGAAAAATCCAGAGATAGGAGGAATCGTGTAGGATGTAACTAAAACCACTGCAAAAAGATCCCAGATGCGAGGAGTAAGAAACTAACCCAGAGTCCAATCTGGTCGTGAAGCTTGGTGACAGAAGTGGCTGCACACCCTCCATGAGAGCTCAGGCTGCTGACCACTCAGCTCAGCCCAAGAGCATCCTCATGTCCCCAGAGCCTCAAACAAGCACACAGATGTGCAGTCCTCAGGAAAGACACTTTAGCCATGTGACTCGTTCTAAACAAGTGACTTTACACATATGACCAAGGATCTGACCGTTTGTAATTTGTATCATAAATGTAAGAAAACCTGACACTGTAAATGCAGTTAACCCAGAGCAGGTGTGAAAGTACTTGGGAGATTTTGCCATGGGAGGCATTTACATTCAACATTAACCATAAGAACAGAACTTAAGATGTCTGGTGGAATTTATCCAAATTGAAAATGAATTTAACATGCTCAACTTGAGTTATCAGACCTTAGAGAAAAAAGTAAGTGTTCCTTCTTTACTATTGGGTTGTTGGAAAAGTCATGATGCATTTTTGCAAAGAAAAACAGAAAAAATATGTCATGACTTTTCCAATAACCCAACAGATTTACAAAATTTGTAAATTAAATAAAATTTATAGAATATTAGAAAGTTTTTCTAATTTTAAAAATCAACTTAAAAATATGTCTCTTCAGTGTATAAACATTCCCTCTGGGAAATGAAAACTGGGACTAATGCTCCAAAACATGCATTTGTTCCTGCGATTAAAATAAGGGCAAATGTAACTAAGTTTTTGTCATCCAAAACATTTGGAACAGGTGTTCTAAGTAATTATAAGCAGACAAATTCCATTTCAGGGCACCTTTGGGGCCTACAGAGGGACGTGTTACCAGTGGCGCGTGTCAGTCCAGGGACAACCTGAGGACACTATGTCCTGGGGTCGTCCTCGCCTCAGACCACTGACCACACACTGCTCTGTGCCTCTAAGTTGGTGGGAGCTACATGGAGCAGAGCCGGCCCACATGCTCTCATTCTGAGAGCCGGCTCCTGTAAGCACTGCACACTTCTGGGTTCTTTCACAACCACAATGAAATGCAAAAACAAATGACTTACTTTGCCCCATCAAATACAATGGACTTGACTTGACCGCACTGCCTGAAGAGAGACTGGAGTTGTTTATAGTAGAGGAAGCCGTAAGGAGGGACATGCTTCAGCTGAAAAACACAGCACAGTTGGCATGAGAGCTAACGAGACAGCTATCGCGCACGAGCACGGTTTTTAGCTCACAGTGACACTTTACTGTCTCTAACCACAGGTGCAGCATCTATGAAGAAATGCATTTAAAAACTAATGACTTAGGGCCAGCCGAGTGGCACAGCTGGTTAAGAACATGAGCTCTGAGCAACAGGGTGACCGGTTCGATTCCCACATGGGCCAGTGAGCTGCGCCAGAACTGAGCTGCCACTGAGCTGCCAACAGGTGGCAAAATGACTCAGCTGGTGAGAGCACGTGCTACTAACAACAAGGTTGCCGATTCAACTCCCACATGGGATGGTGGACTCCCCACGTCCCCCAACTAGACTTGGAGCTGATGGGTCCTGGAAAAACACAATGTTCCCCTTCCCCAATTCCCCAATAAAAATCTTTGAAAAAAACTAATGACTTAAATTATACCTAAGTTTTGTTTTTGTTTTTGTTTTTGTTTTTAAAGATTTTTATTGGGGAATTGGGGGGATCGGAACAGTGCTAGGGAATTGGGGGAAGGGGAACAGACAAGTTGCTGTCGTTTTGTTCTTCAGTCTAGTTGTGGTGGACGTTGCTTCACTGGCCCAAGTTGGCACCATCATTGCGCTCTTCCCGGCGAGGCACATCAGTCGCTGGCTTCTGGACGGCTGCTCACTGCGGCTGCTGGCCGCCCATGCTGGCTGCTGGCTACATATGGTAGCCCATGGCAACCCACTGCCACAGGGGCTGCAGCCTACGCCGTCGCCTCATGGGCAGCCCAGCTCCAGGTTGAGCTGTCGTTCAGCATCTTAGCTGTAGAGGGCAGTGTCACTGGCCCTCATATGTGGGATCCGAACCGGGGCCCTCTGGCATCCCAAGCCAGTTCTTAACCATCGCGCCGCTCGGCCGGCCCATATCTAAGTTTTAATAAGTACATGAAAAATAAAGGCTAATTCTTCCCGTTAATAAAAGTCTAACTGAAAAATGAAGACCTGGGCACCACAGCCAGACGTGAATGTGCAGCCTGAGTGTGCCCCCTCCCCGGCCAGGGCGACAGGTGCGCCGAGCTCTGGCTCTGGCAGGAGACCAGGTCCTGCTCTCTCAGGGTCACTTCAGCTCCATGAAGGCGTTGGGTGGGTCAAAAGCCCGGGCTGCGATCTCAGGTCTGGTGCAGTCTCCTGGGACAGGTTATGGCGCTGCCCTGGGACTCAAGAGCCACAGTGCGGGGACCGAGGATGAGGAATCGGCCAGTCAGAGGGTCCACATGCAGCTCAGAGAACAACAGAGGACGTCACAAAGGCACGCTCAGACACATGCGTGCCAAGTATACTTTTAGAGTGCACAAGTAAGGGGGTCATCTGGGGCCCCCAGAGCATGCACCGGCTGGCTCGTGGGTGCAGGCAGCAAGCCCGGCCCTCATGCCCAGCTGAGGGGCCATCAACCAGCAGCGTCCTGGATGGTGCTTCTCACACCAACGCCCCTCCCAGGCAGGAGCTGCATCCGGCCGCTTGAGCACTGAGCTGTCAGTGCTCCTCAAAGATCTCTGTGCCAACCGCTCCAGGAAGCCAAGCCTCTCCTGTCAACCCGTCTCCTGTGACTGACTGCACCAGTAAGTCAGAGGAACTGGAGCTGGCAATGACCACGTGCTCCACCCCTTAGCAGGCACATGCTGACCAGTAAAAGCCCAGTTCCCAGGTGCTTTCGTCTAGGTGTGCCTCCTGACATCATGTGTGCTCAGCTTTAAACAGATGGTCACAGATGGTGGTCCAAGGCCAGTTCCAGCGGCTGACCGTCAGGTTCACCCAAACACATCATTTAAATGCTAATTTCCAGTCCACACCTTCTGGTTCGGATTCTGTGGCTCAGGGCCCTCAAACAGAAATTTAAAAATAAACACACTCTGGTGGTTCTACTGGGTTTGGGGACCACAGTGAAAACTGCAGTGCTAAGCAGCCAACCAGTCACATTTCACTTTGTCAATTAACACGTTACGCGCCAAGCCTGTTTTGTCTTCCTTTCCGTTTAGCCTGCAATATCAGATTTCACCGATATGCTTTCTCTTCAGTCGGTTGTCTGTGGTTCGTGTTCCAGTGCAGTTTAAAAAATTTTTGTTTACCCGTAACAGTGACAATGTCAGTAGAAGAAACATGTGAAAGCGATTCAAATGAAATTAGTTTTCCTAATAGAAGAATATAATTTTTTAAATTGTATATCATCAGTCATCAGTGACTGACGCGGTCCAAACGGAAAGTATAGTGTCAGACATGGCGCTAAACGTGTTAATAAAATGAAGTTGTCAATTGACAAATGTGCTTAAACTTATGGAGAAGTGTCTCAAATCCTTCAAAATGGCACACAACTTCTCAAGGCTCTGTTTTAAGGCCAGGTCTGCAAAAAAGGAAGACGGATGTGCGAGTAGACATGTGTGAAGGTCAAACAAGCTATTAATATAACATCCACTGTTGGGGACAAACCCGTAGTACTTATGAAAACAGGAGCAGCGGAGAAATAAAAGGCCCTGGATGAGCCACACCAAAATGCAGTTCCACCATCTGGGCACCAGGGACCCGAGCCCCAGAGACAGCCTGTTCTCCACCTACCACAACGGTTGTCTTGGGGTCTTTGCCAGCCAGCTCCCTCACCGCCATCTCCTCATCAGGCTGCCCGAAAGTAAAGTAATTTGGATAAAAAGCACCTGCCAGTATCACCTGGAAGAGAAAGTTAGATTCATGAAGTGACAGCATTATTTTATCAGTTTGTCTCACCAATATACTAACCTCTATAATGGGAAAGATGAGTTTATAGAAACAACTAGACCTTTCACCAGAAGGTTGCTGTTCTGGTTATTTCCCAGTAACAGAAACTCTGAACATGGGCTTTCTTCCAGGAGCTTTGAGCCCTTCTCCAGTGGGGTTTAGGGCTCAGCGGGAGCGAACGGTGTAGAAACACGTGCCTCATGGCCAGCAGCCGGCGGCTTCTCCGCCCGCCCTGACCGCTGACTTGTATGGGTCAGGCCTTCCCTGATTTAGATGAAACGCCAGTTGGTGCACTTACATGCAGAGCAGCAGGCTCGCAGCCAATATTCCCTTCTAGAAAGCACCTGCAGAGCCTCTTCTTCAGCACAGCACACCATGCGAAGCACACAGCCGCGGGCCACGCTCCCAGCCCTGCTCCATCTGACACCCAGGAATCTGCCCCTTCCCAGCATCTCCCCAGGATCCACTTCTACCTGCACCGGCCAACGTCTGACGCCATGAATGGACCCTCCCTGGGGACCCCATGTGAGGACCTGAGTCACCTTCTAGGACACACATCCCTCCACATGGTCCCTAAGGTTCCATCACAAAAGCTCACCTCATCATGACCTTCTGAGTTATAACAACATTTTCAGTGCAAGGGAGTAGCTATGTACGTGGAATATTAAGAGCATTTTTTATTCTCTTAAAAGATAAAACGATGGGCCGGCCGAGTGTCTCAGTTGGTTAAGAGCTCGCTCAAGAGTGTGAGCTTGGAGCAACAGGGTTGCCGGTTCAATTCCCGGCCCGAGCTGAGCTGCCAACAGCTGCCAACAGGTGGCAGGACGGCTCAGCTAAAACAAACAAAAAAAAAGCTAAACCGGAAGGACCTCTCCTGAGGCAGTCTAACAGCTGCGCTACTGAAACACGCCTCCAGAGATCTGCAACAGGTCTGGATCATCGACTCAGTGCCATGGAAAACCCAAACTGTGCAGGACCGGTGCTTCCTAGTTCCCAAGCACATTATGGACACTGTGGATCCTGAGCGTCCTCTGACGTGTGGTCAGCTCAGGGAAGGAGGTGGCGCTTTCCCCACTGCAGACCCAGTCAGCAGACAGAACCTGAAGAGGAACCGGGCCTGCACACCTGCAGGATGAACCGCTGCTTGTGTGTGTACTCATGGTCCATGACTGGCCGCCGGGAGTCAACGTGCATGCTGAACTGAGAGACTCGCTTCTTCAGTTCTTCGTACAACTCAGCCACCTACGAAAAGCAGTGAAATGCGACATCTCAAAGTACTGGCGCTCCTCAGCGTAGTGAGATGACAAGACAACACAGACCGCGTCAACCCGTCTGCGGGCCAACACAGCCAACACTAACGGCCCTCTTATCAAAGACTCACGAACAAAAAACTGAACAGATGCTCAATACGATGCTAATGAAATACCAGGACACAAACTTTATGTGCTTCAGGATCCAACTCATAAACACACTCATGAAACACGTAACCACATACCCTGTGGGTATCAGAACAGTGTGCCATGTCCTGTGCTTTAAACACTTCTGAAACCTCTGCCATGAATGTGCACTGCTTCTGTGATTCAAACAAGCTAAGTGACCAATGCTGAACAGTCACCCTGAACAAAAACCCAAAACACCTAGTTGCAATAAAGCTGTTTCACACAAAACATCAAACTGCAAGTGTCTGATGAGAATATAGATGAGAATACACACGTCCAAATACCTCTGAACTGATTGTAAATTAAGTTACCACAAAGTTATAATAAATCACAAAAAGTAAAAACCATACAAACCACAAGTATCAACATAACAGGGAAAAAACAGCTAAAAAGAACTGGGAAGATATAAAAACTGAGGAGGGAGAAACCCTGGGGACAAGAAGGAAGGGCCAAGCCCCCCACGTGTTGGCACGTGTGTATCCATGCTACTGACTCTCTCATAAGGCTGTGGTCACACAAAACCTCTAATTAAAAATCAATTTAAAATTATGCAAGTCACTTTGTATGACCAAATGCAATCAAATCAGAAATTAACAACAAAACAGAATATCTAAAAATATTTCTTTCTCCCTGGAAAGTGAAATACTCTTCAAAAAATTCTGGAGTCAATGGAGGAAACCCACACTGAAAACCATTACAGACGGGGACACCTACACATCAAACATCAACGGGACATGATCCAAACTGTGCGCACAAGAAAATCCACAGCTTTAAATGCTTTTAATAAGAAATACTGACAGCATTACCAAATTAAATACTCAGGAAGACTAAAATAGGAAACCAAAAGACGTGAGGAACTAAATCAATAGAAAAAGCTAAAATTAATAAAGTCCTCCACCATTCCCTTCCCCTCAAAACTCCTACCCAGGAAAATCAAACCAAGAGGAACTCTCTGAAAACACAGGAGAGCAGGCTAAGCATCACACAGCAGGCCTGGGCTGTCCACACTCGGCCAGGCTCCTGAGGAAGCCCTCAACCCTGGACTGCTCTAACTTGGGCCGCCTTGGTTTACCCGAGGCCCTGGACACAACACAGTTTATGGCAGCAATGTGATTTTTGCATGGTGGGGGCCTTGGGCCTTCAGAATCAATGTGACCTCTGGAGGGGCTAGAAACTAAGTAACTAAGGTCAGCCACACGGGCACCCCATGCCTACCTAACCCTCCCTCCATAAAGCCCCAGACACCAAGGCTGGTTGGCAATACTCCATCCCGCTGTCACACGTCACTGCTGGGAGAGTCGATCATCCTCAAGACCCCCTGGGAGAAGATGACAGGAACCTTGCACCTGGTCTCCTCTGGACTCCCCCTCACCCGCCCCGCCCACAACGTGCCTTTCCCTTTTGCTGACTTAGTCTGATCCTCTAACTATAATAGGCCGTAACCGTGAGCATAACAGCTTCCCTGAGTTCTGTGGGGCTTCTGGCAAATCACTGACCCCCTGCCCCTGAACACACAAATCTAACTGAGACACAGAGAGAGGGCACAAGTACACAAGACTCAAAATGAGGAAGATGATGTTATCACTTTGAAGTTATAGGACTGTTACTTATAACGCCATGTAATTATATTAAATATCATATAAATATATATAAGTAGGTACATATAACAATTATACATGAATTATATGAAATATATTATGTTTTACATAAATCTATGTATACAGATATTGATAAGTTATTATATAAATATATAGCAAACATACATACATAAATTCTATTACAGTTGGAAACAGGATATACTTTTCGATGTACTCACGGCTGCCTGTGTACTATGACTTACTTCTCTAATTCTCTTGATTTGAATGTAATTTAACCGTCCCCAGTCAAGTTCAACCTTGAAATACATAAAAGCATAATACTCAATATCAATGTACAAATTACTGCTTTAGTGGGTAACTCATAGTTACTGGAAGGATACATCCTGGCAAATTTAAACACAGGCAGACCCATCAGCAGTCTTTTGAACCTAATTAGTGTAGAAGGAACAACAGAACCTGGTCAGAAACGGGCGGATGCTGCCAAGTTGAGTTTTTTTCAGCCCGTGATGTAAAACTTAGCTGAAAACAGCAAAGGGCAAGGATTCCGGGTTCTCGTTTGCAGCCAACAGCCCAGGCACCACCCACCACCTGCAGGGACTGAGCAGTCACAGCCGGAAGCTCCTGACACTATAGAAGGGTCGCTGCTGCTCAGTGGGCAGCGCCTACAGCAAGTGACAGGCATGTAAGCCCCTCAGCCGGCACCCATTACAGCTATCAGTGCCACCAAGGACTATGCCACCGAGGACTCAGGCTGGCACACATGCAGCTGTCAGGCTGAGTCAGAATGCCTCTTGGGATCTCTGATCCCTGGGGGAACACAGAAACCTACCTTTGGGTGCCGCAGCTCTCCTTTTTGTCTGCAGGCCTGCCACGCCTAAAAAAGCAAGGATCCAGGGCTTCAGAATACATTAGTGGTTACTCAAATGTTCTTTTAAAGTCTAATTTCAACACAGTTTGACCACAGAGAATTTACTAATTTAATTTTTCAATCAACTTCACAAAACTGGACTCCCAGTCCCACCTACTTCTTCCAACAGTTTATTTTTCATGCTAGACTCAAGACCCTGCCACAACTCTCGACAGAGCGAGGTTTATGGCGTGCGAACGCGTAACTGCAGTGGCTGCTATACTGGCGCACAGAGAAAAACTTACTTTAAACGCCTCGACGAGTGCGATACAGTCACTCTGACTGCTGCTGGAGAAATTCACTTTGTTCCTATAAACAGACAGCAACGAGTGTCAGTAGAGCCCAGTAAACAAAGTGGCTCTTAACTCTTTCGCTGTGTTAATTGATTTCAAGTTTGTTTTTTTCCAAAATGTGTCAGAAATTCACAAAAAAACAAATACTTGATATTTTGACTATCTTATGCATTTAATAACAATTTGAGGTACTTTACATAGAAATGACATTATTTTTACATATAAAAATTTCAGATCTATTCATTCGGATATACCCGACCGTCGCGGCACAAGGGTTGAAACACGAGTGTGAAATACCTGTATCCATCCAGGTGCTGCCTGAAAGGCATCACGAAGAAGTTCTTCAAAGACAGAGCTGCCGCTGACAAGGGGAGAAGCAGCGTGAGACAGAAGGCGCCGCAGCCTCCCGCTGCCCTGCCCCCACACCTACCTATGATGAGACAGTCATTCAGGCACCCAAACACGTGTCCCAGGACGATGAGCTTCCCGAGCTGCTGACTGACAGGAAGCTGGGCCAAAACTCGTCCTAAGAAAGTTAATTCACCATCGTGGGGGTTCTCGTCCTCACTCTGCCCACAGACTGCAAGTGCACCAACCTTTGTAAGACAAACAGCACCGTTAGTAAGCACTGACTGCCACTGTTTTCTCTAAGGCAAGGAGTCTAAAACAGGAAATGAAGACAAATTTTGGTGAATAAGGTTCTAAAAGATTACAAAAGTTGACTGTACCAACACATTTTTTTAATTTGATTTTTGGAACTTAGAACACATTTTGTTATTTTTTAAAAAGGATGGTCCTGGGAGCGAACACTCAAGGGCACCCCCACAAGTCTACATAACTCACAGTTTACCAACTAGGGCATGTACAGTACTAAACCAAAGATCCAACTAGCGTATCACACTGATCACGTACAACAAAACATGCTGATTTGTGGGGGGGGGGGAACTTCCTTAATTTGACAGTATCTTTCCTAGAAACCCAAGCAGTGTCAAAATAGAGGGGGTGGGTAGGCAGCAAGTGACAGACGGATGGAGAGGGAAAGCAATGCAGAGGTAGGAACAGAAGTTTCAGCCAGACCACTGAAAGGCGGATGTAAACCACGCGTGGGGTCTGACATCAGTAGCTAGTCATTATACACGCTCTTTCAAGCAAATGCTGAGTGTTTACAACAAACTACCTTGAAGATACTCGCATTATGAAACAAGTGTGTCACAGAAGTCGAGCTCTGCCGCGGCTACCACGCGTGGGACAGGCCTACCTCCTTCAGGAGGAGGACGGTGCGCTCGATGTCGCTCAGGCTGGGCGGGGAGAGGGCCGTGGCCAGCAGAGCGCGGGGCTCCCCCATGTCCAGTAACTTCACTTTCAATACTGTGCTCCCCAATGGACACCGCTGAAAAGGACAAAACTTGAATTGGGAAATAATAAAATAACGAAATCCATGAACCTATTCACATGACTAGCACTTTGGAGAGGGAGAAGCAGAGAGGAGGAGAGAAAGAAAGGGGTGACAGAAGAGAAAGAACAGGAGAGAAGGGAAGAGAGCGGGTGATAAAGAAAGAGGAGAGAAAGGAGGAGGGAGAGGAGGAAGGGGAGAGGAAAAGGGCGAGAGAGAGAGAAAAGGGGGAGAAAGAGGAGACGACAGGAAAAAGGACACACGCCGCCGCCTGCCAATTCCGAAGGAAAGTGAAAGCACACACACAAGGACAACCGAGGCAGCCAGCAGACAGACGCCAGGAAGCGCTGCTCTGGTTAAGACCGTGAGACAGGGCAAGCCCCCAGCAGAAGGCTGGCGCTCAATAAACAGAAGCTGGTACTGGGACTGAGGACGACTTGGGCCAGACAATGATTTTCCCTGGAATCAAAACTATACCTCATTTAAAATTACATCACTTAGACTGTACAGTAAAACTCCATCTATAAAAAGCTAAACTTTGAAAATCACCAAAGTGGGTTTACCAACATCTCCGGAACAACCTGGTCGGGGATGACGCTGTCCCAGAAATCCCGGTGTATCATGCGGTAACAGTATCCTTTAGACACTCGTCCAGCTCGGCCTTCAAAGGAAACACATTTGAGCACTACTTGGCACAAATTACTTTAATATTAGCATACAGATATACTTAGGAGAAACCATTAAATATTAAGAAAAACCTTTGTTATCTTCTACTAGACCAGGTCAGTAAGAACCTTCTAGAATAAGTTAGTGTCAGAAGTCATCTTATACATACAATTAAGTGCTGGCTTCTATCAGTGATCTGTAGTACGAAACCCAGTGCATATTTCTAACAAAACCACCTGTGCCCTGACACTCAATGGAGATCAACACGTATCAGAGCCGCACGTTTCCCACAGGTGCGTAGTTCACACAGGTGGAAACACAGAGCTCACCGAGCAAGAGCAGAGAAGCTGCCAAGAGCCGCAGGTCCTCCCCGTGAACGGCTGTGCAGGGAGATGTCCCCGGGCTGCGTACCACTCCGCCCGTCGCCCGTCCTGTCACCTCTGCCAAGGCCCCCTTCCCAGTGAGAAGGTGGGTACGTGCGAGGGCTCAGCGCCCAGCCAGCTGGCGGACATCATCACAGAAAGGCTATTCTCTTGAAACTGTCTGTATTGCTTGTGGAGTAAAAACTCCTTTAGCCCCAAACAATAAAATCTCCTGAGAGAGAGTGGGGGGCAGCGGGGGTATCCTTAATAAATACTCAGCTGATAAAAAACGGGGCAGCCCGGGAAGGGGCTTCCTTCCCCACGTGTGGAGTCAGAAAAGACGGAGGGGGCATCTGGATCACCCCCCGGGAGGTGGACTGGACAGTCCAGACTGTCACCACCACCGTCACCCCACCTTATCTGCAAATGACAGGGCTAAGCAGGAAATCCAAGGTAATTACAAAAAACACCAACAACTCCAGGAACTAATGAGTGAGCGCAGCAGGCACAGGACACAAGACCGACACAAAACCCGGGCACATTTCATACTAGAACAAATGCAAAAACCGAAATTAAAACCACAATGCTAGTTACAGTCGCTCCAAATAAAGTTAAGTACTTCAGTGTAAACCTAACAACACACGTACAGGCGGAGTGCTGACAGTGACAGCGCTGCTGCAAGATGTCAGGGATGCCCAGGTACGTGAGACACACCGAGCCCAGGGGCTGGGAGACGACATGGTAGACGCATCGTTCCCCACACTCACCTACAGGTTTAACGCAGCTCCGAAGAAAAGCACAGCAATGTTTTGGGGTGTAGACAAGCTTAGTCTACAGTCTATGTGGGCAGGCAAAGTGCAACAGCTAAGACAAGTTTGCAAATGAAGACTGAGGGGGGAGGAATCAGTGTGCTTTACATTAAATCTTACTATATAGTTATCAATACAGCGTGGGGGCAAGACATGGATCAATAGATCAGAAAGAACTGGAGAGAGACCCACATGAGTCACCCAAGTGACGCTCGCAGAGGTGCAGAAGCCATTCCATGGAGGGAGGACCATGGGCTGGAGCGACTGCCACCCACGGGCGAAGAAACGGACCTCGACCCAAACCTCACACCTTGTGCAAAAATTAATTCAAACACATCACGGATGTAAATGAGAAATACAAAACTATGAAACTTTTACAAGAAAACACAGGAGAAAAATCTTTGCAAGCTAGGACCAGGTAAAGCGCTCTGACACGTGACACCAAGAGCACAAGCCATACATAACAGGACAACTGATCAACCGGACCTCATCGAAACGTAAAACGTTCTCTAGAAGACGCCGTTAAGACAAAAAGACAAACTACAAAATGAAATGGGACAAAGTATGCATAAAGCACATATCTAACAAAGACAGTATCTAGGGCATATAAAGAACTCAAAACTCAACAGTAAAAATGCAAACAATCCGGGTGGCCGGATGGCTCAGTTGGTTAGCATGCATGCTCTTAACAAGGTTGCCGGTTCGACTCCACATGGGATGGTGGGCTGTGCCCTCCAACAACTAGATTGAAAACTGAGACTGGGTCCTGGAAAAGACACACTGTCCTGGAAAACAAACAAACAAAAAAAACACATTGTTCCCCAATAAAGTTTTTTTTAAAACGCAAACAATCCAATTAGAAAATGGACAAAAGATGAAGACATTTCACTACAGAGACACAGAAAGGCAACCAGGAGCAGGAAAAGATCTCACCTCATTAGCCATGAAAGACATGCAAATTAAAGTCACAATGAGGTGTCATTGTGTCTTTTAGAATGGCCAAAGGAAAAACCAGTGGGAAGGCCAGTTCTGAGGAGGGAATGGCTGTACCATGGCCCAGCTGCACGAGGGGTCAGGGCAGCTTCCTGTCCACTACACAGACCTGCCACACGACCAGTAAGTGCACTCGGCGGCACGGGCCCCCGAGACGGGACTTGTGTCCACACACAACCTGTGCGCCAGGGAACAGGGGCCGAGAACGGCACCACTTGATGCCCGCAGCCAACGAGGGCAGAATGAAACACCCTTACAGGAACGAGGAGGAACTGCTGAAACGCGCAGCAGCTGGTGCATGTGTCTGAAGGACGTTATGGCGAGCGAGACGAGCCAGTCTCAAAAGGTGACACACAGCATGACCACATTTATACAACACCCTCTAAACGACAAACTACAGATGTGAAGCAGAGCCGCGGGGCGGTGTGGCTACAGGGGAGCAGCAGGCAGTCCCCTCGAGGCGATGGAAGCACCTCGTGTCCTGCTCATGGTGGTGACACAAATCTGCACGTGGCAGCAAAATACAGAGGAAGACGCGCAGGACAGCGTGTGAAACTGGGGGACTGACTGAGGCCAGTCTCGGTGCCTGCTGGCTCCTGCGCCAGCTCTGGAAGATATCACCACTCGCACACTGGGCTGAGGGCACAAGGGACGCTATGTCCTACTTTTGCAACTTCCTATAGGGGAAAATTTTTCTAATTATAGACATTTTGAACTTACGAAAAGATAGACAAAGGTTAAAACTTCTATAATCTGAAGACTGACCCAAAGATCATCACTTTTAACATTTTTGTGTATTTATTTCTAGTCATTTTGTCTAAGCACGGTTTTGTGTTTGGAGGGTGTTTCGGGTGGGGGAGGTTAAACACAGTGAGATGGTTACAGCGTAATGTCCTTTTCTTCACTTCGCTTTATGACAATGCACAACTCAGCATGAGGCTTTCCCAAGTGCTGAACTCTTCCCGCCATGCTTCAATGACTACTTAACATTCTCTCTTAGTCCCTCGCTAGGTGAGTCATGTCCAGAGAGGTGACACAGCAAGGTGGTCATGAATGTGGCTGAAGCCAGGTTTCAGGGTCCCAATTTCAGCCCCACCCCTTCCCACGTAACCCGAGCAGGCTGCTCCGTGTCTTGGCTGCATCATGGAGGAAAGGTGTAGACAGCACACTGCCTCCTAGGTTGGCCCAGGAGTGTGACACGTACACGTGAAACACTCAGCACCGTGCCCGCGGGGTGGCAGGCGTCTGTTCTGGACATCACAGACTTACTGCCCAGCAGGGGCTCTAGGAGGCCCCTTCACCCCCCCTCCCCAAAAGGCTCCAGAGAGCACAGACCTGTCTCAGTCCCCCAGCATGCTGTCCCCTGGAGTCAGTTCCCACAGGCGACCATAGCGACCTTCCCAGGCAGAGCTCGCCTGCACCCCTACTGTGGCCGAAGTCCCAGCCGCTAACAAGGGACTCCCCACCTTCGTCCCCCGTGACACATGCACGTGGCAGCAAATGCTGCTGAACCCTCTGTGCCACCTGTCGGAGAAGTAACCCTAGAAAGGCCAAAACTTGGACAGAAGTCAGAGGAGGGGTTTCCAACAGGTAACGAAGTGTCCACCTGGCTTCCAGAACTTTTACTAATTCACTGTGACAAACGGTACTGCTGGGAGTGACAGGATGCTTATCCATTATGTGCAGAGACTGTCACCTACTTCAGAGCACAAGCGAGAATCGCGGTTTATGTGGACAGTCTGACAGTATGAGATGTTGTTGCTTAAATCATAAAACCGGCTCCAACAAAGGAGTATCTGAATAAGAGTAAAAGCACAGAGAACAAAGATTTTAAAAAGACACCCGAGTGTGCCACCAACCCTTCACTCTGCTGGGACACACACGCCTTACCTTTTCTCTGGTCACAGCTGGTCTTCGAGGCCCAGCTCAGTCGCAGACTCTGATAATTTGTGTCTTCATCACAAACCAGAGTTCTGGTCAAACAAAAATCTATAACTGTCATTTAAAAAAAAGGGGGGATGTAAACAGCATGCCAACAAGAAGGACCTGTGAAATAATCACAATGCACAGTGAAAAACTAAACCAACACAGAAGCCTCTGAAAGCGCACCGCCCAGGCGGGCGCTGTGGCCACTCTGTCTCCTAAGGACTGGCAGTCTGGGCATAAAGAACAGAAGCCTGGAGGACCGCCATGCTATCTGCCCACAGTCCCCAGGCACAACGGCCGGCCGTGCAGAGGTGTGGGGCCTGGAGCCCTGCTGCTCAGTGTGTACATGGGGTCCTCACCTGGGAGCCCATGTGACAGAGGCCCCTGCGCT
This sequence comes from Hipposideros armiger, assembly GCF_001890085.2. Lineage (NCBI taxonomy): Eukaryota > Metazoa > Chordata > Mammalia > Chiroptera > Hipposideridae > Hipposideros > Hipposideros armiger. Next base: position 1,236,808 of record NW_017731393.1, read on the forward strand.
CCTTCCGTCCTGCCACAGAAAGCTGGCTGTCTCTGCAGCACCCCCACACTGGCCGCCTGAAGGAGCAACGGGTGTCCTCACCCCTGGAGACCCTGCTCCTGAACTGCACCACGACCGCCCGCCTCCTCCGGGCTCCCAGGCCTCTCAGGCTCTCAACCCCACTCTGCCATCCTTTGCGATGATTCTGTACCCACGACAGCAATGCCAGCAGCACCCAGCCTCTCAGGTCCTGAACTCTGCTCCCACCATCTCATCTTCATTTCCATGGCCACACCCAACGCTGTCGTGACCCCTTCCCAGCTCAAGGCCAAGCCTCTCTCTCCAGAACCAGAACCAGCTCTCCTCTTGCTGTCTCGGCCCCGCCGTCCGTCCACCTCTGGACCTGCCGAATGCCCCGCACACCTCCGCCGCAGGACCTCACTTCCCTCCGGACCAATCACAGGCCCAAGGGCCTGGTGCATACCTTGAACTCCCTGCCCCTTCTCACTCTGCTTACCCAGTCCTGGTCGTTTACAACTCTCCACCCACCCTGTGCAGCTCAAGCGGCCAGCAGCTGCCTGCCTCTTCAGTTCCTGGCCACTACCTCGAGTGGCCCCCGTCCAGCCACGCTCCCACTCTGTGGGTACCTGTGTTACGACTTCTCCTCAGAGCCCTAATGCTTGCTCCCAGCCTCGCAGTCACCTGTCATCTGGCCACCAGACCTCCAGCTCAACGAGGAAGCTGCGGCAGTGAGAAGGGCAGGCGCTCCCTGAGCCTCACCTCACAAGCCCTTCTGTCCCCATGCGCCGGCCGGGCCGTGCAGGGGCCAGGGGCAAGCCGCTGCCCACAGGCCCCGCGGAGGCCAGCCCATCTCCCATCCCAGCCTCCATCACCATCGTCCTCTCGCCCCTGCACAGCCGGCACCTCCCCCATCACCCAACCAAAAGCATGGGGGTCCCCCCCCCAGGAAACGTGATCTCCGGCCCCACCCCCTCAGTGGCTGCGCCACTCTCTGCCCCTTTTCTAGCCAGTGCCCCTGAGTGTCACCTGGCCTCACTGTCTCCACTCCTCTCCCCGCGTTCCTTCTTGAGCCCATTCCAAGCAGGCTTGGCCTCCATTGAAACTGCTCGTCAAGGTCACCAACCACGTCCACGCTGCTAAACCCCACAGCAGATTTTCAGTCTTCCTCACACCTGACCTGCCATCATCAGGACATGCCTGTTTGCCCGACGTCCTCAGAGCGCTTTCTAATTAGGGCCCTAGGACTTGGCCGGCTGCCCTCTGCAGCCCCTTGTCTCCCGTCTGAGACACCGCGCTGCCTGCCCCCTGCCCAGGCACACACTGGACGCCCGGCCACCCCCTACTCCTCTGCCCTGATCTCCAGGCTCACACAGCCTTACCGTGTCCCAGTGCAGGATCCTCACCGCCCTGCCGTCTCTCACCCCCAGGAACCCCGCACCGCCCGTGTCTTGTTCCTCCGGCTGCGGTGCAAATGCGACTGTGCTGTCTGGTCCCCCATGTGTTCTCGTCCAGATTCCTGACGCCACCCCCCCCC
>NW_017731393.1:1238406-1282550 GCF_001890085.2 Hipposideros armiger
CCCGTGACCTCCCTGTCTCTCCTTTGCCTCCTTATGCTCCGCCCTGAGGGGCTGTGCTGGATGAGCATCAGGCGACGTCTTCCTAGCCTCGGAGCTCTGGAGCAGTCCTCCATCGCACACAGCAAAAGCCAAAGTCTTGTCTTTTTGTAACATTCTTCCACAAAACGGCCGCTCTGATTCCACTCCTAGAACTCCGGGCCCCACACCCCACTTCTTCCTCTGATACACACTGTAACTCACTGTATATTTTTACTTACCTCATTTACTGTCTCTCTCTCAAATATCCACCCAAGTGTGTCGAGAGCCAAGCCTTCTGCTGGTGGCTACTGTCCCAGCACCTAGAACCTCCCGGCCAAGACAGGCCCTCCAGCCCCCCACTCTCCCGACTGTCTGCCCAGCCACGCGGGCCTTGCCGCCGCCCAAAAGCGCCCTGCGCCTGAACCCCTCTGCACAGCTCGCTGCTCCTTCAGTTCGAGTCCTGTTCTCAATCACTTCCTCAGAGACACGTTCCCACAATTCCCGGGGCAAATAAGCTACAAATACTACCGCTTATGTCAGTCATCAGGAAAACGAGAAGTGTCTTACCGTACTTGACATCTGGAACTGTGACGGAACTCTCTGCAATGTTGGTGGACAGAATAATCTATCAAACACCAAAAAAAGAATTTGACTATACACTGGAAATCATGAGGCAAAGTAAAAAAAAACAAAAAACAAAAAAGACTCAAACTCAAAAATTATTTAAAAGCTTCTAAATGTAAATGCTGGACTCAAGCTTTGAAATTAGTCGTTTTCCTGTTTCAGACACGTCACAAGTAATCGAGGGTCCTGGGGGAAGTGAGGGGCAGGAGGACGAGTCAGCGCAGTGTGGGCTCAGCGGCCAAGCCTGCTGTGACCCCAGCTGTGCCCACACTGGGGCCTCGGGCCCGTCACCCACCTCATTTCTCTCATGTATAAAACGCAGGTGCTTGTAATGGCGATGCTAAGGGGACTTCTGGGGGGTCATGTGAGTCACTAAGGGTGAAATGCTTGGAGCTGCGCCTGGCATGAACCAGCATCACCAGCAGCACCCTCATGTCTCCACCAGGCACCTGCCCTGGTTAGGCTCTGCAGGACTGCTGCAATTGAAGGACAGATATACAGAGGGTGCCAAAAACATGTATACACATTTTCAGAAAGGAAAAAACTGTATTAAAATTGTAATACTCAATATATACCAATAATAAAAGATGAATACAAGTCACGTCTGACTTCTGCAATGACAAGAGGTGCTCAAAGTGGTTACCATCAGCGTCCAGACACTTCTGATGAAGCGAACTACTGCTTGAGCAATGCTGACCGAAGTGTCCACTATGGATTTTTTTGGCACCCCTGGTATTACTGTAATTAGCCTTCCTAGCAGCTCTGCAAGGTAAATATTGACTCAACTTTCAAACGATAGAATTAAGTCATAGGAAGTGATCTACTCAAAGTCACACAAATGTAGGTGACAGGGATCCCATGTGTCTAACTCCACGTGCATGCACTTACCCCGAACCTCGATGTCCTGTCATTCCCTCTCTCTGGTGGGGTTCCTCAGGGGCCCTGATGCACAGGAAACCAGGCACGTGCAACACAGCAGGTGCTCAAACCAGCAGGCAAAGAACAGGGCACCAACAGCCGTCCCTTACCTCACACAGGGTAGCTTCCAGAGCTCCTGGAGGTCCCCAGGGGCCAAAAGCGCCACCAGGCTGAAGTCCCAGGAAGGGCTGCAGCCGGGACAGCCCTGGGACACCACGCAAGGTCTCGGCGGCCCCCCATCCCCACCCCAGGAAGCTGGAACACTCTCCCTGGAATGCAGCGTCCCTGGTCTGTTGGAGCCGCTCGAGCAGGGCTGTGGGCCCACCGCTCACACCTCACACACAACCTGCAGTCACAGAGCTCCTGAACCAGGACTACGAGTGAGGCTTCTCATCTATATCGCCTGCTGGGCAGTGCCAGGTGCACCCAAGCACTCACACACTTTAAGGAATTCCAAAGGAACTAAGAACCTCAGCTAACTGATACTCTAAGCCCCGAGGCAGGTGTGTGGCCGGTGACAGACAGGAGCTGCGGGGCACCTGGCCCAGGACAGCGCCCAGGCTCCTACCTTCCGGTACCCCGGGACCGGGCTGAGGAACACGTTGTTCTGCTCCTCCAGGGTCACGCTGGAGTGCAGCGGGTAGACCTGCAGCCTAGGAAACAGGTGACAGAGTCAAACACCCACGAGGATTCACGAAGGGTGACTGTTCACTGAGACAATCAAACTGATTCAAGGCAGAAACAACACAACAGCCTCTAAGCAAGCATTTAGCCGTATCATTTAAACACACCTTTTGTGAACCAGGTTTGTGAGAAGTTCGTGCATACAGTTTATTTCTCCCAGACCTAGGGAAGAAAAAAAGTGGAAGTAAAGAAAAATATTTAGGGCCAGCCGAGTGGCTCAGTCGGTTAAGAGCTCGCTCAAGAGTGCGAGCTCTGAACAACAGGGTTGCTGGTTCGATTCCCGGCCCGAGTTGAGCTGCTGCTGAGCTGCCAACAGGTGGCAGGATGGCTCAGCTATAAAAAAGATTTGCATTTAGTGCTAAAAACCAAACTTTTAATTAAGATGACATCTTTTTCAGAGAAGGCTCTACCAATTCATTTTGACTGTTTTATCTTCTTCAAGTTTATCAGAATTACAAGTGAAAATATACAATGACACTGACTACTAGTAACTCAGATGAAAAAAACTATATTCTTTCAGTGTTTTCCTTTCCACAACAGTGACTGCCTGTGAATGAGTAATTCCACATTTCTCTTTTTCTCCACTGATTCTCCAGATTTCCTACAATGTGCATGAAAAATTTTATAACCAAAAAATAATATTAAGAAACTCGTGGTCACAGAGATATGCTAACTATTCTCATTAGGTTTAAACAGTGTTTATTGATACAAAAAGCTTACACATGCTTTTGCCTCATTCTGAATTTACCAATATTTGAACCTGTTACAGGTTGAACTGTGGCCCCCCAAAAGATGTTGAAGTCCTAAACCAGTCAGGACCCTTTATTTGCAAATAGCATCACTGCAAATGCAATTAATTAAGATGAGTCATACTGGAGCAGGATGAGTCCTCAGTCTAACAGGACTGGGTCCTTTATAGAAGAAGGGGAAAGAGACACGCAGAGAGCGCCACTAACAGAAGTGATGCAGCCCCAAGCCAAGGAAAGCTCAGGACTGACGGCCTCTAGAAGCTGCAAGAGGCAAGGAAGGGCTCTCCCCAGGGCCTCAGAGGGAGCACCGTCCTGCTGACTCCTTGATTTTGAACTTTTAGCCTCCAGAACTGTAAATGAGTACATTTCTATGGTTTTAAGCCTCCCAGTTTATAGCTCTTTGGTGCAGCAGCCCTAGAAAACTAACACAGAACCCTTCACTGAAGACCAATTAATGAATTAGACATCAAGCTTGAATTCTCATAAACACATAACAGAAAGCCAACAAAGGAAACTGCAAAATATCATTCACAAATAGCTAAGGCCAGGCAATGGCCAGCAGTGGAAAGTGTTCCCCACATGCTAGGTGTCCTCAGCTGGCATCGCCACGGCTCTGCTCTGCCACTGCGTCCTCGACACAGCATCATGCACACAAGTTTCTGACAAATATTTCCTGGGGCAAATGCCACTCGACCCCACTGTCAGCTAAGGGTGCTTCCTGGAATCAACACAAATCCATAACAACTGAAGAAAACATAAAGGAAGCTGTAAAGGCCTGGGCGGATGCCAGTTAGAGAGGTTTCTGTCACTCAAGCTTCCTGAGTCTACCAGCCTTAGCACAGATGTTCACAAGTTCTACAGGTCCCTTCACCATGAAAAGGCGGAATTACTGTCATAATGTTTAATCATTAAAACAATCAAAAGTATAGTTTTGAAAAAGAACAATGTAACATAAGTTAATATTTTCAGGTATTTTAAGAGCCTAATTCTCAAATACTGAGAAAGAAACTCAAGGACTACTCTAATGATTCTCATGGTATTACAATTAACAATACTATGATTTAATGGTATTTTATATGATTAAGTAATCCTTAAATATAATTGATGACAATTACCTCACATTTATGACCACATACATGAAACAAAGCAAATTTAACAAAGTCAAGTATTTTACTGAAAATTTTGAAGGGGGTAAGACTACCTTCAAAAAATTAAACTCTTGAGCCGGCAGAGTGGCGCGTTGGTTAAGAGTTGGCTTGGGATGCCAGCTCTGAGCAGTAGGGATGCTGGTTCAGATCCCACATGAGGGCCAGTGACGCTGCGCCCTCTACAGCTAAGATGGTGAACAACAGCTCAACCTGGAGCTGGGCTGCTGTGAGTCGCCAACGACGTGTAGGCTGCAGCCCCTGCTGTAGTGAGCTGCCATGAGCCACCGTGAGTGGCTGGCAGCCAGCGTGAGCGGCCATCCAATGGCCGACAACTGATCTGCCTCACCCGGGAAGAGCGCAATGAGCATAATACTAACATGGGCCAGTGAAACGACGTCCTCCACAACTAGACTGAAGAACAAAAGGACGGCAACTTGTCTGTTCCCTTTTCCTGATTCCCCAATGCTGTTCCCCTTCCCCAATAAAATCTTAAAAAAAAAAAATTAAACTCTTCATTAGCAATCTTTATAGCAATGCAAAGGTTACAGTAAGATGTCAAACTGAAAATCACATTTGTTCACATTCTAGGGGGTCTAAAAAGAAGAGACCCATACAGCAAATGCCACTTTTCCTAGTATGTGCCAGACACACCCTTAGCCTCTACCCAGGTTGAGGGGAGGGCATTACAATTCCAGGTCACGGAAGGATGGCACTCACCTGGCAGAAATACCAACACACTGCTCCGCTGTGACACAAAGGAGGCGCCTGACCAGGTCCTGATCCTGTGAAAATGCAAGGTGCACAAATATTAACCAAGGCTCAGACAGCCACAGCTTTTCCAGAGCCCCAACACTGCAGCTTCTGATCCTGAAAGGCTCTTACAGATCAAGCAGCAAACGTTCTATCACATAAGAAAACGCAAACTCCCAAGGATAAGCCACCCCCCAAGGCCCCACGATCACTCAGGGGACCCCAAGCCTCTTGACTCCCATTATTTTCTCCTATAAAAACTCACTATCGGGGCCAGCCAAATGGCTCATTTGGTTAAGAGCTTGCCCAAGAGTGCGAGCTCTGAGCAACAGGGTCGCCGGTTCAATTCCCACATGGGCCAGTGAGCTGCGCCCAAACTGAGCTGCCACTGAGCTGCCAACAGGTGGCAGGATGGCTCAGTTGGTGAGATCACATGATCTAACAACAAGACTGCCTATTCAATGGTGGGCTACACCCACCGGCAACTAAGACTGAACTCAGCACCTTGAGCTGAGCTGCCACCCAGATGGCTCAGTGGATAGAGCATACACTCTTAACAACAAGGCTGCCAGTTCGACTCCCACATGGGATGGTGGTTATGCCCACCCATAACTAACTGAACACAGCACCTTGAGCTGAGTGGCGCGACTGGACTTGGAGCTGAGTTTGCTGCGCCCTCCACAACTAAGATTGAAGGACAACAACTTGCTGTTCCCCTTCCCAAATTCCCCAATAAAATTTAAAAAAAAAAACTCACTCTCTATAAAAGTTTTCCTTGAAATTTAGTTATCATAATCCAGAACCTCAAAATATTGGGTTGTCAGAAAAGTCATGATTCATTTTTGCAACGAAAAACAAAAAAAAATACGTCATCACTTTTCTGACAACCCAATACAAAACATTTAAAATAACCACAAGCAAAATGTAAATTCTACAGAGTCCAAACTATTATAAGAAAGCACTCTCACTATTGCATTGTTTTGTACACTGAAATTAATTTTTAAAATAAGAAAGCACTCGCACAGAGCAAGATCTCAAATCATCCCCTCACCCCCTCACTCCTGTCAATATATTTACTTTGTGTGAAATGAGAACCTTCATTCCTCTGCAGACCTGGGAGCCCCTTCTATGCCAAAACATGGTTCTTTGAAAAGACCAACAAAGTTGACAAATCTTTAGCTAGTTTGACCAAGGGAAGAGAGAAAACTCAAATTGCTAGAATCAGAAATGAAAGAGAAGATACTACTGATTTTATTGCAGAAGTAAATTGTATGAAACAAACGGGATGGCTACATGAAAAGGCCATTTTCATAAAAAGACACAAACTATTGAAACTGACCCAAGAAAAAGCAGACAATCTGAATAGACCTGTAACAAATTGGTCATTTAAAACTACCCATAAGGAAAAGCCCAGATCCCAATAGCTTCGTAACTAAATTTTACCAGACATTCAAAGAATATCAATTCTTCACAAACTCTTCCAAAAAACAGAACATTTCCCAACATATTCTATGTGGCCAGTATTACCCTGATATCAAAACCAGACAAAGTCATCACAAGAAAACTACAGACCAATATTTCTTATGAAAATGAATGTAAAAATCCTCAACAAAATACTAACAAGCCAAGTCCAGCAACACAGAAAGCAAATTGTACACCATAACCAAGCAGGATTTATCCCAGGTTTGCAAAGTTGGTTTAACATCTGAAAACCAACTAATGTAATATACCACATCAATAGGAAAAAAAATCATAATTATGTCAACAGACGCAGAAAACACATGTAACAAACTCCAACACTCTTTCATAATAAAAGACTCAACAAATTAGGAACAGAAGTGAACTTCCTCAAACTGGTAAAGGTCATCTAGCAAAAGCCCACAGCGAACATTCCACTTACTGATGGAACTAGATGCTTTCCCCCTGAGATCAGGAACAAGACAAGGGTGTCCACTCTCGCCACTTCTAATCAACACATTCCTGGAGGTTCTAGGGCAACGGGCAAGAAAAAGAAATAAAAGGCATCCAGACTGGAAAGCAAGAACTAAAACTCTCTCTATTCCTAGATGACATGATCCTGTAAATAGAAAATCCTAAGGAATCCTACTAGTGCTAACAAAGGAGTTCAGCAAGGTTGCAAGATACAAGATCAATATATAAAAATCAGCTGTTATTTCTATACACCTGCAATAAACAATCTGAAAATGAAACTGATAAATTCATTCACAACAGCATCAAAAAGAATAAAATACAGCAATAAATTTAACATAACTGCAAGACTTATACACTGAAAACTACTGCACTATTGAAAAAATTAAGGAAAATCATCCCATTAATGGACTGGAAGACTTAATATTGTTAAGATGGCAATACTCCCCAAATGATCTACAAATTTAACACAATCCCTTTCAGAATCCTAACCGGCTTCTTTGTACAAATTGACAAGCTGGTTCTAAAATTCCCGTGGAGCTGTAAGGGACTCAGAACAGCCAAAACAATCCTGAAGAAGAAAGTCAGGAGGACTCACTTCTGATTTCAAAATTACTTTAAGGCGATGGGAATCAAGACAGTGTGGACTGGCACAAGACAGACACACAGACCAGTGGAACAAAACTGAGAGCCCAGAAATGAACCCACATATACACGGTCAACTAGTTTCTGACGAGGTTGCCAACACTGGCCCATGGGGGAAGAACAGTGCTGGGGGAACTGGACGGCACAAAGCTAAAGAATGAAGCGGGACCTTCACCTCACACACACACAAAAAGTAACTCAATGTGGACCCAAGACTAAAATGAAAGAGCCAAAACTATAACACACTTAGAAAACGACACAGGGAGAAACTTTCATGACCCTGATTTGGCCATGGATTCTTAGCTATGACACCAAAAGCTTGAGCAACAAAAGGAAAAACAGACCAACTGAACTTTGTCAAAATTAAAAACTTTTGTGCTTCAAAGAATACCATCAAGAAAATAAAACGACAACCCACAGAATGGGAGAAAATATTTGCAAATCATATATCTGATAAGACGTTTGTGTCTAGAATATATACAAAGAACTCTTACAATCCAATAATAAGAGAAAAACCAATTGAAAATGGACAAAGGGATGGCCGAGTGGCGTGTTGGTTAAGAGCTGGCTTGGGACGCCAACACTGAGCAGCAGCACCCCAGTTTGGATCCCACAGGTGGGCCAGTGACACTGCGCCCCCTATAGCTAAGATGGTGAACAACAGCTTGACCTGGAGCTAGGCTGCCGAGAGTCGCTGGCGACGGCGTAGGCTGCAGTGGGCTCCCATAAGCTACCGTATGTGGCTGGCAGCCAGCGTGAGCGACCAGCAGCTTGTGTGAGCTGCCAAGAGCCACCGTGAGCAGCCGTCCAGAGGCCGGCGACCAATCTGCCTCACCTGGGAAGAGCGCAACAATAATACCAACATGGGCCAGTGAAGCAACGTCCTCCACAACTAGACTGAAGAACAAAAGGGCAGCAACTTGTCTGTTCCCCTCCCCCAATTCCCCAAAAAAATCTTTAAAAAAAAAAAAAAGGAAAACTGACTGTAATTAACTTTGATGCTTTAAGTCAGTCAAAATCCATGAGTCTCAAAAGAATGAGAAGACAAGCCACAGACTGAGAGAAAACATTTTCAAAAGATATATAAAGGACTATTATCCCAAATATATACAGAGCTATTAAAAGTCAACAATTAGAAAACAACCAACCTAATTAAAAATGGGCAAAAGAACCAAACAGACATCTCACCAAAGAAGACATACAGGTGACCAATAACCATATAAAAGATACTCCACATCAGGTCATCAGAGGAATGCAAATTAAAACGCTGCGATATCACGACACGCTTAGTCAAGTGGCCAGAATCCAAAACAGCGACCCCACCAATGCTGATGAGGACGTGGGGCCACAGCCTCTCTCTGTCACTGCTGGTCGGGGTGCAAATGGTGCAGCCACTTCAGAAGACAGTGTGTATGTTTCTTACAAAACTAAACATATTCTTACCACACGATCCAGTAATCATGTTCCTCAGTATTTATCCAAAGACGTTGAAAATATATGTCCACACAAAGACCTGCACCCGGATGGGTAAAACAGCTTTATTCATAACGGCTAGAATTTGGAAACAACTACGACACCCTTCAGTGGGTGATGGACAAGCGGGTCCATCCGGACAGTGGAATATTATCAGCTCTAAAAAGAGAGCGAGCTATTGAACCATGAAAAGACATGGAGGAACCTTAAGTGCACATGACTGAGTGAAAGAAGCCAATCTGAGAAGGCTACACACAGTGTGATTCCAACTCTGTGACATCCTGGAAAAGGCAAAACTACGGAGACATAAAAAGATCAGTGTTTGTTAGGGGTTACGGGGAAGGAGGGGTGAAGAGGCAGAGCAGTGCGGGTTTGGGGCAGTGAAATGACTCTGACACTAACAGTGGATACATGTCATTATACGCTTGTCAAAGCCCATGGAACGGACAACACAAGAGTGAACCCTGATGTCAACAATGGACTCTGGGTGACGATGACGTGTCAACTGTAACAAACGTCCTACTCTGGTGCAAGATGTTGACGCTAGGGAAGCTTGTGGACATGTGGCGGAGAGGGTATCTGGGAACTTTTAGTATGTTCTGTTCGGTTTTGCTGTGAACCTAGAACTGCTCTAAAAAGAAAGTCTATTTAAAGGGAGAAAAAAATCCATGAGTTCATTGTTGACAGTAAAAGAGAGAGAGAGCTATAAGGAGAAGAGAGGCAAGATAATAAAAGGAAAATTCCTCTTTACAGAATAATGTCAGAGAATAAATAAGAATACCACTAATAATTGGCCCAGACAAAAATCAGCAGTGGGTGCTGACAGCTATTCAGTGGAAGGCCGTTGGGCAGCAACAAAGACACCAACGTCCAGGCTCCACAAACCCAAGCGGCGGGGCGGCACCAACGTCCAGACTCCACAAACCCAAGGGGCGGAGCGGCACCAACGTCCAGGCTCCACAAATCCAAGGGACTGGGAGGCACCAACGTCCAGACTCCACAAACCCAAGGGGCGGAGCGGCACCAACGTCCAGACTCCACAAACCCAAGGGACTGGGAGGCACCAACGTCCAGACTCCACAAACCCAAGGGGCGGAGCGGCACCAACGTCCAGACTCCACAAACCCCAGCGGCGGGGAGGCACCAACGTCCAGGCTCCACAAACCCCAGCGGCGGGGAGGCACCAACGTCCAGACTCCACAAACCCAAGGGGTGGAGAGGTCCACGAGAAGAAACCACACTGCTCACAGCAGTCAACCCGCAGAACGTCAGAGACCAAGAGCGCACTGAAAGTTGGCCAGACCAAAAGCAGACTCACCCACAAGGAACAGTTACTCCAAAAGGTGACTTTGCACTGTAATAAGATTAGGGGGAAATTCATCAAAGCATAGAAAGGGCAATAAAAACAAGTGCATGCAATGTATGTAAACTATATTTCAATAGAGTTGTTTAAATAAAAATTAGAAAACATAGAAGTACAGAGAGAATTAAATAGAAAACCTAAATTTTATACCTAACAAAACTATTTGAAGAATGAGAATGAAATAAAGACATTTTCAGCTAAATAAAAACTGAGAACATTTACCAACACTCTTAAAGCAATTTTTGAAGGACACACTTTAGGAAGAATGAGAACGACCTAAGAAGGAAAGTCCAGGACACAGACAGAATGATGGACAAATAAGATGATACCCACTTGGGTAAATCTAAGCACACTGGTGATATGAACAATAACGAAAATGGAGTGAGCTTACAAACAGCTGAGACAGCACACAGCGCATGAGGCCGGAGGGGACGATGGCTGGAATACGGCCACCAAACCCGAAGGTCTGCTCAGGGCAGGGGAAGACAGTGGGTGGCTGCACACTCCAGCATACTCACACTTCACAACTAGTGGCTGAAGAAGGGAAGCATGGGGCGTGGACGTGTCCCCATGACCCACAAGGAACAGTGGCCCCAGCTCAAGTGCTGGCTGCCGCAACCAGCTGAAACCCATTTCATCGTTCACTGTTCCAATATATAAATTGCATTTCTGAGCTGGAGCAAGATGTCACAGGGAAAGTCCGGAAGACAACATACTGTTTAAAAACTACCGACTCTGACTGCCACTTATGACCTGAAAGCGTTGCTCGGGAAACGTGCTCCAGGTCCCAAAGCGCCAGCTAATGAATGACTGTCTGGACAAGAACAGGGCACTGCTTAGAGCTGGGGACATATCTTTGTAAGAAATGGAAAGAAAGGCAAAGAAAGGCTTGCAACAGTTTCTCAAAAGGAGCCCTTTAAGTTTCACCTCGGGGCTGAGAGTGGTGACTTCCACATGTCTGCAAAAACGATTCACCTTCAGGCTGTCATTTCGAGCCTTTAGATGTCAGTCAAGAAGCTGTACTGGGCATGATCTTCACTACTTCAAAGTGCAATTTCAGTGAAAAATTTACAAGACACTAACTTTATTTTTAAATATATAGTGACTGTTGAAAAAGTACCTGGGGCCGGCTGAGTGGCTCAGTTGGTTAAGAGTGCAAGCTCTGAGCAACAGGGTTGCTGGTTCGATTCCCACATGGACCAGTGAGCTGCGCCTGAGCTAAGCTGCCAACAGGTGGCAGGATGGCTCAGCTGGTGAGAGCACGTGCTCCTAACAACAAGGTTGCCGGTTGGACTCCCGCGTGGGATGGTGGGATGTCCACCCACAACTAAGATTGAACATGGCACCTTGAGCTGAGCGGCCGCAAGCTGCCAACAGGCGACCAGATGGCGACTGGACTTGGAGCTAAGCTAGCTGCGCCCTCCACAACTAAGACTAAAGGACAGCAACTTAGTTGTTCTCCTTCCCCAATTCCCCAGCACTGTTTCACTTGCCTGATTTGCCAATAAAATCTTAAAAAAAAAAGAAAAGAAAAAGTATCTGTAGGTGAATCTTAGTTTTGTAAAAACATTAACAAGTCTCAAAACACGTAGCACGTGTTTTCAGTCACCCACGTGACCAGCTGGCATCTCTTACCCACTCTCCTTCATGTCCATATCATCGAACATCTGAATGAGGGCGACAGCGACTTCGTATGTGTCCTTGGTGATCACCGGCTCCTCCAGGAGCTGAGGGGAGAGCTAGAACCAGGACAAGAAGTTGGAACACCAAAATAGGGTCACAGGGAATTCCAGGCTCGGACAGGGCTCTCTCCTTCAGTATATCACTGTGACAAAACCCCCAATAAAAGGACCATTATGCAGTCAATATGTGAGCACTTGCTAAGTATCAGCCACTACTGAAGGCACCCCACATATACGGAACAGAACGTCCTGGGGCCCCCCAACCTTGTCACTGCAGCAAGGATGCGTCAGCATCCAAACAGCAGGAGTCAACTGTCCAGCAGGAACCTACTTTGAAGACATAGAGTAAGTTGTTCCAAACGCCCACGGGGTCCGGGGATTGTCTGATCCCCGAGTCAGAGCCCTTCCCCTCTGTCAATCCCTACCTCGAACAGCCCCAGATGTCCACCTTGTCACATGTGAGAAGTAGTCCTTGGAAATCGCAAGTGCCAGGCAAAGGTAATACCCCACCTGTTTCTGCCAATTTACAGTAATAATGTCACTGTGTCTTATGCTACCAAGGTTTAGGGGGTCACTAGACTATTTTAAATTGTGTGTCACAGCCAAGCTGCGTCCAGTAATTATAACTTGCTCCTGGGTGCCTCCCAGAACACTGGGGTTCGGCCACAAGCAAGCCCCCCAGTGAGCTGACAGCCTCCTGGGACCAAGGCCACCACTGCGTAAATATCCCCCTATGACATCCAGGCCGACAGTCACGTCATGACTTCATAGCAACTAGTTTATAGCCATACTGGGTTTCTCCACCAAGAGTAAGAAAGCTCTTTCTCTGTTTAATGATTTCACTCACCAAGCACTATGTGTAGACATGACATGGGATTCTGTCAAGGTCACATCTAAAGAACTCTTCAGGTGATGAGAAGCTAGCCACAAATGCTGTTTTTCAATTTTTACTTAGAGTAGACTAAGTCTGCTAATATTCAAATCATCCATTTTTCATTTTTATTACAGTTCTACTAATGAGTGACAAAACTTTTATTTAATCAATAATTTCGAAGAAGCATGCCTAATAGATCCATTTTTGATGTTCCACCTTTACCTTAAGTAATTTTCTACTTCACCCAAACAATAATCAAGATTTACCATAATGCACTGCACAAAAAAGAAACAGAAAGAAAGGTAGAGTTTTCATAAACTCTAACAGTGGCTCCAGACCCATCTAGAATTGTTTTCCAACAAACAACCCATGGAAAAAGCACGTCATCGATCCACACATAATTTCTCCAAGTCCTAGAATCCAAGCCGGAGAATACGTTTTGGACACACTGCGAAGACCCCGGCAGCCTGCACACAGATGGCAAAGCACGCCGGCCCCGGGCCCAGCGGTGCGCCTTTGAACCCGGCCCCCTCCCTCCATGTGGGGATCAGGAGGAAACACAGTGGGCCCGGGGCGCTTTCCTGGCAGCACAGCGTGGTCAGAGGACAGACAGGCAGGCAGGCCACAGAGCAGCACGCCACATGCGACGCTCGGCAAAAAGCCAGCAGGGCCGCAGGATGGGAAGATGGAGGCAGCCCACGGGGTCGGCTGGCTGTCATTCCTCCCGCTGAAGTGCTCGTGACCATGACTTTCTCAACAGAATGGAGCAGGAACACCAGGCTTTCTGTTCCAAGCTGAGATTTGGAGCCCTGCTCATCTGCCATCCTAAGGGGTCGTGCCCAGGCCAGCCAGCACAGATGGCGGGGGTGAGGGCCGCGTCCATATGCGGATGGGCTTTCTACCCATTCACCAGCCTCCAAGGCCCCCTCTTTAAAGGATCACAGCCAAACTGCACAGGTCAGCCTAAGAGCTATGCTGGGGGGGGGAGGGCGGGCGGGGAACAGATGTGGTCCTGGGGTGGCCTGCTCTGCTTCTGCCTCAGGCTGCTGGCCAGGGACGTTTACTCCACAATCTCATTACACTGCACAGTTACATTTTATGTACTTTTCTGAGGGTGGGGTTTTTGCAATAAAAAAGGTTGAAGGGCCGGCCGAGTGGCTCAGTTGGTTAACAGCTCGCTCAAGAGTTTGAGCTCTGAGCAACAGCGGTTCGAGTCCCAGCCCGAGCTGAGCAGCCGCTGAGCTGCCAACAGGTGGCAGGATGGCTCAGCTTAAAAACAAAAAAAAGGTTTAAAATAAAGGATGAAAAGGACTCTTCAGAAGACACTGAAAGGAATGGCCAGAGTGGGTGCCTGAAAGACCAGGAGGACATCGTGGGGCCCGAGGGTGAGTCTCAGTGAACTCCAAGAGGCCAACAGTGTTGAACAGTACAGAGAGGTCATGTGAGTTCAGGCTGAGAGCTCTCGACATAACCAGGTCATCCTGGCGAGCGGGCCAGCGGGAGGCCGGGCAACGATGAAGAGAACGTGGGAGGGTGAAGCAGACACCGGGCGTTAAAACCAAGTTTGGCAAAAGCTGCAGAGAAACACGGGACCTACGGAGGGTACTTTTTAAGATGAAAGAGATTCCGTCCAATGTAAGTGTGGACAAGGGAGAACAGAGGAGGAGCTCGTAAAGGGAGGAGAGGAGGGCGGACGGTGAACCCGACGAGGTCCCTAAGTTGTGAAGGCTGAGATGTAAAACAGTAGAAGGGGCTGCTTCTCCCGGTAACATCAGACAGCGTGTTTGGGCAACATGGCCGCTGCTGCAGTCATCATCATAATAAACCTGGGATTTTAACAAAGGTCCTCTGACTCCAAAAAATACATCCAGAACCTAGATGAGACACTATTTTTGTAAGGCTTGAAATTAACATATAGGTAAGTCTAGAATATTCATTCACTGAAATATTGACGAGGCACCTTAGGTACTGATAAAAGGATATTTGGTGAACAATGAGAAAGCCAGGGGTTCTCCGGCCTGCTGATCAGACCCCCTACCCCACCGGCCAGAGGCCCTGGTGCCTTGACCACACGGACTGAGAGAGCAATGCCCAGGCCTGGCCTAGCCCCTCCACACGTCCACGGGAATCACCTGTCTGCAACTAATACAACTTCTGGTGGAAATTTTAAGTTTCTTCAAAATAAAACTACCTCCCACCCACCATTCAATCTACAAAATCTACAATTTGTAGTTAAACAACATGTGCCATTTTCTTGTTCAGCATCGAGGAAGGATAACCCGAGCCGTCATTCTCACAGGACACAGTGTGAGTGTTTCTCATGCTCACCGCCTATACCGAGGAGCCCAGGACTCCCTAACTCACACTGTCCCCAGGGCCCCCTCAGGCCCTCTCTCTGCTCCAATCCCAAGTCGCAGCTGAAGAACGCAGGTCTGATCACAGGCGGGGCGCCCACCTACCCTGCGGGGGTGAATGTGCTCCAGGTCATCAAGGTAATACTCTTCAATGGAATGGGGCTTCCCTTCCACTTGGAAAACATACGCAGGCTTCATCTTGTTCTGCACAGGAACAGCGAAGTAATCGGCAAACTCTGTACAGTTGATGGTGGCTGACATCAGGACTACCTAGAGTAGGAAAAACCATGAAAACAAGCATAGTCATGACAACGGCTAAAACGGGAATGAAATACTTTTTAAATGCAGGCTTGTCTTCTGCTTTAGTGACATCTGAGACTAACAGAACACGTTGATTTAATCTCCAGTGCAACAAATTACTGCCGTTTAAAGAATGCTCAAGATACACACTTTTGCTATTTCTCTGCAATGATTTCTCTAAAAGAAAACTTGGCATCAGAAACCTTATTTAAACTGAATAAGTGACTAGACGATGTGTTCCAGAGAAAGGATGGAGGATCCAGAAAAGCACGGCTCTCAGCAAGAACCTGGAGGCATGGGGGCCGGGACGATGGCTGTGAGCAGCCGACAAGTGCCAGCCAGTCTGCACCTCACTGGCTGCAGGTTTCAGTTTTGCCAAAGAGCAGGCGGGATGACAGTCCTCAGAAACACAGCTTAGGCTGCCGGGGCAGCATCCACGGCACAGCAGCTGTGCCCCAAGAAGGTGACAGCACCACAAAGGTGCTGCACCATTCATGGTCTCCGAAATGCCCGGCAGGGACCGCAGCTGTCTACCGGCTACGGGCCACCTCATGTACCCAGCAATCAGGACTTCCATGTCAGTCTTAGCAGAAGAGTAAAACGTAGGCATTATGAGTACAATTATCAGGTGGACAAAGTATCTGTATTTCCCCTTTGATGTTAAATACAAATGGTAGAACCATACTAAGCAGAACTCACTCTGAGATGACATGTTAAGGGTGGAAAGAAGGCTCTGAGAAGCCACCTGTGGTGTCCGAGTGGCCCCAAGGGACACACCTCACCACGGGAGACGATGCAAACATGAGCCCAACCTAGACAGCCCAAGGTGCAGAGTCAGCTTTACACCGGCCTCCCCCCGCGGGCTCTCCCTCCCTCAGGGGCCTTCACCTCTCCTCCAGCCTGCCCAATACACCTGCTTGTCCAGGCTGGGCCTGAACTGCACCCCGCCAGCCAGCAGTGACGGCCCATCAGTGGGTGGGGTGGCACACAGCGGGGCCTGGAAGGTCTGTGAGGGGTTGGGGGAGCCACTGCAGCCTGCTGCTGTGCTCCCACGCCTCAGGCTCTGGCAGCAGCTCTCTTTAGAAAGTAATAAAAAAGGAATCTTTGCGAGTTGCAAAAAACTTATTACAAAACCACTAGAACTTGATTTCTAATTTCTTAGCCCAACTACATACACCCTACAAGGTTCTAGATTTAGAAAATATCCTGCTTCATTTATTTTTAAATAAACCATGCAAATGCTGAAGCTGACAAGCCATTTCCTATTATACAATAGATACCAAATTTCAGCAGTGTAATAATTTTTAAAAATCTACTACACTCTTAATTCTCTTTACTACTGTAAACTAAAAAAGCATGTAATCAAGTCATTATCTTAGAGCAAAAAAGGAAGGTCTTAATATGACACTCAAGAAAAGCCCTGATTTGTTGAACAATCTTTAATGTCATCTTCAGGTTAAAATTCCGAAAAGGAATGTAAGGGCCAAACTCTCTCATCAATTCACAGTCATCTTTGGCAATAGGGCAATGGACTGCCAATATCACATTCTGTTTAGTCCCAGCAGGTGAAAATGTGGCAATCCCACTTTGGGGGGTGGGGAGAAGACACACTTCCCTAAACGAATAAACAGACGAGATAATTGAAGACAAAATATTTATGATGTAGAAAGCAATCATTTCCATGAACACCTGGTCCTCTCGCTGTCCCTTTACACAGTGATACCAACAGCCCAATCACTGCCACCCTTCATAAAGCTGCTCCCAAAAGACCTCTCGTCAACATAGCGGGGTGGACCTGTGTCTAGGCTGCGTAATTATTACAAACCCTCCACTAGTTCACACCTTCCTTTTTGTGCAGATAAGATGTAAACGATATTGACCATTCCCATGGACTTTCTGTTAACCCATAACTTAAGTCTCTAAAACAGTAGTGCCTCTAACTGTTCTCAATCTTCAACATACTTGCTTTTTTCAAAACAGAGATTGCAGATGTGTTCACATGCCTTTTAAACTGTGGTGCTTATTCAATCAAAGGCAGTGCTTCAATACCCAGCATTTAATTATAGTCAACTATTATTATAAGATCATTTTCTTCAGGCTGAAGAAACTTTTAGAATTTAATGCAACATAATAACCATAAAGTATCACATGCTCGGTTCCTTTTAGCCAACTTGCTAGCAAGATCTGGAGTGCTACACATGGCAATGAATTTTAAGGGTCACTGTTTTGTTAAAATAAAGAGAAACAGAACTAAATAATAAATCTTAACCCTAAATATTTCTGTTATTCATGAAATCAAATTTACCTTCACAAAACGTGAATTTGTTCTTAAAAGTTTGCGGACTACCAACAGCAGGAAATCCATTTCTTCAGTTCTCTCATGTACCTACAAAATAAGGAAGGGGGCGCCCCCATGTGGCATCAAGAAAGGCACATGTCATTGCTGAACGGACGGACAGACAGGGGTTTGGCGAGCGCTTGGGAGCCTGGGGTAAATCAGCTCTCTCCGCTAAAGGCAGCTCCTGGGGGCTGGTACCACGCCCAGTACCACTCCTGGCTAAGGGGGGGGGGGGGAGGGGAAGAACATGGACCCACAAACCAGAGAGCCCAAAAGAGGCCGTGTGGGTCACTGTCCCCTCAGTGCTTCTCTTTGGGATCCTAATGGCATGTGGGTAATGTTTAGCATCCTTGGCCCTGCCCACTCAATGCCAACGGTGCCCCCGGGTCACTGTGACAACCAAAATCATCCCCAACTGTCCCCAGCACAGAGAACCACTGGACCCACCTCCCTATACCCCCCCACACACACCCCTTGCCTACTACACACCTCTGGACGATCACAAGTTACACTGTTACTTTAGCAAGTAAGTACAGGGCAGAAGCTGTGCCCGGGAAGAAGTCCTGCCTGGCAGGGTATGTCCCACGACACGCAGGGCTGCAGTTCTCTCGGGGAGGAAGGGCTGGCCCTCCTCTGACAGACCTCCAGGCAGAGCCGCCCCAGGACCCACAGCCACCCAGCCACCAGACCCTCCCCGCCCCGGAGCCACCTCACAGCGCAGGGCCAGGACATGGGCTATTTTTCTATTTTCTATCACTTAGTCAGGATCCCTCAACACACAAGAGCAGTCAGACCCTGCTCTGGGCCACTCCCCCGCAGGGTGGAGATACGCTCCTAAGTTTAAAAGGAGAGGGTCTCTTCTGCCCAGTGTGAAAGGCTGATCAGTTACCCCGAAGCCAGATCCATCCAGGTCCTACTATCTGCCTCACTTCCCACTGAAGCAGAAGCGTGGGGACATAGCACAGAGAAGAGCAAAGGAAGGCTCGGTGGCTGGACAGTGTTTGATGTTCAGGTATGACGGCTGGAAATCCTAACAGAACACACGATAAATCTAATTCTCACTTCGTCTTATCACCAGCCCCCTGAACGCCCTCAGCACAAACATCCTGTCTCTTACTCGAGAAAGAAACATAAAGACTCTCACCAATAAAAGCCCCAGAGAGACATGTGCTCCATGCTGAGACCCCCACGACCTCCACACTCTCAGGGTGCAGACAGCAGGCTGCTCCCAGGCTGCCTGGGCTGGCCCTGTCCGCCTCTCCTGCCTCTGAGGACCCCACTGGCCGCTCCGTCTCCAGAACCCCCCGTCTTCTCCCTGCCACTGGCCTTTCCCACTCCTCAGCAGATGTCTGCGTCCCCAGGAGAGTGGCTGAGAGCAGAAACTATGACTTACCGCTTTATAACCTCAGCGCTTTATGAAGCACGTACTCAAAAAGTGCTTATGGAATGAAAGAGATTTACCCGAAGCTCGTTTATTCTTTCTCAAGACCTGACATGTTAAAAACATTACCATTCCATTTTCAATGGCCTGGCCATCTTCAACTTCTGCTTTAGATTTCTTCTGAAATTCAAATCACCCCACACAATCAAAACACTACTGTTTGTAAAACTGAAATTCAGGTACTACACCCAGCCCACTGAGTCCTTAGCAAGCAACTGCCAGAGCACCTGCTCAGGGCAGCGCGGGGAGCTGCTGTTACAGCAACCCCTGGTCCCGCCAGCTGAATGAACCCCCTGGTCCCACCAGATGGAAGCATGCGGCCATCGACCCACAGTGCCCACATCACTCATGCATGCAAAAAGTAGATGCCTTTTTAGAGGGTCAGAAAGCTACTGGACATATGGGAAATAAATGGGGTGCTGTCAGCCATGCTCGCGTCAACTCTGTGGGTGAACCCCGCAACCACTTCTCTGCAGCCTTAGTAAAAAGGCTCGGTAAGTGATAACCACTGTGACTGCATAGTGCCACCTGGGGGCACACTGAACTACACCTGAATTTCCTCGACCTAACCTAAAGACACTCGAAACTGCCAAAGTCATACAGACGACTTTGGGACCGGTTCGCCCAGAATGACACCGATGGTTTCCCACCCCTGCTCTCCCAAACAGTCCACAGTAATTTATACCAAGTCACGGAACAAGGTCACATGTGGGTCTATGCAGCTCGACTGCAGGTGCTTCGGTGCTGCGGTGACCTCACCGAGAGATGCAGACACCAGCCTGACGGGGCCGGGGGTCCCTCTATCAGGCATGCGCTCCAGCCCCAGTTCCCGGCCGCCCACAACTCCTGTTCCTTTGCTGACTTTTCTGATTTCTCCAAAAGCAAGCACAACTTCTCATGGCATGATGACTGCATAGGTTTCACTCACGGCATGATGACTCCATGGGTTTAACTCAAGAGTCTGCAATAGAGAGTTTCCGAAGCTCCCAGAACGGGTTTCTGAACACAACCACCTCAAAAAACTCTGCTTTAAAATATAAACAAAATCAGTTAAATATGCCGTCCTTACTGAGAAAAGTCCAGAAACGCACAAAGACAGGGTTCATGATGCTTATTAGAGCTTTTTTAAGAAAGGTGACTAGCCCAATGTCTTCTATTCACTTTACCAGTTTTTTAAGGATATTATTGCCCTTATTCTACTAGATGGAAAGTATCTGTAAGCGCTAGAAATACTCCATATGATTAAAGCCCCTCAGTGCAGCTAAAACTCTACACCGGGCCACGGACTTCCTGTAAAAGCCCAGACAGTAACTGCCTCCAGCTCTGAGAGTGCGGTCTGTCCCAACTACACCTGTGTGGTAATGCAGCAGCCGCCCTACATGATGAGCAGAACTGCGTTCCGGTAACTTTATTCACAAGACGAGGCCAAATCTGGCCTGTGGGCCACCCTGTGCCTTGTTTAGAGCCGTCTACACAAGGGAGCAGCCTTCCACAGGTGTTCTGGACCTGAGAGCACAGAGTAAGAACAGCACTCAGCACTGAGCAGGGAGCCAGCAGACCGGTGGACCCAGAGTGCACGTCAGACGGACACCTACTTCGTCCATGAAGATGTGCGTGAACTCCGTCAGACTCTTGGCGCCAACGACCTTCTGCAGCAGCACTCCTGTTGTCACGTACATCAGCCTGGTGTCCTCCGTGGCTATTTTCTCCAGTCCTACCTACAGTTGGGGGAGGAAACGAGAAAGAACGTTCTCAGGTCTCGAGGGCTTGCATTTAACTACCAAGAAAGGGTAAGACCATCTCATCGTGGAGGTAAGGAAGGGAATAAAAAATGACTGTATATCACAAAAAATACAGGATCCAAATTAAAGTGAACGTTAGGGTTTTTTTTTTCTTTTTGGGGGGAAGGGAGCTTGGCTTGTCTCGTCATACTGCCTATATCATTTTTACATTAAGACAATTGTGGATGAAGACATCTACACACAAAATTATAATTAAAAGGTTAAAATTATGAATGTCTTAATGTCAAATGAGAATTCTCATTTCCTTCACTGTTCAACTGGGAAAGAAACTTCAGTTATTTTCAAGAAATTCAGAGTTTCACTATTTTTTAAATTATGCCATAATCCTGCTCTATAAGCAACCGGTTTCATTTCAATTTCCAGCAGAAAAGAGTCACATCTATCATCCGCTTACACAAAACAGAAACGAACAAGGAAGGGACGGCTCTCGTGCTCACCTGATAGCCCACCAGACCACCCAGGGCCCAGGCGCGCTCTCTGCTAATCCACCGGGCGAGGCTGCTGGCCCCGATCTTCCGGGGCTGGGTAACCACGATGTTGCAGTAAGCACTGCGCTGGATGTAATGATCCAAGACATACTGCGGCAGCTGGGTGCTTTTCCCACTGCCCGTGGCTCCATGAATAATGACCACAGAATTACTTTCTATCAAAGAAATAACCTAGAATTTAAAAAAAAAATCTTTCAAAATTGCCACAAAACTAACCATGATTAAAGTATTACCTGTAACCAGCTTTATCTTGAGAAGACTTTCAGAATTTATTTTCCTCTTTAAAAGTTCAATTAGTAGCTAACCATCTACACATCATAAGAGAGCAAAAGGTTCCACTCTTGCTGCATTTCCCACCTGTCTGGCCACCACGGACAGTAACCGTTACGCTGCGGAAAAGCCAGGCCGACTTCAGCTCTGGGTCTCAGCTTCTCCATCTATTGGGTAGTCAGAAGAGTCATGACGCATTTTTGCAACGAAAAAGAAAAAATACGTCATGACTTTTCCGACAACCCAATACAATGGCATAGCTGACTCTTTCAAGGAGGGCGCGGCTCACAGCTGCCCATGCGGGGATCGAACCGGCAACCTTGGTATTATTGGTACCGCGCTCTAACCAACTGAGCTAACTGGTCACCCCTTCGGACACATTTTTAAACAACGAACTTCCACTGTCCCACTTACAGCCTGCATGGGGCATTTTTAAAACTGCAGTCCAATTCCTCCCCCTAAGCTCTGGACCTGAGCTCTTATATCTTTAGTGACTGCTGCAGTCAGGGAGTACAACTCAATTTGAATATTGGCCCCTAGAAATTAATATAGTGTATCTACTCTACAAACATGTGACTCAATCTAAAGCAAACATGTGATTCAATCCAAAGCAAACTAAAAATTAAAAATTTACAGTTTAATCTATAACTACATCTCCCACTAATACAGTTAAGGGTTTTCATACACTTACTTTTAACCATGTTTGCTAACATGTAACTAATTTAAAAAGTAGTTGTAGATGCTGCTATATTTGGCCCAGCATTGTTCACTGAATGACTTACCATTGATGGGTCAAGTCAATCGTTAGGCAGAAGTGAACTCACAGCAAAAGTGTAAGGAAAACTCAACGGGATGCTTGGCAGGAGGCGGCTGGGGGCCACAGCCTGCTTTATTAAAAAGGCTGAGCAATGCGTTTTCAGTAAGAAGCTCCATGGGGATGAGCAGCTATTTCTGGGGGAAGCCTGGACTACCAACTCAGTGCTAGGAGACGAGCTCAGGGAAGGCTGAACATTCAGCACAGCGGAAAGGCAGGCCGTGGACGTGGGTGTTACACAAAGCACCTTCCACCACCGGGCACTGTCCTCTGCGGCCACAGAGCCTGGCACACGCCAGGGGTGCTCACGGCACTTCGACACTTTCAGACTATAAACCAATGTGATGGGCCTCAGCACTTATTCAAACAGCAAAAATATATTATGACAAAAGTCATCTTACCTCCTCCTTACATCGATTTATAGGCAAGTCAGGATATTTGTAAGTTTTCTCTGGGATGCATGTGACATTGCTTAATTTAGCTGAAGGTGGCCTTGGACCTGGATTAAGACAAAACAAAAAAGTGCAGTGTTATTTCTTATCTGAAAAAAAAGACAAGGTAAACAACCCCCATGCTATGTCTCATCTATACGTAATGCAGGTACACACAAATACAAAAACACGTATTGTACAGGCTAACACTGCAGCAGGCTAATCAGAAAATTCCCTGGACCTACTACTCGTAACTTATGCAAGCTGAGCATACTCTTATCCCTCCATCACAGCCATCAGCGTTGCAGGCTTATTAGCACTACCCACTAAAACAAAAGACCTGTAAAACAGTACTGAAATGGGCAGCTTAAAGAACCTTTATATTAAATTTTACAGAAGGCGCCAATTTAAGTGTTCATGCCTTGCTACTAAAATAAATCAGGAGTAGACAAGCAAACACAACCTGAAGTACAGGCATCCTGAAAAGGGGCTTTATTCCCCTCAAGATGTGTGATGCGCGCTCCAGCCTGCCTCGCCACTAGCCACCCTCCTGTAAGTTCCTCCTGTCATCCTGGACCTCGGGACATCACTTGACACTGACACATCATTAAAATTCATGGGATACAAACTTTTATTGAGAAATCATTTTATTTCCAAACAACTTTTCAGCCTCCCTGTGTCTCCCCCGTTTCGGCCCAAGCCCGTTCCCTCCCCAGGTGCCCCCTTTCTCGCCCCCACCTTTCCTTTTCCTCCCAGCCCCTCACCTATCTGCCCCATCTCCCCCTCTACGTTTGCCTTCGTCCCTTCCCACCTGATACACCTGCATCCAAGGTTTTTTTTGCTCTCCTTCAGCTTTTCCCTACATATATTTGTAGTTTATTAATTGTTCTAACGACATATAACCAAAATATGACTACTTTCCTTAGTTGAATCAAGGTGTGTGGTTCTTGTTCTGAATTTTAAAAACAGGAGCCAGATCTGCGTAACCTCTCAGAGCACAGGGAGCTTCGCTGTGGGTAAGTGTTCTTCAATGGCGTCAGAGCCACTGGCTCAGGGTTGAGGTTCTCGAGTCCTGCCCTGGGCAGCTTTCTACCCAGGCACCTTCACTACTGATGGCCGAGCTTCCTCAAACATGCCTTCTCCTTCCATCCCCACATCTCACTTCCCTCCTACTGAAAAACCGGTCACCGGTGCCTTCCTGTCTTCCCAGCTGGGGCGCCCCTCCCAGCCTCACCCCTTCCGGAAGCGCTCAGCTGAAAAGCCCTGAAAATTACCCACGCTACCTTCAAAGCACTGAGTTTAAGCAAAACCCAATGTGTGCACAGTTCCTGACTTAGAAATGGTCCCAGCATTACATTAAATTATTGGGAACTCTGAATAGTGTCTGGGTATCCAGGCCAGACCACAAAAGCAAGAACGGAGATGACAGATACATACATAAACAGGAAAAAATAAACCCACGCCACTTCCCATTCTTGCTGCTGGTAGGTTTATCGATCAACAACAGGCTTTTTTCACATAAACTAGGGAAGGGATGCGAATCCACACAGCCCTGGGAACGAGGACAGGCGGTGGGGAAGGGCTCCTGAGCCCAGACACCGCTGGGAGATGAGGGGCCGAGTGGGAGTGGGAGCAGCCGCTCAGAGAGGGTAGGAGGTCACAGTGACAGCCTCTCTTTCAGAAAGACAAAGGCAGAGCTGCACTTCTGGCCGACAGACTTCCCGCCCTGGCTGGCTCAGTGCTGCTGAGCCATGGTGCTCCACACGCTGATGAGACTTCCATTCCTGGATTACATGCACTGTGACGGTTGTTTTAGACAGAAATTTTACCAAAAACAAGTCCTCACTGCACTAAGCCACAGCCCTTCCTTCATTAACACAAACGCAGTGTGACGTTTTTAGGCCACTGGCTGAAGCACACCCACACAAAGCATGTCCCCTGCCAGGGGAGGACAGGGAACCAGGGGGCGCTCAGAGCTGGTCTGGGCCTCAGCGGCGAAACCAAAGGCCTGGGTCAGTTCCCAAAGAAAAGACAAAGGAAATTTAAGGCAAATCAACAAAGTGCACGTGGCAAAGTATACCCGAAAGTGACACGAGACACGCCTCCACCTAAAGTTTGCTGTTCATTTTCCTGTTACCTGTTTATCCTGAGTTAGTAACATCACAGTGTTTACATCAGCTGGAAACCACCCAGAATGCCAGTTTCTCTTCACTGAGCCACCCCACTATCATCATCAATCAACTATAAACCCTAACCAAAAAATTCAGCAGTAGGGGTTCCAAACAGGATAGAATGAAGTTTAACTGGAGAACATATTACCATTTCTTACCTTAAAATCTAGATAGTATGCCTTACAGAAAAATGAGTTTAGTTACTGCATTACTGATTTAACTATAAAATTAAATCTTCAAAATAAATATCAATGTTTCACTTTGTCCAAGTACGGATGGTATTCTGAAAACAAAATTAAACTTAACCAGAACTTTTCAGTTCTTACATATTCCACACAGGCCATTCTCTCAAAGCCAGGAGAGCCACAAGGGGACGGGACGACCACTTGAAACAGAGGCAGCACTGTGGCATTTAATCACAGCCTAACGTCACTATCCCAGGACAAATGCAAAACTGTCAGGTGAAAGCAACAGAGACTCTGCAAGCAGCAGCCCAGTCTGGAACAGGTTCCACCCGGCAGGAACCGCAAGTAAAACTCCATTTTTATAAAGCGATTGTAATGTAATCAATAGAAATTCATTGAATGTGTGTTCGTGGATTTCTATTTAGAAATAATTTTTAAAACATTTATGTAGATGAAATAACACCTGCGGCACCCCAAAATCAAAAGCACTTTGAATCACAAAATTTTATAACTGGATGCACAGAAGGTTCCCGCCGGAGCCTGTGCTGCCAGGCTAGGACCAGAGGCAGTGGTGCGGTCTCACGGTCCTAATGTACACAGACAGACGTAGGAAGGGCAGCAGCTGGGTGTGCACGTGCACAGGGTGCACAGGTGCACACGTGCAGCCTCATCTCTCTCCTTCAGTGCTGCAGACAAGGAGCACCGCCTCCCAGCCCGCGGCCCCTCCTCTCACATCCACGTGCAACACATCACCAGGCCCTGTCCGGTCTGGCACGTGACCGGCCCCACTGCCATCACCCCGTCATCACCACTGAGTCTCGCCTCCTACTCCTCCTTGGGTCTGCTCTGACCCTCTCCACCCCAGCCCCTCCAATATGACCAGAGTGGTATTCGCAAACCACAAATCTAATCACATGACATTCCCCTCCTCCCTTCACACTCATCGCAAGAAAGACCTAGAACTTTTAAAGCTCCCCATTGCTCTGAGCACTAAGGCCAAAGCTCTTAGCCATGGCCCACGGCCGTGTTGCCAGCCATGCCTCTATCTCATCCAGCCTCATCCAATACAGCTCTTAGCTTCCTGTGGCTGCTGCCACAAGCTACCACAAGCTCAGTGGCTTCAAACCACATGCATTTGCTCTCTCACAGTTCTGGAGGTCAGGAGTCCAAATCAGTGTCAACGGGCTGAGATCAAGGTGGTGGCATGGCTTCCCTCTGGAGGCTCTGGGGGAAGAAGCCGTCCCGTGCCTTTCCAGCTGCTAAGAAGCCACCTGCATTCCTTGGCTCATGACCCCTTTGCCACACCAGTCCAGTCTATTGCTTTGTTGTCACATCTCCTATGACTGTCTCTGCTCCTTCGACCTTCCTCTCATAAGAACCCTGTGATGACCCTGGGCCACCTGGACACGCTCTTTAACTTAATCAGAGCTGCCAAGTCCCCTCCCCAGGTAAGGCAGCACATCACAGGTTCTGGGGATTAGGGTGTGTGCCTCTCTGGGGGGCTATTAGTCAGCCTACCACCGCCCCACCCGAGGCCTACCAACACACACTCTGGGGTCCCCAGCAGTACTGGCGCGCTTCCAGGACTGGGGCCCCAGGCTCTCTCCCATCACAGCTGCTCTGCACACATTTTCCCCACCACCCTGACCCCCATGCTGCCAAGGTACCTCCTTTCCATCCTTCAGCTCCCAGTTCAACTGCATTACTGGTGCTTCCCTGATGGCCCAGTGTAAGTCAGAACCCCTGTCTGAGGCCCCCAGCGCTGTCTTTCAGAGCACCTGTCTCCAAAAGCATGTATCTGTACAACTACAGATTAAACAGGAACCCCGGCAAGGGGACCAGATCTTCACGTATTATACTCCTGTTGCCTCCTTCAGCCCGACACACACCTTATAAGTCCTGGGCATGGCATGAATCCTCCAGATGTGGCCAAAGCTATGATTTACGGGGCTACCTAGCGAAGAGCTCCACACATATCAAGACGCAGGGGCCGAGGAAGCAAACAGAGGTTCAAACATGAGTCCAGATCGAGCCCTGACAGCGGACCCTTGGAGCCGCAGGCATTCGTCTGAGGCCTGGCTACCCGAACCATGGCAGTTCTGAGGGGCCCACGGGCGCTGTGCACTGGGCTTGTACACGCCCCAGGGCCAGCGAGGAGGATGACAGCTTACAGTCACGTAGAACCCAACAGGCTTCCCCAAATGGAAATCCTAGATGGCGACGGGTCTGCACGACACGCATGGCTGTCTCATGCTGCTGCTGAAGCCGCACACCCACCAATGGACAGGCAGAACCACCGAGCTGTGTGTGCTGACATTTAAGAGACTTTGAAGGCTGCCCACAGATACACACGATGCAGCAAACGTCCTTACATGCACAGCTTTGTACTTTCCTCAGCATGAGTAAACACCGCATCAAAGGACGCACACGTTTGGAACTATCACTTCTGGTGATAACGTGCTGGGCTGTTCGGACAAATGCTCCCCCTGAGGGCAACTCCAGACGCTGGATGAAACACACCAACATCACCTTACAAGAGCTGAAAGGCGAAGACAGTGAGGACGCCAGGCCAGAGTCCACGGCGAGGCAAGAAGAACAGAGGGGAGGGCAAAGGCAGATGACAAACGATGAGAAACTGACCTGAATATAGCAACAAAAAAATGAAAAATACACAGCCAAATGAAAGAGTGGGGCATAGATAACGGCTTAGATTTCCAGAACTGATGAAAACTACCAATATTCTATATTGTCTAGAAGCCTAAATAAACCCCAGGGAGGATAAGGATTATGTGCTATTATGTATGGCCTGTGTTTCATAATTTTTAAAAGGCTAAGGAAGAAAAGGAACTGTCACTGTAACCCCAACTTCTGTCCCTGTCGGAGCATGTGGACACAGGGTAGGGAGAGCAGGCAGAATTCCTCGGTTGAATTGTGTAACGCAGGGCTCAGCTCCCGGCAGGTGAACGCAGGACACGGTGAGGCTGAAAAGAACAACAACAGACCCATGGATGGGAGCTCATACCACTATATTCTCAACAGCGGCTGGTGGAGACACAGGAAGCAAACATCCGCCAATACCCCAACCAGGGGTCTTCCTGCACGAGTCGAGTCTCGCTGGTGGCCAGGGAGACACAGGAAGTAGGACCCACAATATCCACTCCATCTGATGGCCATCTAGTTACCTGAGTGCTCGCATGTGTGGTTCCACAGCCGAGCCAGCACCTTTCCATGGGAGGCCAAGAGCCGGGAAACTGCCCTCTGGGACGCTGTCCCAACAAACTGGTAGGAAGTTTGGGATGGATAATCTTTTATAAAGCAAAAAAACAAAAGCTGCCTTCTCTCATACGACTAGGGCCTGATGAAAATAAGATAAATCGCACAGAGAAAGAGTCTGCACACTCACAGAAAGCAGCTTCACCCAAACTGAACAGCTGTGCCCTTGTGGGGGCAGGGTCAGAAGGACCTTCTACCTTTTATTTTATATAGTCATGCACTGTTTACAACTTTGTTTTACTATGCTTATTGTAAAAAAAAAATAGTAATAATTTTAAAATAAAAACTTGAAGTAGCTCTAATTAATAGTAAGGTAAGGGACCATGATTAGTCTTCCAAAGAACAGACCATTTAGGAACTACAGTTAAAAGAAAATGAGCGATTTACAACCTATCATGTACTCACCTCCCAAAAACTCCCAAATTAATAAGCAGTATGGATTCTTTATTGACCAAAATACTACATGTTTAGACTTTTAAGAATTGAATGTTTTAACGTAGGAACAACTCAGGCATCCTATTTTACAACGTGTAAAGCGACTTGTTTACCTGGGCTGCTGGCAGGCTGGTCATCGCCACACGAATCCAGCTCTGGGGCTTCAAGCTGTCTGTACTTGTTAATGTCCTCAGAGTCGGAGCTCTCCTGGCTAAGCGGCCTGCAAAGAGTCCTGAGAGTTAGCGCACTGTTTCCAGAAGGCCGAGAAACCCCAGGAGCAGGGAGTCTTGAATGCTTTTACATTAAGTCATAGAAAACATGCAAATGGTCAATCAACAAATGAAAATGCTCTAATGTACAGTCATTTATCAAGTAGATGCAAATTAAAACAATGAGAAACCATTTTCTCATCCTTCAAATTGGCAAAAAATGTTCTTAGATTATAGGGGAGGGTGGCAGATGGGTCTGACCATCCACTGTGAAGGGCAACCTGCCAGTACCTGTTCAAACCTACCCCTCCTGCAGCCAACACCAGTTCCGCCCGTGTCTTTCTTGGAGCGGTATTTGCACGGGCACACAAGGAAGCACGTGCAAACATGGGCATGGAAGCACTCGCTCATTCAGAGCGAGGCGCTGTCTCAGACACGCAGACACAGTCCCTACCCTCACGAACCCG
The DNA here is from genome assembly GCF_001890085.2 of Hipposideros armiger. NCBI lineage: Eukaryota > Metazoa > Chordata > Mammalia > Chiroptera > Hipposideridae > Hipposideros > Hipposideros armiger. Next base: position 1,268,242 of record NW_017731393.1, read on the forward strand.
GCGCTCCAGTGCAGGACACGTGACACACACATCAGGTGCTCCTTAGTGACACGGAGGACATAAACAGGGCAAAGGGATAAGCAAGTCCAGGAAGGAAAAGTGCCTTCTCACAATATTTGGAGTAGTTGAAACTTGAAAAACAAAAGTCTAACAGAGGGTCAGGCTCAGCTATGGCATACTCTTACTTAATATGTATCATTTTAAAGACTGCCATGGCTATACTCATACTAATAGATAAAAAACATATAAAACATTACATGAAAAAAGACAACTGCACTGTGATATCAATTATAATTTATTATATTTTCCTTAGCAATGTCTAATTTAAAAGCACTGCACTCAGAGAACAGACTATGACACAAATTCTCGAACCCTGAGGTTTACTTTAATAAAGTGCTATTAGCATTAAAGTCTACTTTTGTCTAACTAATAGCTGTAACGGCATTCTTTTGGTGACTGTTTGCCTGACATTTAGTCATGAATTCACTCCACAAAGTAACAGCTGAGGGCTGGCTCCACATCAGGCACGGTCCTAGGCGCTCGGGATAAAGCAGTCAGCAGACGGCCCGCACGGAGCTCACAGTCGAGTTGAGGAAAGAGAAATAAAGTAAAACATGGAGTGTGTGAGACCCTGACAAGCACACAGAGAAAAATACAGCCAGCAGAGGAGACTGGGGAGAGGAGGGGTGCAACGTTAACAGCGTGATAAGGTGATATTTAAGCAAGCTAGAAGCAAGTCTGCAAAGCGCCACACAGCCATGCAGGGGACACTGAAAAGCAGACCCCCAGGGCCAGTTCGGGACAGCTGGGCTCACCCCAGGGCCGGGCAGGCGTGCGCTGACCTCCCCCGCCCCCCCCCCGCCTCCCCGATTCCAGAACAGCCACGAGGTGGCTCAGTGCAGGACATGTCCACATGGCACTGCAAAGGCTCCGAAAACCCGATGGACCACGAGACCACAGCCCAGAGGCTGAGGGGAAACTGTGGCCTGAACACAGCAGCCTGGCTACACCTCCACAAGGTTTCAATGTGACCCAGAGTCCCTCCATGTCATATTCAAAATGCCCAGGACATACCCCAGTTGCTTGGCGATAACCACTTCCTCTGCATACCGGCTCGCCAGTGTGGGGACCGAAAGGGCCTGACCCCCACACTTCACACCCATCCCAAAGCAATTCCAAGCCAACACCACATATTGTTTTAAGCCTAGAAAGCTAATGTTCTTCTGTATGTTATCACCTTAGAGTGAAATTGGCCTTCTTAAACAAAAGCACAGAAAAAGACAGTCAGAAAGGAAAATATCGATAAACTTAAATTATACCTTAAAACATATGAACATGTCTATAGGCTAAAGGGCAAGAACAGTGGTCACTCAAAAGGAAACATGCAGCTCGTAGCAGAATAAAGAATTCCTATAAATCAAAACAGGTGACCCCATGGAAATGTGACTTTGAACTTTAAAAAGTACACATATTAGTGTATTTTAATTATAATATTTTAAAGAGGAAATAATATTGGGGGAAAACGTAACATCTTAGTTTCTCCTCAAATATTAGCTGCATTTTTAATAGCAAAAAAAAAAAAAGCCAATAACCCAGAGCTTTTTTTTTTTTTTTTAAAGATTTTATTGGGGAACTGGGGGAGGACAACAGTACTGGGGAGTTGAGGAAGAGGACCAGCCAAGTGGTTGTTCTTCGATCTTTGTTGTGGAGGGCGCCAGTCGCCATCTGGCTGCCCATCGGCAGCTCGTGGCCTCTAAGCTCAAGGTACTGTGTTCAGTCTTAGTTGCGGGTGGGTGTAGCCCACCATCAAACAGGCAATCTTGTTGTTACGCCAGCAGAGTCATCGTGCCACCTGTTGGCAGTTCAGTGACAGCTCAGCTTGGATGCAGCATCACTGGCCCATGTGGGAATTGAACCAGCAGCCCTGTTGCTCAGAGCTCGCGCTCTTAAGCCAACTCCTAACCAACTGAGCCACTCGGCCGGCCCCCGAAGCTTTTAATTGAGCGGCCAAGGAACTGACAAGAGCAGGACAGTCAGCTCCTCTCAGTGAAACAGCTTCCTCCGGCTGCAGCCAGGTGCTGCTGAGCCCGTGCGGGAGGCCTGGCTGCAAACCCATCGCAGCTGTGCCTGGCCCCGGGACCGGCCTGTCTTTCCAGACTTATCTCCTCAGGAATTTCCTTACACGCCTTCAAGTTTTACACACACACAATGAGTGTTATGGTCCTACTGCACATCGAGTCTTATAAAATTCTGTACTATTCCGCTAATAAGATGTAGCCTCGAAAACCATGATTATGACCAAAAAGAAATTGCCCTACTTGTTTCATAGCTTAAGCTTTACACCTTCCACACAAAATATCCTAATGAGGCTGCAAGTCATTAGAAGCCATTCATTCATTCATTCATTCATTCAACATACTAACATGTCTGATGTATAAAACCCAATGTTCTCTGGTTCCACCCTGATAAACAGGAAGGACCGACCTACAAACACCTATGTCCTCTGTCTACACAGTGGCAGGGGAGCTACTCTAATCAGAGAATGATTCTGGACTCTGTTTCAATCTAGCAGTCTCAGGAGATAGGACAAAGAATAAGATTGATAATAATACAAGTAGCACACCCTGAGTACCAGAAAAATAGAGTGACGCAAACAAGATCAAAGGAAGGTTCCTGAATGTGGCTGAGGCGGTAAGAAACGTTCTGGGAGGGTCAGACGTGAGCGAGTCTCAGTGGCAAGACAGGTGCCGCGTGAGACATGTGGCAGGGCGGGGGGTGCCTTCAGTAAGCCTAGGGCAGCCAGCTCTCTCATCTTTAAACCCCCAAAGGACACCCCACCCAGCAGGCCTCGCCTGGCCCCCACGTCTAACTGGGGGCGGCCTCGCGTGTGCAGAACCCCTCCGGTGATGTCTGATCCCTCGCTGGACGATTCTGCACTGGTGTGTGTCCTCCCACCAGAAGACGAGCGCCCTGCGGGCGAGAGCCCGTCTGCCCTGCTCTCTGCCGCACCGCCATCCCTGCCCAGCATCCAGGCCCTGGCATGGTCGGCGGACATCTGCCTGCTGGGCGACTGGAAGCTGGCAGTTACCGTGGAGGGCAGAGCAGAATCTAATCAGAAAGGATTCGAAATCAGGGCGGAGAGAGGACGGGAGCACAGCCGGGTCTCCCTCTCAGTTTAACAGTAACGGGAACTAGAACCAGAGGGCAGGGGACAGGAGGGCCGAGGGGGAAACGGGGATGTCTTCCCTCAGACAGAAGGAATTAGCTGGCATCTAAACTGGCCCTGGAAAAGAGTTACAATGTGGGGACATGGACAAGAGAGAAACGAAGCATCCCAGGAGATAGAGCCTGTGTGGCCAAGGCTGAAGAAGGGACCGAGGGAGCACGGCAGGTGTGGGGGGTGTCAGGCCTGGCTGAGACAGACATCCAGGGGCAGGGTGAGAGGGGGCCGGGGAGGAAGTGACAGCTGGAGGCTGCAGAGGGCCTGGAGCAGAAATTCCGTTTAGGCTCCATACCTGACATGCTCCGAGATCCTTATTACCATTTCAGAGGCCAAATGTAAACAGTGCAGCAATAAAGGAGGTGATTCAAAGGCAGGAGTGGCAGGGTTCATTGTAACTTCAGTAGAAAATCTGGCAGGACAGGCCTGTCATGACCAACTTTTCACAGCAGCACACACAATGTGATGTGAAAACCTTCTAGCTGAAGATAACGAATCCTGACGTCTGGCGTTTTCTACCATATAAGCAACAGGACAACCCCATGCGTCACTCTTTATCACACGACACGCAGGTCTGATGGAAACCATGCCTATCCACCACGGTTCCCTTGAAGGGAAGGCAGCAGGAGAAACACGTACCAGGCACGGCCAGGCTGCTGGGTAGCCGTCGAGCACAGGCCTGGGCTGAAGAGGCGCTGCCCGCCCCCCACTGCAGGACTCACACCCCTGAACTGAGGGAAAGGCCAGGACACATCAGAGCCCGCCCGACAGGGAGTGCAGGGCCCCGGCTCCGGCTCCAAAACACTGGAATGACTTTCTATAATGGATTCTACGTTCTTACATCTCTCTTTCCAGACCTTAATCCCTTACTGCCTTCTCACCAGGTTTTAAAGAGATCATCAAGTGTATTTTACAGTTATCTACTTCAGTGTACACACGTCTGGCCTCTAGCATTACAACTTGCTCAGACATACAAATGTAACTGCTATCTAAAAGAAGAGCAAAATGAGGACAGAACGGAGAGTTTACTGATACCTCACACGTGACTGATATCAGCGTTCTCTGCCCATTTTACTCAGTTGTAAGGAGCTTTCTCAGAATGTATATTTTGCAAATAGTCAAGTCTGATCTATTTTTCCTGCTTTCATTAGAGGGGACAGTGACCTGGCTTCTAAATGGCCTGAAAGTTAAGCTGAAGAATAAAAGCAACATGGTTATTTTTAGAGCTCTACAGGCATAAAAATACTGCACGAAACTGTGACCTCCAGCTATGCACAGAAAGCATCACACCATGCGACAGCTTCACTTTGGCTGGGAGCGCATCTGTGTGCTCCGTTCCTCCGTTCATTACCAAAGGTCTGTCCAAACGCATTCAAGACCAGAATCCACAGCTAACGGCATCTTTTTTCAAGTAGACCGAGCTACAGTCAAAAGGCCGACCATCATATAACTTGTGAAGATTAAACAGTAAGTATTTCTGTTATTTCTTCTGGCTTACCTACATACAAGGTGAATTAAGAGCATTCTCCCAAAATAAAGACATCACAACCTCACTCTAACACAAAAAGTTATTTATTTCAAAATCCGTTTCAGTGGGTAAACAAGAAGTCTCATTCCTTCAACAGGGGGCACCTCCAGGAGGATAGGGCACGACTCCAGGAGGACAGGGCACGCCTGAGTCAAAGCGCCTCACTGCCGGTCACATAAGCTCTGGCAGCGTCAGCATATCGATCCATCCACTGACAGGTATGCTTCAAACCTTCTCTGTACATAACCTATGTCCAAGGATGTCTGCAGAGAGCATGTTCCTACAGTCATGGTACAGCCTCCTGAGAACTTGTAGCAGCAAGCGTTAAGTGTTATTTTCAGAAAGTGTTCAGTCTGCAGATTAGATCTAACTTTGTGTATTTCACTGCTGCTTGGCTACCTAAATGTATTTTCCAAGCTTGGTTTTGAGCACTGACCTAGTTAGAAATTAAAAGACTTTAATCCATGTTCTAATCTTACTCTGACCTGTATATCTAATCAGTGAAAAATTCATGCACTTTTCTGGCAAATCTATTGTAAATGAACTACTATTTGCTCATCAGAGCCACAGCATTTTATGCAAATAAACAAGAGACAATATTTCCATAGGCTAAAAATGCCCCTTTTTGGATGGATGAAATGGCCAAAGTACGAGTCCTACAAACCCACACGCCACCCAGACTCAGATGCAGTGACAAAAACTCTGCTTCGGGAATTGAAATGGCATCTAAAGGAGCGAGAGAGATTAATACAAGAGATCGAAAATGAACAGAAAGTGAGGACAGGTGTGGATTACAACTGGCTGAGGAGCGACCAGAACCCCCACGTGACCATCCCAGCTACGGAACAAAGACAGCTTGAAGTTCTCTGCTCCCAAGTTCAACCTGGCCAAACAGGATCCGTTCTCAGCAGGTAAAATTCCGCCTTCTCGTCTGTGGCGTTTGTACGGTCAAGTCCAAGCTCCTCACATATTCAGACTGGAAACTGTATTCTGTCAGGTAAGTCCTTTCATCACGTGTGCCCCATTCCCAGCAACTGAAAAACCTAATGACAGCCAGACAGAAGTGTCTGTTGATATCTCACTGGCTAGGAAATGTTTTTAAACCACATTCAAAATTTCTTTACTAGAAGCACAATGTCAAAGCGATGTGCCGATCTCCCCAAAGATGGGTGCCTACCCCAAGATTACATCACACGAGCTGCACTCTGGAGACAAAAGGAGGGGGGCAAAAGAAATGTTCTGAGCTGAATACTCACTGCTGCTTTCCCTCTAGATTTCGAGAAGTTCTGGCAGAAAATGATGTACTGCCCTGGGAAATAGTCTACATCTTCAAGCAAGTTCTGAAAGACTCCGTGGGCAGCCCCCAGAGAGGCCGGCAACAAGGCGGGCTGGAGCAGCGGGGCTGCCCTGGGGGCTATGCGGGCCCCAGGGAAAGCGCTGGGCCTTCGGACAAGGAGGAGATCCCCACTATTTCAAGTTCCGTAGACAGGAGCACAGAGTGCAGGCTCCCCAGGCTACCAACGGCTTCACACAGAATATGGAAGCTGCCGCCATACTCCCACCCCTCCAGTTAAGCTGCTTCTGAGCATCTCACATCAGAACTCTTAACAGTAATAATAAGAAAAAGTGATGTGACTTCAGGGTTCTCCTTGTTCTAAGGTCAGAAATCCCTGTGGCTGTGTCCTATGTGTTAAACAGTGTTCCTTCCTTTCTAAACCACTCTAAAAATGCAACGTTCCCTGAAAACTAAAATGTTTCCTAAATATTTTGAAAAAAACTGTTTGAAGTATCTTTCTTATACCTCAAACAGGAACTAAGGCATTTACTTAGTATGAAATTTGACAAACTGTGTGTGAAACTGAGACATTAACCTTGACCTTTATTCTAAAGGAAGTTACATTCAGAATAAAATCAGTGATTGATGTGAGTCTCATGTTTCCTGTTAGAGCATCTGCTGCAGAGCAGTGGTTCTCAGCAGGGAAGGGAGGACGCGGGAGGGAGGAGTCTGACGGCAGAGCAGGGCTTCGTCCCAACACTCAGATTCGTTTTTAGTCTCAACTAACATTAAAGGAAAGAATAAAAACATAGCTCTGTGCTGTATCAATAAAAAGAGATGGACTGCTAACAACACTAGTAGCTGCTACTCCCCCCCCAAAAAAAAACCAGTCAGTGCTGACATATAATTTAAACCAATATTACATGCATTTAAAATAGAAAAACATTTACTATACAAATTCAACACATTTCATAATTTCATCAAAGTAGGAAACTTCATTACTCAGATTTACTTTTATGATAAAGTGCTGGAATCTTTACCATTCTTAAAGGTAAGTCCAAGGGACCTAATGTCTAACTTCATATTTGGAGAGTTATTGGGGTTTTTTACTCTAAAACAAAAAAAAATGCAAGGTTGAAACTAAATATACACTCAAAAAATAAAAAAATAGGGCTGGCTGAGTGGCTCAGTTGGTTAAGAGCATGAGCTCTGAGCAACAGGGTCACCGGTTCGATTCCCACATGGGCCAGTGAGCTGCACCTGAGCTGAGCTGCCACTGAGCTGCCAACAGGTGGCAGGATGGCTCAGCTGGTGAGAGCATGTGCTCCTAACCACAAGGTTACTGGTTCGACTCCCATATGGGATGGTGGGCTACGCCCACCCGCAACTAAGACTGAACAAAACACCTTGAGCTGAGCAGCCACGAGCTGCCAACGGGTGGCCAGATGGCGACGTCGAGCTGAGCTACCTGCGCCCTCCACAGCTAAGACTGAAGGACAACAACTTGGCTGTTACCCTTCCCCAATTTCCCAATAAAATTTTTAAAAATAAATAAAAACCTTCTGTCTTGCTTTCCCCGCCCTCTTGGCCAGCGTCTATACCCTTCTGAATGGCATGGATTTGGTCTTAAGTCCTAACATGTACTAAAGGGGGCAACCTGACCAGGTTTGCTAAGATGAGGTAAATGGCAACACAGCCCCAAGTGAATCTAAAATAAAGATTCCTCTCATTCCTGTTCCCTTTTGTGTTCAGTTTTCATGACATAACTCTCTATGGCTTTCTGAACCACTGTAAGATTTCTGAGAGCAGAAATTATTTGTGAGTGAGAGAAATGTCCCCAAAAGTGCACAACCGCTATTGTGCAGTGGGGAGGAGCAAACGAGTTCAATACTGTCGCCTTAACCGTGAGAACAAAATTTGTGTTTTAAACAGACCTTGGAGTTTGTCTATGAAATCTAGTGCTAGAACGGGCAACCTTGACATGTATATCAGGAAATATTCACCACAGAGGCGCAAACATTTCATCCTTCCCCCAAGGCACCTCAAACAGCCACGAACAAAAGAAGTGACCGAGCCCACAGCACTGTGAGGAGAGGGCCGTCCCCCCTGGTCAGACAGAACGAAGGTCATTCTTTGAAATAATTCCTATCCAAGGCGTACAGTGACTGAAAAAGCTGATGTCATCCCACTAGTCCAGGATGACAATGGCCCCACGCCACTCAGAGTCACCCACAGCGCAGCAAACCAACTCTAAACCAGGCGTTAAAATAGAGTGGAAAATATTGAGTTTTGGTATTCTTTCTGAGTTTCCACCTCTCACTTAGCTTTTGGCAATAACCTAATAACCGTGTTTCCTGGGACAGGATTGGTGTATGTAATTTAAAACTATAGTTGTTTCTAGAAATTCTACAAATCAAATAGAAGTGTTTAACACCAACAGCTCCCTGAACACTCGTATTAAGAGATCCACACTTTTATACGTTGCACTGTTTACAGTACCTAAAGCTGCAGAGTGAGGGTTAAAATATGAGGGGGTACCGAAGGGGGAGGGACTATGACGACAGCTGCAGGCATGTTTTATAAGAGAAAGCCTTGGCACAGCAGCCACAAGTTTCAGCTGGAGAACAGCACGGAGTAAATGCACGCACCCACGAAAGCCCTGTGCGAGCCTGGCACAGAGCAAGCTCCCAGGAGGCGGCGTTATTACGCGTAAGCAGCCCATCCACTCAGTCACATTAACGTCCCCTTCCCCATGCAGGCACTGCGCTAAGCTCATCTAACTGGGTGTGTGTGCTCATCTAACGCCAGCCCTGACAACAGGTCACAGTTTTCCCATGTGACAGCTGAGCAAATGGCCTCAAGGCCTGCTCAGTGGCTTGCCCAGCGTCAGACAGCAGATGGTGCAGCTGGGGTTCACGTCAGCCTCTCAGGCCCTGACAGACTGCCTCCAGCCCAGCTTACTCAGCGCCTATCACCGTTTCCCACTCAACACCTCCTCTCGGATGCCCACCGGCACCTCAAACAACATGCTCAAACCAGTCACAGAGGTACGTTTTCTAAAAGGATAAATAAAATTCAAGAAAGGAACAAAGGAATCAAAACCACACACACACACACACACACACACACACACACAAACTAAAAGTGTAACTCTTCGAACTTTTCAACTAGGGTACTCCATCTCAGTCAACGACCACACTACTGATCCAACCCAATTCTAAGAGCCAGAAATCTCAGGCTCATTCTGGGGCCGTGGGATGGCAGAAGAGCCAAAAATACATCACAAACAAACAAGACTCGGCACAGGCAAGTGCTTTAGAGGGCAGAAAGCTGAAATAGAGGTGGGAAAGAAGGCGAGGGGAGGACGTCTGTAGCTACGGAAGTCACAGAACACTTCTGTAAGGAGCAGACATTTGAGGAGTCCCCCCTCCCCCCAGCATGACGGAAGGAGCCAGTCGTGGGAGCAGCAGCAGAGTAAGGAGCAGAGCGCGAGCCAACGGTGGAAATGAGTTTGGTGTCTTCAAGACGCAGGAAAACTGCCACTGTGGCCAGAGTGCAGAGAAAGGAAGCAGCAGGCGCTTAGGCAGGTGCGGGCGGAGGGCGCTGGGAGCCATGATACAGAGTCCACATTTCACTTGCACAGCAATCTAAGGTACTCAGAGAACCTTAGGTGTGATTGTGTACTCAAGGATTTGTTCAACCAGCAAATTAACTGACATCTACCTCACACCAGGTATTCTTCGAGGGGCTAGAATAAATTATCGGGGGGCAAAGGATGGGAAGCCAGGAGACCACAAACAGAAGGCTTCTGCAATAATCCAGAGATGGTGGTGGTTTATTTAGTCCACGGTGGTGACAGTGGCAACAGTGAGACACTCTTATTTTGGAAATACTTTATGGCCAGTTGCCAGGGTATTCTGATTTGTTTGGCTTGACTGCGCGCGTGCGCGCGCGCACACACACACACACACACACACACACACACACACACACACCACCCCCTCCTTAGGGAAACCGGCTATGGTCAGAGGAGTAAGGCAGATTTTAAGATTCAATCAAGGCAGGAGTGGGTGAGGAATCCTTGCAGGGTAACACAAGCATACACTGCATCTATGCAGCCTAAATTCAGCAAGGCAACAAAACAAGAAGAGTCTGCTCTGGAGAAAACACGCCCACTCTACACCCTAACAGCCGTGGGGCCCAGGGTAAGTCAAGTCTTTCAACTAATCTGGTCTGTGACTCCCTCAACTATAAAGTGGGACTTCCCTTGTCTGCCAGAGGGACTGAGACTGCTTGTATTGCCTGTGTCACCTGACACAGTGCCCAACACAGCAGTCATGCAACTTACAGTAAGACACACCAAGAAGGAAAACTGAAATTAAGAAAAAAGCAAACTGGACAGACACTAGCTAGTCCGGGGCCTCTCGGTTTTGTTTTGCTGTGCTTCCGGACCCCGAGACCACTGCCGCAACCATGCTGTGCCAAATCCTCGGCCAGGCCAAGAAGCACCCGAGCTTGATCCCCCTCTTTGTGTTTATTGGAGCTGGAGGTACTGGAGCAGCACTGTATGTTATGCGCCTGGCATTGTTCAATCCAGATGTTTGTTGGGATAAAAAGAATAACCCAGAACCCTGGAACAAACTGGGTCCCAATGAGCAATACAAGTTCTACTCAGTGAATGTAGATTACAGCAAACTGAAGAAAGAAGGTCCAGACTTCTAAATGAAATGTTTCTATAAAGCTGCTTAGAATGAAGGTCTTCCAGAAGCCATCCGCAGAATTTTCCACTTAACCAGGAATATTCTCCCTCCTAATGCACGAAATCATGTTGGTGTGTTATGTTGGGGTCACACTGATTAATAAATATCTGAAACTTGAAAAAAAAAAAAAGCAAACTGGGTAAAATCAAGCATCAGATAATGGCAATCTGAAAACTTTCTATGTGAATTTTCTTGAGGACAAAGTCAGAGAGTCAGAGATCTAAAATTGAGACCTAAGCAACACTGCTGGGAGCCAGGGGTTAATGTGAGTTACTAAGAGAAGTCACCTCAAAGAAACAAGGAGCAGAGGACAATGGGGGCGCTGAGCAACTCCCGGCCACACATGCCAAAGGAAAGCTGGCTTTGACAGCAATGGGGAAGATGCCCAAATGCCTCAGAGAGACAGAGTTTCTCTTTTCCACATGCCAAGGTGAAGAAACAGGAGTATACAGATAAAAGAAAGCATACTCCACAATCAGCGCAAAGGAGTCAAATACAATACCATGTGGAAAACAAGAAAGGGAGAAATCCATAGAATCAGAGAAAATATAGTTTACAAACCACTGAACTATTCACACGCACTTCACCAGTCCATCCCTAGAACTTAACGTCTCACGACAGGAACTCTGCAAAAAACTCACTGTGACCTTGTACTCACCGCAGACACGTGCATCTCACGAAACAGTTCTTGTCTGAACTACCTATGATACCGTCTGGTTTCTACTTCTCTTTTTAATGCTGGTGGTCACTACCCATAAGGCTCATTAAGCTGGCTGAATGGCACACTCACGAACTGGACTCCTGTGACTCAGTGCAAACCAGTGACTGTCCCTCCCCAAAATGTGTTCACGGTGTGATGGCCTATGCTTATAAAGCCTGCCTTCTCATGTCGAAGGTTTTCTCACCAACATCAAAACCCCACGCAAAACTCTCCTTTCTGGAAAGACATCATTCAACAAGTACCTAAGCACCCACTGTGCGCCAGGCACTGTGGTTGACACTGGCTTCGTGGGTCAGCTCACCCGAAATCAGTTTCCTGCTGCTACTGTAACAAGTTACAGGCATACCTCATTTTATTACCTTCACACATAGCCTTTTGTAAAAATTGAGTCTGTGGCCACTCTGTGTCAAGCACGTCTATCCACACCATTTTTCCAACAGGCTCTGATAATGGTTAGCATTTTTTAGCAATAAAGTATTTTTAAGTAAGGTATGTACATTGTTTTAGAATGCTATAGCACACTTAACAGACTACAGTATAGTGTAAACACAACTTTATATGCACTGAGAAACCAAAAACTCCATGTGATTGCTTTATAGAATATGTGCTTCATTGCCACCGTTCTGGAACCGAACCCGCAGTATCTGTGAGGTCTGCCTGTACCACAAATTCAGCAGTTTAAAACAACAGAAATTGAAGGGCCGACCAAGTGGCTCAGTTGGTTCTTGAGCGAGCTCTGAGCAACAGCAGTTCGATGCCCAGCCCGAGCTGAGCTGCCACTGAGCTGCCAACAGGTGGCAGGATGGCTCAGCTAAAAAAACAAAAAACAAAACAAAAAAAAACAGAAATTATCTCAGTTTCTATAAGCCCGAAATCCAGGTAAAAGCAACGGGGTCCTCTGTTCAGGGGCCCACAAGACCAAAACCAAGGTATTAGCAGGGCTGCACTCCCTGTCAGAAGCTCATTCAGGTTGCTGGCCAAACTCAGTTCCTTGAAGCCGTAGCCGGTGGCCCGTTTCCTGTCAGCCAGACCCAGTCTTTGCTCTTCAATGCCCACATTCCTAGTCATGCTCTCCATGTGGCTTCCTCTAACAATGACCATCAAGTCCCTCCAGCATTGCAAATCCATTTTGAAGGGCACATGTGAATAGATAATGCAGGCAAGCTCCCTGTTAGGATCTGGACCTCAATTACATCTGCAAATTCCCGTTTGCCAGTTAACAACATATTCACAGGTTCCAGTGAAAAATCTGGGGGGTCGTTCTACTTCCCTGACCATTTATTACAGGAAGTTGAGTAGGCCATTCTACCACCCAAATTTTTCTCTCATCTATATAATCAAGATAATGCCATCTCAAACGATTGCTTTGCCGATTAAATAACATAGCTCTATTTAAATGTGTGCCTACTACATGCTGGACCCCCTTAGCTGTGCACATGTTAAGGAGCCGGGACGTCACTTTCACAGGGAAGTACTACTACCCAGAGAGAGACAAACATCAACATCACTTGCCTGCCACTAGTTACAGTACAGAAGTTGAAATGCCTGTAGCAGTTTTACAAGGTAATTTTACATATGTTGATTGCAATAATTTTTAAAATGGGATTATATTTTGTCTTTTTTCATTTCATTACTCTGAAAATTCATTTTTATTGATGTTACAAAAGTCTCAGTTCATGAAAGACTGGAAATTTAAAAAACTGGTCCTTAGTAGTTAAAAGGATGTTTAAATCTATACTTCTAGCTTCTGACAAGGTTAATAATACAATAATTCACTTCCAATATCACAACGAGTTATTTAAAAACAATGCTGTTCCATTTCTCTGCGTCTGGGGAGCGGGGGGGGGGGTGCTGTAGGGAGGGTGGCCTACAGGATCATTCAACAGAGTAATTCAAGGAAACAGAGTGTACAAAAACAAGAACAAAAGAGCCACTCTAAAGCTGCACAAGGATCTCTTTGTCCCTTCCTTGCCTCCAAGAAACAAATTTACCAAAGATCCCAAGTTGCACTTGATTCTACAAATGCTTGACACAACCCATGAAAACTTGCCCCCCAGTCTGGGCCTATCCACTACATCAGACAGGGCCAACAAACAAGAGTAACTTAACAAAATTAAAAAACAAAAACCACTCTCTCAACTATAAAAGGTGTTGAACTTGGGGTGGGGGTGGGGGGGCCACAGTGATGCAGATACCCCCAAGCTGGGAGTGCTTCCACACTGGCCTGCTTCAAAGAGGGAGCAAGTGTTTCTACTCACCAGATCTAGGTCTTCTGAAAACAGGTGACCTCTTGCCCTTTTATTTCCACAAAATCACATGGGCAGATTAACCGACAGCAGCTACTTAAGTCAAAGAGTAGTGGGGGGAGGAGCGTTAACAAAAATCCAGCATGGTGCCCTTTGGTATTTACCCAAATGAGCTTGAAAACTTCTGACCCCACAAAAACCTGCGCTTGGAATGTTTACAGCAGCTCTATTCATAATCGCCAAAACCTGGAACGGGCAAACATGTTCTCCAGTAGGTGATGGATCAATAGTTATGGTCACTCCAGACTGTGGAATATTATTATTTAGCGCTTCGAGAAAAATGAGCTATCCAGCCGTGAAAAGTCATGGAGGGACCTAAATGCACATTCCTAGAAAGAAGCCAATCTGAAAAGGACACATACCATGTGATTCCAACCATAATATTAAAAAGGTCAGTGGCGGGGCCGGCCGAGTGGCGCGATGGTTAAGAACTGGCTTGGGACGCCAGAGGGCCCCGGTTCGGATCTCACATATGAGGGCCAGTGACACTGCCCTCCA
>NW_017731393.1:1286252-1295993 GCF_001890085.2 Hipposideros armiger
TATATATATATATATATATATATATATATATATATATATATCTTATAAGGGATTACAGCTGACAAATGTTTTATTAATTTTTAATTCATTTTAAAATAACTTTTAAAAAACCATGTGATGTTAAGAGAATATTTTTATGAAAAGTAACATTTACAAAAAAATTTTTTTTCTGTGAGAAGAGTGACACTTTTACATATTCAAAGATCTCACAATGTCTGCCTTAATGGAAGACAGCTGGATTCTCATGTCTGCTTCGGTATTCATTCTGTTGGAATATCTCAAATCACATAGTCTCTGGAAAACTCCACCATACACTTGTGAGAGGATTCTAGTGAAAAAGATGATTAACATCTTACCATTATTATGAAAATAGTTTTGACCCCTTAGGGGGCTTTGGAAACCCCCAAACCACTACCCTAAAATGGCAATCCTTTCAAGTTTTGCATGCAGCTTCATTTGATTCTAAGCTTTTTATTTTTCTTTGAAGCAGGACCATGTTCATTGCTCTTCCTGCATCCCCATCTTTCTTTCCATCTGAGCTCATTTCCTTCTGCCTGGATAATGAACGATGATTTTTTTTTTTACTGCAGAGCTACTGATGATTATTCCCTCAGTCTTAGTTTGTCTGAAATGTCATTTCACCTTTACTGAATGTTAATTTCCTTATGCATTGCATTCTAGATTGGTAGTTATTTTAAGATTTTCTCTTTTTCTTTAGTTTTCTGTGGTTTCAAGGTATTGATTTATTTTCATTCACCTGCCTGCTTGGTTGGTTTCTATAAGGTTTTTTGAATCTTTGGTGTGATTTTTTTTTATCACTCTTGAAAAATTCTCAGGCACCTGTTTTCTCTTCTAATATTTCTGCCCCATCTTTTATGTTCTTCTAAAAATTCAATTACACATATGATGGATTTTCTTGCTGTATCCTCTGTCTCTCAACTCCTTGTCTCTGTTTCTGAATGGTTTCTTCTAAATTTTCTTCCAATTCAGTAATTCTTCAACTGTCTAATCTGCTGCTAAACTTCAATTTCTATTTGGTTCTTTTTCAAATCAGCTAAGCAGTTTTGTTTCGTTTTTTACCATTTCCAGTTTTCTGCCGAAATTTTCAATCTTGTTTTGATTTCCTTGCACATAGTAAGCACCGTTGTTTTTAAGGCCTGTGTCTGTTAGGACCAGTGGAAGTCTTTCTATTGGCTACTGAGTATAATTACTGTGCACAGAATTGATGCATAAAAATATGTAGAGCAAAAATGTTAATACAAAGAAATGGCAAGAAAACCACTGAGACGGGGGAGACTCCGCTTTTCAGCCTTTAACATAGCAAGTAAAGACGGCCTCTTTTTCAGGTTGACCAGCTTGTCCGCTTTGTCCAGGACCTTCCCGGTATCAGCACTGAAAGTCCCACGTCCCTGACAAATCAGGACGGATAATCACTGTATTATGACGCACACCTCCAACGCCCCTCCCCCAGTCTGGCCTCCCCAGGCGGGCCTTCATGCCTGTGGCATCGGGGCGGCCGCCGGGGGCGCTGTGGTGCGCAGGCGCGGCCTCGGAAGCTCTCTGGCTTTGGGGCGCCGCCGCTCCTTCCGCTTTCCCGGCAGGCCCCGGGCGGCGCGTGCGCACTCAGTGACCTTCCCGAGACGTTCATTGAGTGTCGGGGCGGCCAGAGCCGTTGTCCTACCTCGAGGTGAGTGTGGGTACCTGGGCTGGCTGCTCGGCGCGGAACAGCCGGGACGGGGCGGGGGACGGGGCGGTGGCCGGCGGAGGCTCGGGGCCGGATCTGGTCCCGCGGAGTCGGCGGCGAGCTGGAGCCTCCCCAGCCCCATCGCGGCCCCCTCTCGCCCCCCGCTGACCTTGGGGTCCAGCCCTCCTCCTGCCCGCGGGAGCTTTTCCTCCCCCGCCCGCTGAACTGAAGGGGGAGGCCTGCGAGGGGGTAGCTGTTGGTGGGAAGCAGCGCCCCGGGCGCGGCACGCTCTTTCCTTGCGTTAGCGCTTGGAACGCCCCTGTATCGTCGTTCCCCTTTGATGAGGAGCGACCTCAGGTGTTGCCTCTCTGCAGTGTAAGGTCAGGTAATGGTTTGCTGTTAACGTGTCAAAAACTGCAGGCGTAAACGGACTCGGCGGATACCCATTTGACCTTTGAGTAGGATGGGCCTTTGAAGGAACAGTTCTGTAAAACCCACACACAGCTGGGAAACGTGGATTCACAGAGTGGATTCAGGCGGGAAAAGTATATGCACTGCCCAGGTGGTCCTCTGGCCTCGCTCACTAAGGGAGAGCATCTTCTTGAGTCTCCTCTCTTGGAATCCCAGTGGCTTAGTACTATTGCCGTCAGCTGTGTTTGTAGCGTGAGCATTGACTGAGTTCTGACTCCACACCAGGCACCAGGCTCGGTTTTATGTTTCCTTCTTGAATTCCATCGAGTGCCCTATGGGGCAGGTGGAGGTATTCCTGTTTCACAGAAAGGGAAACCTCTGAAAGGGCGGCTTCAGGGACGTGCCCGAGGTCGGGAGCAGAGCAGGCAGCGCTGCTGTTGGAACCCGGGATTCCCAGGCTTCCGGCCCCATTGGTCCTGGGGGGCACCTGCTTCTCCACCCGTTGCTGGGTGCAGGTGGGAGAGGAATGCACTCAGTGCCTCTGAGCTCTGCCAGTCTGGGGCCTGTTTGGATTTCCCTGGGCACCTTCTCGAGGCAGGGCAGCTGGTTCCTTGGAACCTCACGCTCTGACAGCATCTTAGTACAATCTGAGGACAGGAAGTGTGAGGGCTTCCAGGAAGACGACACCCACATCCTACAAGCCTTCAGGATCCTGCTTCAGCCTGAACAAGCCTGGGAAGAGCTGGAAACCAGGCCTGGGAGCAGATCCTCATAGTGATGCGGAGCCGGGCCTGAGTGACTGACTCACAGATCCAGCCGATGGTCTCAGGCAGCTTCCTCTACGTACCCACTGGTAGGGGTTGGGGAGTAGTGCAGGAAATAACTGTAAAACGCTTCGTGGATGCTCTTAAATTGGTGTAACATCTTTAGAATAAAAGCTGAACTCTGTCGTGGCCTCCAAGGCCCTAAATGACCTGCCCCATCTTCCCTTCCCATGGTCCAGCCATGATACTTTATGTGTAACAGGCACTCAGGGTAGGACACCAGACACTAAATGCTTGGCACAGAGTAACACCTCTCATCTTCATAACAGCCCTTTGCGGTGGGTACTGTTTGTTTCTCTCTTTGATCCAAGATGAGGAAACTGAGGCAGTTTAACTTAGCTGGAGAGTGGCAGAGCCAGATGTGAGTCAGGGCCTTCCCATTCCTCTCCACCCTCCAAGCTCATTCTGATCTTGGGATCTTGGCGCATCTGCTGCCACCCTGTACATTTCCGTTCACATTTGCCAAATAAATCGTGATCACACAGTCAAGGTTTTACTGATGGAAGGCCAGAGAAAACTGCAGAGAAGCACAATTGTGTGTCGCCAAGTGGTGAGGTGAGAAGACAGCCCGGGGTGGGGATGAGGCCACGTCACTGATTGAAGCCAGAGTAGTGTTTTCAGGCAAAATGGAAAGGACTAGATCTAGTTAATTCCTGACAGTGATTTGAATGGCTGTAGTTAATAGACCACTTCAGATATTACAAAGCTTATTAAAATTAAAATGAGGGCATCTCATCTTAGAGTCTGTAGGAAATTATAAAGGTAATCAAAAACATTACTTTGAGACCTGCACATAAGAATGAACTGTAAGTTCAGAATTTGATGGCTCTTCCCAGTCAAATCCAGTAATTAGTTAAATATTTCTATTCATGAAAGCAGATATTCTATAATCGCAGCTCTTAGGAAGTGACCTTGCCATCTTAAGCTGTCTGCTTTGTATGTAGCAATAGACTTCAAGACTGGGATACATGTAAACAATGGTGACTATAGTTAATAACGCTGTATTGTGTAATTGAAATTCGCTAAAAGAATAGAACTTAAAAGTTCTCAGGAAAAAAAAAAAATGAGTTGATGGCTGTGTTAACTACCTGGGGAAATCCTTTCACAATGTCTACGTGTGTGAGGTCCCCACCACTTTAACTATCTTACAGTTTTGATATGTCAGTTCTACCTCAGTAAAGCTGAAATTAAAAAAAAAAAAAAAAGGACTGGAATACAGCTCACGCACGTCCCTGCGCCTCGGTGTCAGCCTCCATCTCGACCATGTTCTTTTCCAGCTTTGAATGCCAGCAGTCTTGAACATGATGATGCAGACATGCTAGTTTTTCACTTTAAAAAAGTTTTAAAAGTGATGTGTAATTTGGGGCATATCATTAGTGGAGGACAGCCATCAGAGAGGGGGAACACTCGGTGACACTGCAGGACTGCACAGGCTGGGCGAGTGCTGCGGCCTGAGGAGTGAGAGGTGACTGACTGAGCGCTGGGATGGCCTCGGTTCGGGGCATTGAGTGGGACGAGTGTGACAAGCCCTGTGCGCATGGGAACAGCTGCTGGGAGTGGGGCAGGAGTAGGAGTTGTGGGAAATAGTGTGGGACTTGATGAGTAAATGGGATTCTCCTACCAGTTAGGTTTAAAACAATGGCCGTGTAAGTATTTACCACTGTGTTCCTTTTCAGATGTTTCAAAGCCTCATCAAAAATGTTTGGGTCCCCATGAAGCCCTACTACACTCAGGTTTACCAGGAGATCTGGGTAGGGATGGGGCTGATGAGCTTCATCGTCTACAAAATCAGGAGTGCTGGTGAGTTTCTCCATGTTTGATTGTTAGCAGTCAGGAAGAAAATTGTTTTCAAAAGAAATCACAGTTCACAAAATGAAATCTAAAAAAGCATCACAGTTCACATTGTAAAGGACTGTGGTTCTGAACTAGGAGTGGCCATCAGAACCCCAGTGGCCCTGCATTAAAATGTGGGGAGCACACATCGTCTTAACAGACATTTGGGGACCTTTGAGAAATTTACACAAGACGTGGATATCTTAAGTGTGACAGTGATACTTCGAATGCTTTGGAGATGTCCTTAGTTTTAAGAAACGCAGGCTAAACTATTTAGGGATGAAGTCATGATACGCAGTGTTTTATTGTTCATTTCCCATGTTGTGAATGCTGGAAATAATTCATAATAAAAATTAGGGGCCGGCCGAGTGGCGCGCTGGTTAAGAGCTGGCTTGGGACGCCAGCTCTGAGCAGCAGGACCCCGGTTCGGATCCCACATGGGGGCCAGTGACACTGCCCTCTACAACTAAGATGGTGAACAACAGCTCAACCTGGAGCTGGGCTGCCGCAAGTCGCCGGCAACGGCATAGGCTGTAGCCCCTGCTGCAGTGGGTTGCCATGGGCTACCGTGTGTAGCCAGCAGCCAGTGTGAGTGGCTGGCAGCCGGTGTGAGCTGCCAAGAGCTGCAGTGAGTGACCGTCCAGAGGCCGGCGATCAGTCAGCCTCACCCAGGAAGAGCACAATGATAATACCAACATGGGCCAGTGAAGCGACGTCCCCCACAACTAGACTGAAGAACAAAAGGACAGCAACTTGTCTGTTCCCCTTCCACCGATTCCCCAGCGCTGTTCCCCAATAAAATCTTTAATAAAAATAAAAAATTAGGGCGGGGTAACCATGTAGTTCTCAGTGGAGCCCAGATGGGGCCCAGTCATGTAATAAGCAATTGGGTAAAGAGGAATGAAAGGAAAAAACTTGAATAACATGACTGGAGTTTGGGGGGTGGTAGAGAGTCAAGAGCCCACAAATTTTGAGGACTGCTTAGCTGCTCATAGGACACCTGTGGCAGAAACAGTACCACTTCTGGGCTTTGAGACACACAGTCGCTCTGCTTTCCAGAAGCTTGCTGTAACAGCTTCCCCGGCATGAGCTTTGCAGTCAAGTGTTGGTTTCCACAAGGAATTGACTGAAGGCTTTTTGTGAAACATTGATATGACCAGCTTTTGTTTCCTTTTATTTTAGATAAAAGAAGTAAAGCTTTGAAAGGTAAGACTTGCTTTTTAAATGGATGGGACTGTAAAACACCATCGTACCTTTCCAGGACACGGCCTGTCACTGTTCTGAGTTGACATTGGCACGTGGCTTCAGCACATGAAGTGTCCTGCTTCTTGTGGTCCAAATGTTAAAAACCATTACTCACCCCCTTGGACTAAGTAAAACTGTTGGCAGGAGTGATGGAAAAATGAGTTAATCGGAGGTAGCTGATGCCATCCGTCGGGAAGCACAAGTTAGCTGGGCAGGCACGCTGCCCTGTGGGNAGAGCGCAATGATGGTGCCAACTTGGGCCAGTGAAGCAACGTCCTCCACAACTAGACTGAAGAACAAAAGGACAGCAACTTGTCTGTTCCCTTTCCCCAATTCCCCAGCGCTGTTCCCATCCCCCAATTCCCCAATAAAAAAATCTTAAAAAAAAACGTCAGTGGCTGCCAGGGAGGGAGGGAGGAAGAGGAGGTGCACAGGAGACTTTTAGGGCAGTGAAGCTGCTCTGGGTGATGCTCATGGTGGATACGTGCCACTGCACTCCCGTCCGACTCCACAGGCTGCACGCCACCAGCAGCAGCCCTCATCTTAACTACCCGCTTCCGCTCATCGCTATCCACGCGGGTTCATCGTGTATAACAAACGTGCCACACTAAAGCAAGGCGGTAACAATAAGGCAGGCTGCTGGGGGAGGAAGAGAGGTTCGTGGCGCTCTGTACTTTCTACTCCATTTTTCTATAAGCCTAAACTGCTCTAAAAAATAAGGTCTATTGACACAGAAGTTTTAGAAGTCTGCTTCTGGTAGGGAAAGGTTAGCCGGGTGGAGGCCAAGGGATGGGCATTGTCTGGTGGCCAGCTCGCTTGAGAAGGCCGGGCATCCCCCGGACAGCAGGGACGTGCCAGTGGCCCAAGTGCTCGTGTTCCAGGACCCGCGCCCGCCCACAGCCTCGCCTCCTACCGCTCAGCCGCCACCGGACGCTCCTCGGCCTGGGCTGGTTCTGGCGCCGGGTTGGCCGTCGACATGGCGGGGACGGCGCCAAGGGCCGCGTCCCTGTGCTGCGCCTCGTCCCTGGCCACTTCGGCCGGGGAGGTGGGCGGCGAGCCCAGCAGCTCCACATCGGTCACGGCCTTGCCGATGGTGAACCAGTCATTTATCTGGTCGACGGTAAGCTTGCGCAGCATGCTCGCAGCCTGGCCTCAGCGCCGCCTCAACGGCCCGACAGAGCGGCGGGAACGGCCGGAGGCGGGAACGTGACGTCACCACGCAGCGAGGACGAGGACGCACCCCGCCCCGCTCCAAGCCTTCCAATCAGAGCACGCCGGTGACCTTGGCCAGGGCTTTGTGACGCCGGCCCCACCCTGGCGCGCTGGGCCTGCCGGGAATTTGGCCCGCCCGCCCCCGCACCAACGCCTGGGCTTTCGCAGTCACGCCGGCTTAGCGCTCCGGAGCTCGCTCAGCGGTCCCCAGAGCTAATGAGACCCTCAGAACCCCTCCGCCCGCTAGCTCTGAGGGTTACTACGTGAAGCCTGGCACTTCAGGCCAAGGAGGGACAGCTTTTATTGAGCACCTACTGTGTGCCTGGCCCAGTGGAGGGTTGACGGGGTACCGCGGCGACGGGTCTCAGGGCGGGGAAACGGAAGGCAAACCAGACAAGGCATTTGTGGTTGTATCGTCTAATCAGCTGACTGTGAAACTGAGATACCTTGCACCTACTTTGGGGGTGAGGAGCAAGGAGAAGGTCAGGGAAGGCTTTTCGGAGAAAAGGACACCTGAGTGGACACCTGCAGGATAAGCAGACATGAGTCGGATGGAGGAGGACTGGGAGAGAGGACCACAGGGGAAGGGAGCACGGGGCGAAGGCCCCGAAGGCGGGCAGCCCTCACGGCTAAGTTGAGAAGATGGAAGAAGTTCCGTGGAGCCAGAACATCAGTAAACTGAATTCATCGACCTCCGTCCTAAACCTGCAGCTCAGGTGCAGCGACTTACCCTCGACAAACAGGTGGCGAGAGGCACAGAGTTGGAGGTCATCAGCAAATGCATGGTGGTTAAAACCCAAGGGCAGCTGAAATGGCCCAGGCCAAGCTCTAGAAGAGTAAAGGTGGAGGGCAGAACCCTAGGAAACAGCCTGAAAGAAGAGGCGGAGGGGGAAATCCAGCAGAGGCATACAAACGAAAGAAAACGACAGGGAGAAGCAGAATTTCTAAGTGACGTGGCTGCCTGCACACTAACATATTGTCTGTGCCCAGTGCAGTATGTGGCACAGAGTGGGCTTTCAGGACAGAGCCAGGTGAAAATATGTGGAGGGCATCAAGAGCATGGCGCTGACCAACTGTGAAGTTCAATCAGTTAAAGATTGGAAAATGCCCAAAGAGTGGCAAATAAGAGATCAGCGTGAAAAAAGTACAGCGGATGTCAGACTAGGCGGGGTTGACCTATTGGTGTCTCAACAAATGAGCCCATCATGGTACCAAGTTGGGAATCCCAGGTCCAAATCCTGGCCACACCGCTAACTTCTATTATGAGCTCTGGGCATCATATTCTGACTCTTCCAAATACTACAGCCTTCAAAAGGTGTCCCTCACACTTTTTGGCAGGGGAAAGAACTTGTTTTTCAATAAATAAGAAAAAATATAATCACAAAGTCACTGAGGCTGTTAGTATGTCATTGAGCATTGATTGGAGAATACTGCAACTTTAAGTGAAGGCTAGTACATGTTCTAAATTTCGAAATATATTGAAACCAAACAACTCTGGAGCTCACTGACATTTGTGTTTCCTAGTTTGTTATTGTTGCCACCTGTTATCCTTTGTTGATGTCACAATGTATTTTTAAGTAGAAGTTGCTCTTTTTCTGAAGAGGGTTCAATTCACACCTTTTCTTGAGGGCTTTTTCAATGTTCTTTGGTGCTTTGGGGTTACTATCTCCTCTAGTCTTCCTGAGTTTTGAGGGTTTAAACCTACAGTTTAAGGACGGTGTCTGGATGATTCTTCAGTTTGGAACTTTGCTCTCATTTCATGGCTATTTTCCTGACCAAACACTAGTTAATATGGTGTCACGGACTGTCTTTGAGCTCCTTTCCTTGGGTTTAGTAGTTCTTGGTGTTCCATGCCCCAGTTCATCATGCAGTCCTGTCTAAAGTTGTGAGTTAAAAGGAGACAGCTTGACAGTTCTTAATAGGCTTGTAGACATCTAGACCAGAGCAGGTGGGAGACTTCTGAAGACCTGTGGGCCTTGGAGGTTTTGCATATTTGCATTCCCAGGGCAGCTTGAGCTGCAGGAGCAAAGGGAAAACAAACAGCCGGCAGCAATTACAACTGCTGTTGATGCCAGGAAAAGGCTGGAGAAGCCAAAGCTCAAAGTACCTCTGGGTCTTTGCTGACCTTCTCAACCACAAAGTCAGCAACTGCACTTTGACTATATTTGCTGGACTTGCCCTTTCTTTAAACATTGTTTTCTTTGAAGATGTGTTTTTCTTACAGTGTGTTGGATTTCCAACTAAAGACGTTAAAATTCTGTTGATGTCAAGTGGAGTTTGAAGTTCAAAAGCTTTACAGTATTTGAAAAAGCTTAAGATGATGTTCTTCAAGTTTGATCCAAACTCTTGTCCTCAGCAGTTTTGTAACTCGTTATAAGTCTAAAACGTTCTTTTTCTAAGACAGTAGTTCTTAAACTTGGTCCTTGTCTCAGGACTCCTTTATACTCTTAAAAATTATTGAAGACCCTAGAGAGCTTTTGTTTATGTGGGTTATATATATATATATATATATATATATATATATATATATAT